>NC_070606.1:55192857-55494642 GCF_027172205.1 Podarcis raffonei
TGCCCCTGACTGCACTGCTCTCTTGTCTTCCCAATGCTGCACATCCCTGTTGGTTGCTGAAAAGGAAAGGAGCAAGGCAGCAGGGAGCTGAGCTTAGTGTGGGCGCAATGGCAGAGCCGCTCTATCACTGCCAACTCTGCACCTGCATTGCACTGAGCTCCATGCACCCTTCCCCATCCCCTCTCAGAAACTGGAAGTGATGAACAGCATTAGGAAGCCAGGAGAGCTGCACAAGCCCACCTGGCCTGCAGCACTGGCCACGACTTGATGGGAGTGAAATTGATAGAGTTGGACCAGCTGCACTGAAGGCACGACTCTTTGTTGGGTCACAGTTCTGGCCCTGTTGGGTCAGACTGTAGATGCATACAAACTGTAGGCACATCAAGCCTGTAGGAATCCTTCTTGTTTCATGCTCATGTGGTATATTCTGAATGTATGTGAAATGTGGTGGGGCCTGCCATGATCCTGCTTCCTTTCCCTCTCCCCCCCCCCAATGCCAGTCCAGTTTTGCTGGATTTATCATCTGAAGAAAAAAAGAAGGAAATTGGCAGGACTTGGCAGCTTCCCAGAATAAGCACCCCTTTCCTTTGCCCTCCTGCTATTTCCAATGTTCTGTGGACAGTCTTTGGCATCTTCTTCTAGTTACTAAGAGGTTAAGCACTCCTTGTACCAGTGCAGCCTTCCTTGCAGCAAGGTCTGGATGCATCACTTACTACATTACAAAGTGAACATAAAAATGGCTGGACCTGGCTGGAGTATGCACAGATGGTGCCAAGATTATTAACAAGAGATTTGCCCAGGGTGACACAGAGTTCATTATCTGTAGAACATTGTGAGGATGGGTGAACTGATGGCAAGACAGCTGCTGAGTAGGTTTTAACCCATGGGGAATGAGGGATTTACACAGACAGGGAGATCCGTAGCTGCAGGAATTTCTACTCCATTTATTTTTATTAAGCCTCATAAACACCGAATCGTATATCCACATCCTCTGGGAGACTAGTTCATAGACTTATATGGCTCATTATAACATGTTCTCTCATAATATTCTTCTCAAATGCCCTTGTTCTTAAAAAGATCCCATTCCACCTAGTTATGCACTTGTAATATGTCCCATGGTTTTTCTTTTCACCATAGCTGTGCCCCAAATGCTTTCCATCGTGAAGCAATGGGAAAGGGTCCCAGAACTCAGAAAAGAATGCACTAATTCTGTAAAGGAAAAGCACATATGCAAGCTCTATTAGATTCCACTATATCAGTGTTTCCAGCTGTTTTGGGACTACAACTCCCATCATCCCTAGCTGCAAGACCAGTGGTCAGGGATGATGGGAAATGTAGTCCAAAAACAACTGGAGACCCAAGTTTGGGAAACACTGCTCTGTATCCACCCCCAACCTAAGCCTTATTTATTTCAGTGAGACTTCCTTTGTCAAACATCCACAAAGTTCTTTAGTACTTTTAGGCACAGCTCATCAGGCCCTGGAGGTAGTTGAAGTCTCCCATGACTACTAGATATCTCCTTTTTCAATGTTTGGTAATCTGCTGTAGGAAGGCATCATTCAAGTCTTCAGTCTGGCTTGGAGGTCTATAGCAGACACCCACAGCAAGGTCACTGTTTCCCTCTCCTACCAATTTTACCCATACTCTCAATCTGCCTTCCATGCTCTGAGTCACGGATCTTTTCACAAGTGCACACACCTTTTATATACCTGTATAATGCTGCTACGTACTCCTCCCTTCCTGTTTGGTCTGTTCCTTTTGAACAGATGTTCCTTTTGAAATGCCTATTTAACTGGAGACTTCCATGCTGTACATGCAAGCCCAGTTTTTGAGCTGCTATCCTGTGCAAACTTAGATGAGGAGATGGAAAGCACAAAAATATAGCGTATACTCACAGTTGAATATACTGATCTATGTTCAGGTAAAGTAATTCTGAGGAAAGTACCCATTGGTTTGCAACTCAAGCATGCATAGAATTATAGCCACAAATTATCACAATAAAGAGAATTTCCCAACATAATAACAAAGGAAAAACACCCCCAAACTTTCCATCATTTGCTTCATCTATTACAGCATGACTGCACATAAAACTAGATCATTAACAAAGTGACAGATGTCACTCATGTTGCTTTATACTCTCTTTGGGAAGTGCTTACTATCAATTAGCTGAGCAGCATATTATTCAGAAATTACTTTCTCAGCCAGTATCCAGCAAATGTGACAAAAGTCAGAGCAAAATGTCTGATAGAGTAATTTGCATTGTTCAAGTAAAATATTTACCCCTTTTTGTTTCTGTTTGTTTTTACCCAGTGCTTTTTTTCTTTAAAAAAATGTTTAAGGGTACTCTCATTTTCCTACTGATATTGAAATACTGCCCCTCAATGAGTCCAAACTTAGATTCACAAATTTTTAGGGGTATGTGTATCCCTGCATCCCCCCAGAAAAAGCACTGTTTTTACCATAGTCTTTCAGTATTTTCAGCCTTCCTGCATACAGGATTGCATATGATTGAATTAGAAAAGAAATATAGTCTATGTAGTCAGCCCCTTCCCCTGAATTTGTGGCAGGGCTATTAAATATATTAGTTAACTAATCATATGACTTGTTAATCAATGGATTGAGCATAAATTTGCATAAATTTACCTGCAAATATTTCTGAAGAAAGAGAGGCCTTTCTCTGTCAACAACACTTAAACACCTCTTCCCCCAGAGGTGCATCTAGCATCCTCTTAGTATAGCTTTGCTATATATTGAAGATGCATTTCTTTACCTTGGAATGTGACAGCTATGCTCTTGTGCTTGGTAGGACCATTTTGAACAGTTTTACTTGTTTTATAATTTTAACAATTTTATCTGTTTTTAATGACTGTATATAATAGCATAACTGACCCAGGGACCTTATGGCAAAGTGCCACTAAGAAATCTTATAAATAAATAAAACACCCTCCCAACCTTTCCTGTTCTCTATTTTTCTTTTACTTACAGGAAGTTTTGACATGTGTGACCCCTCTTTACTAGATTTCTGAAGTCTGGTCAATTTAAGGCTCATGCAGACTTCCTTTTAGTGCCTCCTTTAGAAGGGGGTGATTCTCATAAGTCAGGAGATACAAGTTCAAAAGATTAAGTTTTGTATTTTAAAAAAACCCAAAGAAACCCAAATGTTGTTTGCTCCAATTCAGTAGTAAAACGTGCAATTTCCCCCCAGGAAAAACAGAGGATAGAAAAACCCCTGCTTGGACACAGACTTGTGCCTAGAAACACAACACAAAAGTCTGGATGAGTCCTAAATCTGACCAAATTCCATTTTTTATGGGCTCTGTTTTAAGCATTCTTTAAGCATTCTGACAAGGGTGTGCATGCTTATTCTCTCACCCACCCCCATGTTCTTGTCTACTACAAACAGTAGGAGGATTGTCACAAATAAGTAAGGGTACCTGAATGGCTGAGAATGGTTTGTGTTGTTATAAACATCACGAATGACTTTGTATATAGTAAAACTTTAATGTAACCAGTACGGTCCTCAGCTTTTACACTTCACTTTCCTCTAAACTCACCACTGACAACTATGTGTATAACCATCAAATTTTGCACACCACTTCATGCATTTGATGAAGCAGATACGAGTCCACAAAAGTTTATGCCATTCTTCTTTGTTAGTCATTATGTTATCACAGGACACTGGTGGCACTGTGGTGTAAACCACTGAGCCTTGGGCTTGCCGGTCGCGACGGGGTGAGCTCCCGTTGCTCGGTCCCAGCTCCTGCCAACCTAGCAGTTTGAAAGCACATCAAAGTGCAAGTAGATAAATAGGTACCGCTCTGGCAGGAAGGTAAATGGCGTTTCCGTGTGCTGCTTTGGTTCGCCAGAAGCGGCTTAGTCATGCTGGCCACATGACCCAGAAAAACTGTCTGTGGAAGCGGACAAACACCAGCTCCGTCAGCCTGTAAAGCGAGATGAGCGCCGCAACCCGAGTCGTCTGTGACTGGACTTAACTGTCAGGGGTCCTTTACCTTTATGTTATCACAAGACTCCGTGGCTTTTACTTGACTGCACAATCTGCAATGATGATGCAATGAACTATATACCTCAACTGATTTTGCCAGGTCTCACAGATGTCCATACTATGAGCATTCTGACTGCTATAGTGGGTGGCTTTCAGTTCAGATTAGATATCTGGAGCAGTTTGCTTTTGCCCCCTGCTACAGAATTTTCAGCCCACAGATTCTGAATGGAGACACTATCAGATAATATAAATGGAAGACTAAATATAGAAAATTCACGTCACTCAATAAATATATTCATAACACTTATACCTGAACATGTGTGCCTGCTTTTGCATGGACATGCATATATCCATGCATGCATACCTATACAAAAGAAGTGTAAAATAGGCAGACAAATATGCTAATTACTTAGCATGGGTGGGCTGAGTGAACAGCTAATATGCATCAGTTTTAATTTTGTTTTAGGTAATGGAATTACTCAACCATCTGTCTGTTCATTTTTTGAATATTGGCACTGCTGATATATCATCCAACAAGAAGTCATGCTGATATATGCCTATTTAATATCCGTGCCAATGGGTGCATCTTGCTGAGGGAGCTTTTTGTGCACCATTCATACTGTTTCTGCCTAGAGAAGCCAGATATGTAGAGTTGTTTCAGTGCGTTGCATATTTGCAGGCATGTACACTGGCGCAATGAACTGTGGCCAAAATCCAAAGAACTGATATCTGCATGCAGGAGAGCAGAGAGCATGCATAGCCAAGGCTTTATGTTGGTGCCATAGTAGCTCCCACTGCCAAAGAGACAATCTGTTGTTCATTTGGAAAGGCAGTTGCCACTTTGCCAGAAAGAAGTGCTGCAGTTCTGGTTGCGTGCGCATTTCTGCCCCATGTATGCATCTCACCTCTGTGGATTCTGCTCCATGTCTTTGTATTGTTAGCTATATGAAATGACACTGGTCGGATTAAAATACTTATCATTTGTTTATCCGGATTCCTGAAAGCAGAATTAAGTGATGAGATGGGCTGACATGACCACAGTTTCAAAGTAGGGAGGAAAATAGAAGAGGAACATGGATGAAAGACAGAAAGGACGTGGGGTGTACACAGCAGTTTAATGTAGATTTTATATATCCCATCTGTGCATGCTTTTTCACATCATCCACATGGTCTCCTCTATCCAAGCAGCTGCCTGCACTTTTGCACTGTTGAATTTGGATCTTCCTGATTTGCAGATAATGTGAGGAGGGGAAATCCAGCATAAAATCAGATGGGTCAGATATGTGCAAACTGTGCGCATTTGCACCCTGATGTATACACAGCTCTGGAGAGACATTGCATAGAAGAGTGAGAGTCCAGTGCCCTCTATATACCGACTCTCAGTCCTGCAGATCAAACCAGTCTCTCCATTTTAAAATGACCAGTTACAGCTTTCTCATTGATGTGATTCATTTGATCCAATCTGAATCCTGTCTTATTTCTGTGAGTGAGATTTGGGAAACATTAATAACACTTGGCCCGGGGAAGGACGAGAAGCAATACAATGGCAGTCTTCCATAGTGAAGGAGGACAAACTTTTGTTTGTGTTCCACGGTTTCAAGTGCTGAGAGTGAAATACTTTTCACTTAGCAAGTTGACTTGGGTGTTTTAGAATGATGTCCAGATCTGTGGGAAAGTTCATGCATTTGAGAATGTAACCGGTTTTGTTGTAGAGAAAGACAGTAGGCATGTCAAGTAGTTGATAGTGACACAGTAGCCTATATTACTAGGAATCACTCTGGAAATGCAAGCAGCTATCCATATTGATAGTGTATGTAGGACTACCATGAAATCGCCCCCAAAACATTGATGTCTGTATTCAGGGTTTCCAGTTTCTGCTATATATATATATATTTAAAATTATTTATTTACCACTTTAAGACACTTCTCAGCTCTCACTTTTGCCCTCATTATGGAGTTTTGAGCAATGTGTTTGGCATCATGATGACAGCCCTCTCTTTCTTGTGCTGCTCATGTGTTAATGAATGAGTGAAATCTCAGAGGAAGAGAAGTTAACCTTCACTTTTCCAGTTGACAGTGCTCAGTCTCTAAATTAGTAACACTACATTAGTGACCTCAAATTTTCCTTTTTTCAGTGGCATAGTATTTTACTTAGTCGATGCCACTTTTGGAAAGAATAGGGGGGTTCGGTAGAAACCAAACAAAAACTGAGCAGCGTTTTCTGTAATGCAAAACTGTTGAGCTCCTGCTCAAAATGCAGTTATAGGGCACATCTGTCCTATCCCATTCACTACCAAAATTACAATAAACTGTAGCAATGCTGAATGCAGTGAAGAACTTAGAGTAGACTGGATTACAAAAGTATTTGGAGAAGTTCTGATAAGTAGGATGTTTAGTTATAAAATCCCTTTGTCTTTGAGAAGGTCATCTTTGTTTTGTATCAACTTGTTTGCTTTGCTTGTGTTGCTTTGCACAGCCATGGCGCTCACTAAAACGAATACTCTTTCATGAAGAAAAAAAAATTTTCTAGAGCTTTAGAGGTTTTAGCTATTTCTTCGACCATCCTCATCCTAAACTCCAGTATTCCTCTGCTTGATCCTTACAGATTATGTTGCTTACTGACCCTGAGATTGAGAGCAGCCTGTTGATCAGTTCTGATGAAGGCGCCACCTATCAAAAATACCGTCTGAACTTCTACATCCACAGCATGCTCTTCCATCCCAAACAGGAGGATTGGATTCTGGCCTATAGTCAGGATCAGAAGGTTAGTATCTGCAGGGGGTGTTGTTGTTTTTTGTCAGTGACATGGTACTTCCTGCAGGCACGGGTTGAAAGTCATTTAAGGAAATGTTTCTTGCCACAGGCCTCTTGCCCATTTCCACAGATTGAATTCTGAAGCATTGTGCATAGTCTTGCAGATATTTATGGCGACTGGGGTTAACATTTGAGGTACTAAGTATGTGAAATTGTGGTATTTAATCTCAGATTATAAAATAACCGATCATTTTAGTGGTACATAAGAACAGAGGAGAATTTAGTTTGGTTCGCAAATGCACTGGCCTAATTTACACATCCCAGACTAATGCACAGATCAGATACAATGCATTAAAAATACAATCCAATACAGCAAAAATGCATATTTTAGGAGAAGCTACATATAGATAAAATATTATTTACATGTGCGTTTTGTGACAAAATAAATATTAACATTTGTACTCATAATTCTTTTTTTTAAATCACAAGTTAATGAAGAAACAGAGTGGAATTATGATTGAACACATGCAAAATGGACACATTACTGGAAATGGACTGAAATCTCTGTTAGCAGATGGTCACTGTCACCATTGGTGCAACCCAAGGTTACAGAACATCCAGGAGGTGCTGGTTTAGACCAGGAGGGGCAAGATTAAGTTAGTTTGTATTGTAATTTACAAAGTAAATGGTTATCACATGGCCATGTGAGATCTGCCCTGGGAGACAAGGATGTTTAGAAGACCAATGCACTATTGGCATCCTTCCCAATCCCTTTCTGTTTCCAAACAAGCAATTTAAAATCAATACTTCAATCAATGTGTTTTCATTCCACTCTTTTTCTTTTCTTTTCTTCATGGTTTGTGTTAATTTGGTTGCTATTTTGAAGGCCTTTAGTACTGGGGCATTTCACATTCCCTGTGTTCAGTTCTAGGGCTTTCCATGTGATTTATTTGTTCCCTTTTATTCTGTTTCCTTTCTTCTTTCCAACAGGCAACATCCACTTTGATTATTTATTTTTTTGGTTCCCTTTGTTTTCTCTCTCTTTTTTTCCTTTCAAGTTTGCACACACGCTTCTCAGAGTCCCCACCCACCCCTTCCGGCTGCATGTGTGCCTGTCTGTTGTTTTGTATCCCTTTCCAGTTGTTTTGCTCCCCTTCTCTTTGTTGTAGTTTTCTTGCTCTAAGGTCCATTCTATCTCTTCAGTTTTTGGGTACCTGTGATTTCATTATCTCAAATTCTTGCTGTCCAGTATTATTAAATGGATTTTTAATTAAGGTTTTCTCTCTCCTCCCCTCTTGAGGCCAGGTACTTTTTTTCTCCAGTCAACTAAGCTTTATTGTAGCTCAAATAAGGTCCCAGTTGCGTTGCTCATTGATAATCTATTATTGCCCATTTACCAAGGGGAATGTTTGTCATTTCACCTGTTTTCAGACTCACTGCAAGCGAAACACAAGGGGAGGTTAAGGTTAAGTGATTTATATTTTAACCACCCCAAAATGATGAAGTTTGCCCTTGCAGGAGAACCACACTGCACATATTGTTTTGAAAGTTGATGGACTTTATTCCCTCAGAAGAGGCAACTGTTTATACTTTTGTCTAATTCCCTTCCAAGTTGTCATTTAAAAATCACAAAAATCAACAAGATGTCTGACAAAATGGCAAAGAAATGTAATTATGTTTCTGAGAAACCAAACCTAGGAAATCATTTCTCAACAAGGAGAATAGGGTAATTTTAAAAAGCCAAGTAAACAGAGAAATTAATGGATTTTTTTGAACAATCTTATGCAACATTGGCTCCTCTCACTATGATTGACAGGTGTGCCTGTTCAAGGGAAATAATACTGGTTTGTTAGATGTCCAGCTCAAGGCACTGGCATCCTGAGCTAAGAATACAATCTCTACATCTAGTCCATGATGGGCAAAGTTGGCATTGTGAATCCATCAGGCTTCCGAGTGGGAAGAAGCACCTTTAAAATAGATGCATTTATGAATCAAGGTAGACAGAGGAATTGCTCACCTATGTAAACTGGTGTTTGTCAGAGAGAAAGGTATGCAAAAGGGGGGGGGGAATAACAAATAGTAGTTCTCCAAGTATAGTGAGAACCTTTTAATGACTGGATAATATGATGGGTAAATGTTGCCCATTAGAACTGTCCCTCATTACTGTTTCAATCTCAGTTTGCCAGGTTAACAGGTGTGTATGCTACATTGTTATTCTTCTTAGCTGTAGAGAGCAACATAACCTGAACCCTATACAGTACAATCTGCTGAAACCATCAAGAAATAAATAACTTAAAATGTAATAGTCCAAACAAAGCATTGGGCATCGTGGGGAGATAACATTAATCTCAATGTGCAATTGACTGCATGAAATCTAGCAAGATTAAACAGAAGTAGGTCATTGTAATTAATCTTCTAAGTGGGGCTAATGAATGGATGTTGTCTTGGGATTTTTAATGTGCAAGAAGATGCCCAGAAAATGCAGTATGGGGTCATCACATTGGTTTTCAGGTGAAGCCGTGTAAGTTCCCATGCATGCATGTAGTACATTGAGGACTATGGGAAATGGCTCACATGGATGTCAGCTGCTCTGGATTTAATATACATGCACAGAAATATCTGTCAGACTATACCTGGAGTACTGGGTCCAGTGCTGGGCACCACAATTTAAGAAGAATGTTGACAAGCTGGAACATGTGCAGAGGAGGGCAACCAAGATGCTAAAAGTGTCTGGAAACCAAGCCTTATGAGTATATGTTAAGGGAGTTGAGTATGTTTAGCCTGGAAAAGAGGAGACTGAGTGGAGATATGATAGCCATCTTCACATATCTAAAGGGCTGTCACATGGAGCATGGGGCAAGCTTGTTTTCTCCTGCTCCAGCAGGGAGGACCCAAACCAATGGGTTCAAGTTACACAAAAGGAGATTCTGATTAAACACCAGGAATATTTTTTTGACAATAAGAGTTGTTTGACAGTGGAACTGACTCCTGTGACAGGTGGTGGACTCTCCTTCATTGGAGGTTTTTAAGCAGAGACTGTATGGCCATTAGTCATGTATGATCTAGTTGAGATTCCAGCATTGCAAGGGGTTGGACTAAATGTCCCCCAGAACTCCATACAACTCTATGATTCTAATTTCCCTTAATATAATGTGTTGTTTCTTTTCACTAATTGATTCATTTTCAAGTGCATCTCCCCCTGATATGCATCACAGACAAGTGCAGATTTTGATGGATGGTTATTTTTCAGTTCTCAAATTGTTATGGAAAGTGCAAATTTGGTAAATTTGGCTTTAAATGTAAACGGAATAGAATCCCCCCCCATCCCAGCTGGCCAGTTTCCCCTGGGAGGTTGCCCATGAGGGAGAATGGTCTGAAGAAGGTCCCCACCCCACCCCACCCCACCCGGCCTGGAAATTGCAACTAATTCTAACCATCTGGCTGTTGTTATTGCAAAATTAATCACTTTTTATTATTAATTTTGTATTGGATCCAGATGGTCTCCCCATTGCTAGTTTTTGATGGGGAAATGATTCCATCTGAGAAATTGCCTCTATGTCACTAAGTTTACAGTCGACAAACATAGTCTTAGAGCTTGGTGAGGTGTTGTTTTTCTTGAGACTGAACCGTGAGAAATATATGTATACCTTGTCTTTTGCTGCCTTGCCCTTCATTTATGAGTTTCTGCAATAGGTTCAACTGATAGAATGCATTTTTCTTTTAATTTGCCCATAAACTATAGTGTACAAACTAGGTCATAAAGTGTGCCCTCAGAGTGCATCCATCAGTCGTTTTCTTAACACACCTCACTAAACATTATGTTTTGGGACACATATTAAAATAAATGAAAAAAAATAAACTTGATAGCGGTAGGGAATAGAAGAACAACTCCTAATAAACAGAGGGGGGGGGACAAACAGATGATACCATGGCAGACAGCCTGATGGCTCTAAAAGTCTAAAATAGTCTATCAAGATTCCAAAGGAAAAACTGAAATAAAAAATGTCAGAAATATAGTCGTTTAATTCTGGAGGACACTTACTTATAGAACAAGGGAAACATATATATTTTAATGGAGTTGCTGCAGAGCTTGATTCTAGCTGGCCCAGAACGTTATCTTTCATCATTCTGAGTAACTGGTGGGTGGATCCTTTGGAATGTGGTCCAGTGGTTACATGAGACATTGTGCTACCTGAGGCGGGCATCTCTGCCCCTTCTTTGTCCTCTCTCCCTGGCTTACCACTTAACTGTGTTGCTGTTGCTGACACAGAGGCAGTGCTGGCCATATCTCAGCATCTGCCCCCCTCCTCCTTTTTACACTATGAGGAAGGGCAGGCATTCTGGACAAGATGGCCAGGAGGTGGCTAACTATTCTTTTTTCATTATTACAAAAACTTGTCAAAAGTTACTCTAGTAACTTTAAAGTTTTTAACTAATTTTTTAAAAGGATTTCCAACCACGGTGAGAAAACTGACAGTGCAGGCAATTTTCTGGGCCACCTTACCCATAATGTTTTGCTCTGAAGGATCCCCCAGCCCTGAGTGAGGCAGTGGGGAAGGAGAGCCAGAGGCTGAGATGTGGCCAGCATTGTTGCCATGCTAGCAGTAGCAAAGCATTTAACAAGAAGGGATGAGCAAGTGAGGCACATACTGGAGAGCATGAAATGATTCCAGAGTGCCATATACTTCTACTTATTTTTAAAAAATTAATTTATTATTTATTCTCCGCCCATCTTGCTGGGTTTCCCCAGCCACTCTGGGCAGCTTCCAACAAAATATAATAAAAAAACAAAAAAACCCAACAACAACACCTAGGCGGATGGCACTAGCTGGGTGGTTGAAGGGGACAGCAAGGCAAACAAGCAAAGCAACAAATTTGTCACCCTCTTCACATGCTGCCTGAGGCAAATGCCTCATTTGGCCTCATGATAGAGCTACCTCGTCAAAAGCTTTCTAAGAGTTTCTGCCCGACCTGGTAATAGCCCCTTGGCGGCTTTTTCCATTTACTCTACAGTAGCCTTCCCCAACCCTTTGCCTTCCAGATGTTCCATGCTGACTAGGGCTGACAAGAATTGTGGCCCTAGGACTGGGTTGGGAAAGGCCGCTATATAGTAAATGGAAGTATGATGGTCCAATCATCCGTCAAAAATTGTGGTCCATTACATCTAGAGGATGCTAAGTTGGAAATGACTTCTCTATAGAAAGGCTGCTCCATGTGATAAGATGTCTGTCACATTCAATGACTCACCACTACCACAAAATTGCCTCTATGCTACTACAAATCATTTGTGTTGATCTGGAGAAAATTGGTCCCACCACTTGTCTAGCCATTTCATGGCTCACCATGTTTTGTTTTGATTTGTTTTGATGACAATCCTTCTGTGGCTAAGTGATTAAGGCTGAAATCCTACACCTACTTAGAGAGTAGGGTCCATTGAACCCTTTAGGACTTACTTCTGATTAAATATGCTTGTGAGTGTGCTATTTTATGCATTTTCCATGTGGCAGCAGGTATAGTAAGTACACTGGTTCTTATCCTTGGGGAAGGATCTATCAATGGACATATCTATCAATGTATAAGAACCATGACAGCTTACAATGCAGTCTTCTTGTTTAGTTTTCAGTATTGAATAACGGGGATAAACAACAAGGGATGTTATCTCCAGTATATCATGCTTGTCAATTTGCTAGGGTTCTCTTACTGACCACTGTTAAATGAGATAGCCTGATCTAGCCCAGCAGTTTGAGTATTTGGGGCTGCTGCTGCTTATGGTAGGGCTGATACCCGAGTCAGAGATTCATATACATTTGGGTGCAAAAGTAGTGCTAGATGAAGTTCTTTTTAATTTGTACTTGTATACATAGCATTTAGGATGAAGATGCATTGAGAAAGAAGAATCAAACTGCCACTATATTTAAGAAAAGAGAAGCATTTGAGAAAAGAGCATTGATTGAAGATACTTTTCCCTGAACATGTTTAATGATGATTGTAAAGGGACACCACAGGAAAACTAATTGCCAGGATGTTAATCTTAGTACATTTTAAATGACTGTTTCTCCTCTAGATGGATATCTGAAGGTTTTATCGCTATCAGTGGTTTCCATGAGAAATAAATAAATAAGTTCCTAGGTAGCTAGGGAAAGATATTGATAGCTTCTGTGCTGTGTGACAAATTTCTTGGTACTATTTTAAGTGTTTGGATTTCCCCCTACGTTCATTTGATTTTATACATTAATGAATCGACTGTGGAGGTATCAAAGTTTGGTTTGGCAGAACTGCCAATTAGGTCAGGAAACAGGAGGTAATAACAGTATATTTCTTGGATCCTTAGATATGTGTACAGAAGGAATTTCATGGACAGATATTTCCTCTTCACTCCCCCCACTATTAGCTACCTGGTTGCCCCAGAAAACCTCTACAGATAACCAGGAGACCCTCCTAAAAATGTGGGATGGTACCCAGGGATACTGCTGTGGGAGGACAGAACCACCCAGAATCAGACAGACACCCCCCAATACCCTCTGGATAAGCTTTGCAGGGGCACAGGGAGCTGTACAGGGTGGAAGAAATGGGGAACTTGACTTCTATGAACTTCCTTCTAGATAGTTGCGCTGAATCAGGAGTGGGGAACGTGCAAATCTCCAGATGTTCCTGGACTACAACTCCCATTATTTTTGTGCATTGGTCATGCTGGCTAGGACCGATGGGGTTTGGAATCTAACAACATTGGGATGGTCCTGCCCTAAGTACGGTACTGACTTAACTGAAATATTCCAGACAGGTGGCAAATAATCTCTAGCCTTTAAATCCACTATCAGATTTTCTCACTGCAACAACTGTGTGTTGTGTGTGGTTGCCTGCAGATAAATTTTGATGCATGAACACCTGTTTGAATGTGAGGCCTCCATGAAAACTTGTGCAACCTCAGCATGCAAGTAAGTGGTTGTGCATGTGAATTTCTCTGCAAACAACTGTGTGCACACATTCTTGTTGCATGGAGAAGACCCAGTGGTGTGGACAAGGGATAAAAGCACAACCCCTTCCCAAACTCAACATGGATATGCCCTACTTGAGAGTAACATGTAAATAGGACTTAGGACAACCCAGAGTGCTATATGTTTACTAAAAACCAAAAAGCACATCCTACCCCTTCCTATTTGAGGAATTCTGTACCCATAATTGCTTCTTGGCCTAGGTAACCTGTTGCATATAGGCAGATAGGCATATAGACCAGATTTATACTTGACTGTACATTATACTTTTTTCTTCTGTACTGATCCACAGCACAGAAAATGTACATCTTTTTCAGACCTCCCCTCCCCCACCTTACTTTGAGTACAGTGTGCCAATAAATCATGCATAAATCCCATGGAAATGAATGGGGGCTATGCAAGATCTTATACAGATCCTATTCACCCCCCCAATTCATTATATATAAAATGTGGTGGAGGATTGTGTCCTTTGATCGATAACTTTCCCAGCAGAGAACACATCATGTCTTCATTCTGTACAGCTCATGAATAGTAAATGTTAAATAATAGTCGTCTATAGTGCTCATGGAGAGCAGAGTGTGCCGCATGCCAAGTGGGGACACAATTTACAGTCACTGAGAATCCAGGCCATATGTCTATCTGAAATACAAGTTTCTCCATAATATAGGAAAGAGAGTAGAAAAGGAAGAAATAAGACTATTCCCTAAGGAACAGGGAGATATGACCCTGACTTTTTATTCAGTTTCTGCTTGGTCTGAAATTCATTTTCTGTCCTTGGACAAGAATGAAAAGAAACTGATGATGATATCAAAATGTTGCTGTCTGCCAAAAAAATATTTTCCACCAAATTGTAAGTGTTTTTAGCATCTGGTAAGCACATTATACAGTTTGATGCAGCAATGGGGATTTATCAATATTTAGGCTCTGGGTGGGGGGAAAGATTATGTGAGGAGGAAGGATTTACATCAGCAAATATGTTGTATTAAGTAAAAGCTTCTAACAACAACAACAAAAGCAGTACTTCTGCCTATCAAGCAGCAATAGAATGGAATGGGAAGGAAGAAAGATGTCAGTGTCCATTTTGGTGGAACAAAAGCCTGATTGACATCACTGTTTCTTACTTCCAGTCCACCTGTTCTCTCCCAATCCATAATGGCACTTCCCACATAGGAAACATTTGACAAAGCCCCCCAATTGAGAACACTATATTTAATTTACCTGGGTTGTTAGTTCAAAGCCATATTTGTGATGCTTCAGTACTTACTAGATATAATTTGACATGCCACATTTTGTTTCATGGTCAATCCATTTATGTGAGTTATAGGCTTAAAAATGCCTAGCTTGAGTGGCATTTATATTTTGTGATCAATGTCATGTTTGTTGGTAACTCTCCTACCAAAAGCTCACAAGGAAATTGGCAGACAAGTCCTATGGCCAAGCTGAGGTCTAGAAACATGTCCATTGCTAACCTTTGCTTCTCAATGTTCCTTATACTTCCCCTCAAAAATATCTCTGTCTGTCTGTCTGTCTGTCTGTCTGTCTGTCTGTCTGTCTCTCTCTCTCTCTCTCTCTCTCTCTCTGTGTGTGTGTGTGTGTGTGTGTGTGTGTGTGTGTGTGTGAATGAGATCAGATCCATCCCACAGCAAGTAGTCCAAAGAAGGGGAAGGAATCTGTTGCTACTGTATGTGCTATCTGTATATTGGAGGGTAAATGAGAGAGAGTCTCCTGATGTATATTTTGCTCTAGAAGGCTTAGTTTGGCCAGAATCAAGTATACACTTTCAGAGTTAATGCTAAATACATTGCCTTTGTCCCAGGTTTTTTAGACTTGTCAACCCATGTACTATCTGAATTCAAAGGGGCACTTAGATTGCCAGATGTGAAATATATTGGCATTATTTTCAGCTCTCCTACCCCACTACTAGGTCTAGGTGCAAAAGACAAGCACTGTTAAACAATCAACAATCAGAAATTATTGCAAATTATCTACAAATCTAATCAGTAGATCTCAGTCTATCATCTCCACACCTCTGTGGAGCCACCCATCTTGTGGCTTTATTTATGGTGGTGCTTGTGATAGACAACCAGAGCTACATTCTGCTTGTTTTAACATTGTTATATTTTTACATGTTTTATTTCCAGTATATTGTTTTGTCTTGTCTTTTCGTTTTGTATTTGATATCTGATTTAAAAGTTAGATAAAATAAGTTGACTAAATAAACGGAAGTCAAAGGGACTTTAGGTGTTGGCATGGCTGTGCCCAACACTGGTTTGCCAGACTTCACTTTTACTCTGCCAAGCTTATTTTCATTGTGTGTTTTTCCTGGGTAATGTCTAGAAATAAATAAGTCTCTTCTCCTTCCTGCCTAATTGCATCAGATTTTCCTCTCATCTGCTAACCAGCAAATGAGAAGCAAAAAAACCCCCTGAAATCCCATAGTAGTTCACAGTCAACCTGATCCAACTAGAAAGATGAAATACCCTCTATTATTTATGGGTCAATATTCAGGGAAATGTTTTTGCAACATCTTAGTTTCTCCCGGGCACTCTCATGAATATGATGAGAAGTTTTAAGTATTTCTTCCCAGCCTGTATTTTCTGCCACTTTTACCAGATACAAACTAAGATCAGGATCTCCAGACTTTTCACCTATGAAGCTGACAAAGTTGTAGATTTGCCATTGTGACAACACTATCAATTAGAGTGCAGTAATTATACGTTTGTTAGCATTGCCTACCACCTCTTCTGCGTTCTGCGTTTCAGGTGAAGCGTATGTTGAGATTTCTTTTCTTTGGGTTACATACTTAGCAGATGTGACAAGAGAGAACATGTTAAATGAGCTCACTTTCTGCTATAGCCCAGAATCCATTCTCAAAAACAGAAGCAAGAACAGCAAGGGTATTCCCTGGATAAATAGTGTCTAATATAGTTCACAGGTTTGGGATTCACTTCAGTGAGATTAATCTCCACCTTTGTTTGCCTTGCGCTCACTGCCTGCGTTTTCTCAGCTATGACAGCAATGTATTCAGTACTGTCATTATCAGCTGTCACAACTGAGAAATCACTGAGGAGTGACAGTAACCTCAGCTGTGGTATGATCTCTTGATGAAGTGGAGAGGAAACTTGATAAAAGAAGACGGCTCACAAAACTAACCTGATGAGGTGTAATTTTCTCTCTATTCAACATTTATTGTCATACTGTCAATGTACAATTAAACAAAGTCACTGGCAGAAGAATAATAGATTGCATTTTTTCTTTATTTCTTTTTTCCTTTTTCTTTTTTTTAGTTATACAGTTCAGTGGAATTTGGAAGAAGATGGCTACTACTCCAGGAAAACGTAACACCAAACAGATTCTACTGGTAAGAGGCAAGCAATTTCATGTCACACAGCTCCCAGAAAGCCACCTCTTCAGTGTTGGGTGATCTTTTTGAAGATTGGCAGGGTAATTTGATCAGTTTGATTTGTGGGTTTTGAGGTCTTGTGGTAAGGTCTTTAAATATTCTTAAAAATGAATATAACATTTAGTCTCCAGTATTGCATTGTATTGTACATTTGTGTAGTTCTCTTTATACCAATATTCATTTTTTTAAGTCCCACAGCCATTTTCCTTCATGTCCTCTGATGATCACCTGCACACTTGTAGGCCATTCTCATTGAACTCAAAAACACTTTACATCTGAGTGAATTCTTATTGTATTTAATCTTGTTCTTCCTCCAAGGAATTCAGGGTGGAATCCATCCATTTTGTTTTTACAACCTCACTGTAAAATAGGTTAGGCTGAGAGATTGTGATAGCCCAATGCAGGCAGTGAACTACATAGCTAAGTGGGAATTTGAGCCCTCCCCAACCCTAGTTTGACACATTTTCACTACACTAGACTGAATCTTGCTGGTTGGTATACATGGCTAGAACTGAACTGACAATATATGCAGAGCTTTTGAATAATTCATTGTCATGATCACAAAAGCATTCCATGCTAGCTTGTAGCTACTGTAACACAAGTACTAAGATGGGAGAGAAACAAGGCTGGGTGGCGACACCTTAGGAAAGACATCCTCTTTTTCTCCCACACAGGAAGGTATATCTCTTCTATGATTGAACCTGACACGTTGTCATCCTCTACACAACATCTGTCCCTTTAAAATTATGGTTTGTTCCTATGTACTTTCCCCCTCTGACTTTATTGATAAATCTAACCTATAAATTAAGCAATTAAAATCCATACCATTATTCAAGCTAAGATTTCTTTAAGTTGCTTATATCCCTGCTATAAATTGTATTGGGTCTTTCAGAAGCTCTTGCAATGAACATAGCTAGCTTGGAAAGCCCCTTTGGCAAGCCAGAAGGGCAGAACTTTAAATGGATAAACTTACTTCCAACTTGTTAAAATCAGATTCCCCGCACTCTTAGAGTGAATAAGAGGTATCTTCAGAGCATTTGGTACTTCTTAGTAATACTCTAGATGGTAAGATCAAAGCTATATTTTTTGAATATCAAGCTGTATAGTTTAACTGCCTTTTGACCCAGCCATTGCCCTCATTTAATTATCCCCTTGGCACTTTGGTTTATGAATACATGTTCATCTCAAAGCTTCTGTAGAGAAATCTGCAAAATACTACTGTTATGGAAGCTATTGTCATATTATTGCTGGGTTCCTCCCCCCTCCTGAAAATACTTATTTAAATGGTGTGGATGTGTGGAATATTCACTGGAAAATTGTTTTCAAGCTCCAGTAGAAATCAATATCTTCATAAAAAAAGAAGAAAAGTAACAGTCCATTCCACATAGTGCCCTCAGATTTTAACTTTGACCTATTATATGAATTTCACCTATAGTTATTATTAAGAACTGGCTAGAGATCTCTTTTTCACTGAAATGTCCCATTTGAAACACAATTTTTCTTTATATGTGAACTTTCAGACAATTTGTGGTTAACGGATTATTCCAGAAATTTTCATGGGAAGATTCAGTCTTTGGGAAAAAGATAAAGTAACCATAAGGCCAGATTGTGTAAGCAAGAAAAGAAGTCATTTGCTTAGGGATTCAGGGAGGGGAGACAGTTTGTGGTCCAGATGGTTCAGTGCTATAAAAATGACAAACCTTGAATGTCATCTTTCATGCGGTGAGTGGAGGAGCATTCTGTAAATGGGAAGAGACAGAGAGATGGATGGGAAAGCAAATGGACATGAGGTCAGTGCAAGGAAGTCATGAATCCATTGAGACGTGGAGGATGACATGCAGAAGTGAATGTGAGGCCAATAGAGTGATTGTGTTGGGGGTGGGGGTCGACTTCGTATGACCCTGCTTTGCGAGGCTAGAAATTGTGACATTGGGATACAGAATACTTACAGGATCCATGATACTTATTGATGCTAACTATTTGCAATGTGTTAGAAATGACTATATTGAACAAAACTATTTTGATTTATATTTATCTCAGGGGTAGAGCTACACATCACACCCAAGAACAAACTGCAGGTGCAAATGGAAAGTTCTTTTTCACTCCTGCATTGTGGAAGGTTACTTATCCCTTGCTCTCCAACACATGTGTTTCCCTGCCCCCAGTTCATGTTACTGGCTGCCACTGATGGGGTTGAGGAAACAGCTGGCATGATGCAAACAAGCATCCCTAGTTCACACAATGATGCTCCCCATGTGATTGCATGGAGGCTTCTGTTATGTGAGAAGCATCCCACAGAAGCAAATGAAAACCCCCGACAAAGAGACTTGCAAATACTCATTTGTCTGTCATTCTCAGTTATTAAAAAATAGTCCCTAAGCAAGAATCAGGAAAGCTTTTGAAAACTGGAAAAATTCTTTTTTAAAAAAGAAAAAAGAAATTGACCCCCCACCCCTGCCCCTTAGACCATCAGTATGCTACAAGTGACTAATTTAGGTTAATATGGACAGGCAGGCTCATTTTAAAAAACACAGTCTCATTTGCAGGTGCTGGCTACATGAGTAAATCTATGACTGAGTACCTTTTAAAACATCGATCCCTTTTGATGGACTGGGCTTTGATGTGTGTATTCAGGTAGAAGAAGCCAACCAAGATAGTGTGGAGTCCAGCATAGTATTTATCAGCAATTCAGACCTTTTCATCCCTTTGGGCATCTGCTGGAGGCTGATGTAGAACTTGCCAATCAAAATGACAGTACAACAGCCCATCTGGGAAAATTCATCTGGCTGAGAACACACACACACACACACACACCATGGCAGAGGAGTGGAACAGCTCAGGAAAAATAATGATTAAAAATGGATACATCTCATAGCTTATCCATAGAGCAAGGATGTGCTGGCTGGCAGCTTCTCTGGAGCTCTGTGCAACTAGAAGTTAATGAAGCATTTTTATTTTCAAATGGATTTTGGAGTTGGAAGGAAGTCTGGGTCAAGGTTAGAGCCTCAGGGGGTAAGGGCTGATGTTCTACTGCTGATAGCTTTGAAGAGGCTGGTCTCTGAGGAGTTGGGGATAGATGGCCTACTGCCATACAGAGGCGGGTGAACCGCGCTTTTAGGTGCCAGAGTGCCTGCACAACAAAATGCTTGAATTTTCTGTAATTAAAAGATGATGCTGCCAGCACAACCGAAGGGGACTAAATGAACCAAGGCAGTGGTCCAGGCCTCCGGCATCTTGTGTGAGCAAGCCATAGCTGTTTGTGTGACATCTCTGCCTCCTGATGTGACCAGAGAAGCATATGCTCCATTTGGCATGTTGTTCTCCATTGGGATCCCAAAGTTATTGCATTGTATTTAGCAAAAAGTTCTTGTTAAAAACTCCTCCACTTCTTTTGCCTCTGGGATATTCATCCTACTTCCAGACACATTTTGCTGCAGGGTGCCACTTTGAAACTATTTCTGAATTCTGACTTTACATTTATATGAAACCAGGCCTAAAACCCACCATCAAGGAAATTGTGTCCTCCATCATGGAGAGAACGTGTTGTGGTGAGGTCACCCAAACTGCCCTGCTGTTGCTGGAGTGGGTACGATTGGATGGCCTCAACTCCCAATTGGTCACCCCTCGGTTGTTGGGGAAGGAATTTGGCTCAGGAAGCTAGTGATTGGCAACCGAGGGGCTATTTATATCCCTGCACGTGTCGTTGAGCTTCCTCTTTTCGCTGCATGCACAGGATCACCCACCCTCCCTCCCTATATTTAGGGGTTTATTGACCTTACTATGCCTATCATGGGGTCGTCTGCTTTGGAGCAGGGGCCTAGTAGGAATTTTGCCATAGGCTGATTGACTGGTGCCTTTTGGTTTTTGCCTACTGCATAGCAAATCATCACAACTTTGTAAGGTTGGCGGTTAGATTCAATTGGTTGGTAGAGGGGATGTGGTTGGCTGTGCCTGCCCCTCCAAGCTGCTGCTGCAAGGATATTCCATTAAAGGAATCCACGGGCTCGCTTTGCTCTTGTCTGAACCCCTGTCAAAGGGCTAGGGCCATGTCAGAGCCCCTGGGAGCATTTGGGGTGAGGTTAGAGACTGGTGTTCAGCTCAGACTTCCCCCAGATTGTTTTCCCTTACTGACGTCTGCCGGAGTCCAGGCGTCAGTGCTGCCCTGCCAAGGTCAGGTGCGGCTAGTTGGGAACCAATGCCTAAGCAACCACTCACATGCTGTAATCAATAAAGTTATGCCAAAAACCTTAAACCATAATTCTGCGTCTATTGTGAATTATTTCAAGGGCGGTTTGGGAACCTTAACACGCAAATAGCTGGCCTTTCCCAATTTCCATAGATGGTGAAATTTACAGATAAAATCACAAAGAGAATGACTGCATCATATATTCCTAGCTCTTGTTTGTGATTAGGTTCATAGAAAGGAGAAGGAACATCATCACCCCATCCATAAATAAGCATCATTAGTCATAAACATGCACATATTGAGCACCTGTGAATCTCTACAGAGAGTTTTGCCCACCCGAGCCTGAAGTTATTGCATTCCTCTTCCATGTGGAGACAAAACAAATGGTAAAACTCACCCACTAGCTAAGATGAAGATGTATAATGAGGATAAGTAAATGGCTGAGAGGAAGTGAATGGAAAAATGACCCTCCATGGATTTTAGAAGTGGAGTGGTGCCCCCACCTTCCTTTGCTTATTATCCAAGATATTCACCACCTGTCTCTTTTTCCTTGACTCAGGTCTGTCCCTGATCAATGGCTCTTATCAGTGGAGGCACTGATCCTGCATGGTGCGGAGTGCTCCTTTGCAAGTGGGCTTCACACTCTACAAATGAGCACCCTACAGAATTTTCTCACTCCCTGGTCTTGGTAGAGAATATAGGGGCGAGAAGGAGATGTAACTTCTCTCCCCCATCCCACAGCCATATGTTGTTGTTGTTGGTTTTACAAAATAAATATTACCCTGCCCCACAACTTATTTGATAATTGTGTAGATCTTTCCCATGCAAATGGTACTGTGGGCAAGATCCTGCCCATGTAGCTGTGGTATCCAAAGGCAACCATAGGGTGACCCTTCCTGAATCCCAAAATGTTTTTTGGCCTTCTAGGGGGACAGTGGACATGATTTTCACCGCTCGACATCTTCAAGAAAAATGCAGAGAGCAAAACCAACCCCTGTATATGGCATTTATTGACCTGACTAAGGCTTTCAACACTGTAAATCATAATGCCTTGTGGACTGTCCTTCTGAAAACTGGCTGCCCAGATAAATTTGTAAACATCATTCGGCTCTTCCATGATAATATGACAGCAACAACCGCAGATAACAATGGCTCTCAAAGTGAATCATTCACAGTGGGATCAGGTGTTAAACAGGGTTGTGTTATTGCCCCAACTTTATTCATTATTTTCATTGCCATGATCCTGCACTTTGTTGAAGGGAAATGCCCCACCAGAGTAGAAATCATATATCGAACAGATGGAAGAGCTTTCAATCTGAGCAGGCTGAAAGCAAAGAGTAAGGTTACCGTAACTTCCGTCATAGAGCTTCAGCATGCTGATGACAATGTAGTGTGCGCACGCTCAGAGGATGACTTCCAAACCATCCTAAATATCTTTGTAGAAGCTTACAAAAAGCTTGACCTATCACTCAACATCCAAAAAACCAAAGTGCTGCACCAACAAGTACAAAATAACTCCTCTGCAGTGCCACAAATCCAACTCAATGGTGTAACATTGGAAAATGTCAATCACTTCTCCTACCTAGGCAGTTATCTTTCCACAAGGGCCAACATTGATGCCGAAATCCAGCATTGCCTGAGCTCTGCGTTTGCGGCTTTCTCCTGATTGAAGTGAAAAGTGTTTGAGGACTGGCACATTCGCAGGGAAACCAAAATGCTTGTTTACAAAGCTATTGTACTACCAACCTTACTATATGCTTGTGAAACATGGACCACTTATAAACACCATCTCCAACTCCTCAAAAGATCCCATCAACGGTGTCTCTGAAAAATTTTACACATCACTTGGGAAGACAAGTGAACTAATATCAGTGTACTGGAAGAAGCAAAGATCACAAGTGTCAAAGTGATGATTCTTCAACATCAACTTCGTTGGACTGGTCGTGTTGTGCGGATGCCTGATGATCGTCTTCCAAAGCAACTCCTCTATTCCAAACTTAAAAATGGAAAGCGTAATGCTGGTGGTCAACAAAAGAGGTTTAAAGACTGTCTCAAGGCAAATCTAAAAAAATGTAGTATAAACACTGACAACTGGGAAACACTGGCCTGCGAGTGCTCCAGTTGGAGAACAGTCTTTACCAAAGGTGTCATGGGCTTTGAAGACACTTGAACTCAGGACGCAAGGGAGAAACATGCTAGGAGGAAGGCACGTTTGGCAAATCCACACCGTGATCAACTCCCACCCGGAAAACAATGTGCCCACTGTGGAAGGTCGTGTGGATCCAGAATTGGCCTCCACAATCACTTACGGTCTCATTGTTAAAACTTTTTTTATGGAAGACAATCTTACACGGCTACGAGTGTTCACCAAAGAAGAAGACCTGTGTTAATGTCACAAATGTGCCTGGAAGCAGAATTGGCTGTGATTTAGTCCATGGGAAGCCAGAAGTAGATATAAGGTGGGTGATTTGGGAGCAAGAATATGAAAAGTATGAGCTAGGACATGTTCAGCTTTCAGCTCAGCCATTGACTCTCTGAGGGGTACTACAGGCAAGCGAGTAGCCTCAGTCCCATCCCATCTGTAATATTGGAATAATAACTCTAGCCTACTTTACAAGGTTGCTGTAAGAATTATGAAAATAATAATAATAATAATAATGCAATGTATATAAAATGGGTTGGGGATTTTGTAAAAGTGCTAGATAGAACTAGTTATTAATGGTGCTGTTATTATTTTGACTACAAAGAGGAGCCCATAGCAAAATATAGCACAAATGCCAAGAATTGATGAAGCTATAACTAGCTCAGCAAATGTGAGGAATAATTTCAAGTCCCGTTTAAACACTGACCTCTAGGACTGCTGAATGCATGGAAATAAGTGAAGCGTTACATGCTCATTGCAAAAGGAAAACAGTAGTTCTAAACCAAAATGTTCAACGTTAAAATGTTAAGAATGTTTCCAAAATTGCCTTTGACTACCTCAGTTTCTTTTCCTGAAATTCTACATAGGGACTCGAATTTCCAAAAAAAACCAAGGTGGTGCTCAAAGCACAAGATGTCTTCATAGGGTGTTTGCAGGATGTCGGCCTTTCACCTTTCAGCTCCCAAACATTTGACAACCCAAAATATAAATAAATTGCAGCTGTCAGCTATATGTAAATGTTAAAGTTTAGTTCTTACAACTGCTTAGGAATGAAATGTGACTCTTATTGATCCGAACTTTCAGTGAATAATTACCTTGCTGAAAAAACTGTTATAATGATGAAATACCAGGTGCTGATGATCTTTATTGCCTGTTTGATTATGTGTCTTTAGAGCAAAGAAAAGTTTGACTCACTGGCACTTCTCTTCCATTGCTGTCTATGAGTTATAGACTCTTTCACACTCGTAAAAATAAATATAATAGGTGGAAGACTCTACCTGACAAGATCTTTATTGAATTTCTTGGGCAAAGAAAATAAGTGATATGAAAAGGGAGCCCAGTTTTTGAGAAATACAGCCAAACTCTTGGAAAAAGGAGAACGGGAAGCAACAACAAATCTGCTTAGAAATAAAGAGCACAGTTTTGATTAGAGTAAATCTTAAAGAACAAATAGGTTTAAGCTGCCCATTAATAATGCTGCACTGGAGATCAGTGTTGGGTTGAAATAACGACAGACAGGTAGCGAGTGTCATCTGGGAGGCATCTCCTGAGCAAGTCTCAAGGAGCCTCTTTTATTGAATATTACAGCATTGCCACATATGTGCTTATTGCTGATTGGTTAACACAAGTACAAAGCAAAGGTTGCATTAAGGCATTAATCACCAATAGATTAAAGACTGGGAAAGGGAGCACAGAACTAGACAGGCATGAAGACCTTCTAATTAAACTTTTACTAGTGATTGATATAGCATTCATCCGTAGATGTGGTCAACTATGCATTAAGAACAGGTCAGGTTATGGTGTTTCATGAACTCAATGTGAACTGAACATTCTGGGGTGGTGAGGGAATGTCATAGTATTAGAATGATTTGTGCAGAACGATTTATGCAGCATGTACAGAGACGAAACTTAGAAGCAAGACTTTCCCAAACATGTCACAGTCATGTGCAGAATCAAGACTTTCCTTCAGATCAGGGCAGTGTATAAATATTAGGAGTGCAGTTTTGAAATAGTCTTGCCAGAATGGTAGTGGCAAAAAAACACACAACCCCACACAAAACAAAACAAAACCCCAAAGCCACCCTTATTAGTTATTATTATTATCATTATTATTAAACAAGAGCTTGATAAATTTGAGCAGCGGT
Organism: Podarcis raffonei; assembly: GCF_027172205.1. Taxonomy (NCBI): domain Eukaryota; kingdom Metazoa; phylum Chordata; class Lepidosauria; order Squamata; family Lacertidae; genus Podarcis; species Podarcis raffonei. The sequence goes on from NC_070606.1 coordinate 55,218,483, forward strand.
GCATGAAGATTTGTTGATGTAGTAGCCTACTGAGAATGTAAAAGCTAAGTTGCAGGCTGTGGCCTGGACTTCTCATTTGTTTTTCCCTCCAGGAATATCTGTATTAATGTTGCATATTTTATCTACTGTGACCAAGCAGCTACATTCAGAGCTTACTTCTCTGTTGCAAAGGTTGCTTTGTTGTGACTTCAGCGCTGGACCTCAGTGTCCAGGCAGAATGATGGGGGTGGAGACGCTCCTTCAGGTATACTGGACCAAAGCCATTTAGGGCTTTAAAGGTCAGCACCAACACTTTGAATTGTGCTCAGAAACATACTGGGAGCCAATGTCTTTCAAGACTGGTGTTATGTGGTCTCGATGGCCACTCCCAGTCACCAGTGTGGCTGCCGCATTCTGGATTAGTTGTAGTTTCCAGGTCACCTTCAAAGGTAGAAAGGTTGTTGAACTTTTTTGGGGAACCCAAAGTTGTTGAGATTTTTTGGCAAAATCACAGAAGAAATTGCTGTTTTTCAGCTGCCATTGGCTGCCATACGTCCAGACTTTCCTGGACATTTGTACTGATTTCCACCTGGATATGTCCTGGTTTGGCATCTGTGTATCCCAATTCTTGGTGACTTTATTTACAGTGAGTGTTTAGCACCTATAAATTTAGGCACTCTATCTACAGCAGCAATAGTAAACTTACATTGGAATGTGTTTATGGCAGTGAAAATTCCCAGGGACAGAACACTTTTCAGGGGAGAGAAAAAGAGGTGATCTCAAAGATGAGAGGTGGTAGGGAAATCTGAATTATATTTATATCTTTTATAAAGAAAAATGAGGGGATTTTAGTTCAATCCTGGTATTAAAAGCAGATTATTTCACTGTTGTAGAAATATATGTATTTTTACATATCTTATTCCTCATAATAGGCATGCGTATCTCAACCAACCAATATTTATGAATCAGTTACTTTTTATGTGTTCCCTTTCAAAATTAATGAATTTCCAGAGGAATGACCCTGCTAGCCTTTTGCAGCACATCAAAGAGTCTTGTTGCATGTGGAAACTGCCCCCCCCCACGATGTTTTCCATTGATTTTTTAAAATTGACAAGAAGAAGCAGAATAAGACTGAAATTCTACTCTCCTTGCTTGGAAACAAGCCCCATTGAATTCAGTGGAGTTTACTTCCTAGGAGACAAGGTTAGGATTGCATAGAGTCTGCTTCTATCAGCAAAACCGCTTACACAAAGTAAAAAAGAGTTGAGGAAAAAAATAAAAGCAGTGAATCACCTGATGGAACAGCTGCAATTATAAATCAATGAAAACGTAAATAATGTGCATTACAAAGTGATGTATGTATAATGCTGCCTGTTAGGAAAATAACAGACAAAACTTTTGTTGTAGAGAACTAAGGCAAAAAGCATTCCTGGCAAGAGTCTGTGCTCTGATGAGGGGTTAAAGGGGGACAGAAGGAAGCCCACCTGACAAGCCCTTCTGCCATCCTTACCTATAAGTCTGAATCATTCTTTATGTGGGTGTGTGGTGGTGTTCAGGAATGAGTGAAAGGCATACTCTTCCCCAGTGGCGGAGGAAGCCACTTGGGTGCCTGGGGCGGCATGCCCAGGGGTGGAGAGAACCACTCATGGGCCAGAGCGATGGTGGGGTGAGCCGCCCATAGGGGCAGGGCGCACTGCAAGGCCTCCAGAATCTGCTTGCCTCCTCCCACTCACCCACCCTACAGCTGGGGGGAAGGGAACGGGTGGACTGTTTGGGCAGCGCGGAGCCTGCAGTGCACCCAAGCCACCGCGTCTCTCCCAGGAGAGATGCATGGCTTGGGCGTGCTGCAGGTGAGTGCTGCCCGGCATTTTGTCACCCCCCTCAGTGGTGACACCCGGGGCGGACTGCACCCCCCGCACCCCCCTTCCCCACCTCTCTTCACGTGTTCAGAAGCACCTTTCCTAACATGGGCTCAACCATGGAATTATAAACCATGGTATGGATTCCACAATTTATCCCCACTGAGCACAAGTGAAGCATTGGGCAGGGCACTATATTTTCCTCTGTGGGTTGACCAAACTTTGCTTTGTTTCTTTTGCCTCTTCACACAAGCAGAATGGTATAGATGTGGATGGAAAGGAGTTCTTTGTTTCCTAATGGTAGAATGTAGTTTGCAGGGAAGAATAACATAGCTCATAAGTGTCGGGCCTTATTAGCCATAAGCAAGATAACGAGAAAGTAGGATTGAATGGAAATATATCACATAGCCAAAGGAAGAAAGGAGTTATGCAGTGCTAGCGTAAGCTGAATGCTTTGATGCAAGGTAAGTTTATGTGTTGAGGAACCTAAGGAGCTTGAAATGTACCTGGCAAAATGCTAGTTTCCAGGGCATAAATTGTCCTAAACTGAGGCGTGTATATTCTGTGCTGTTATTCTTTGGTTCTGATGTACCGTTTGATGATGCTTTTGAGATACAGAAGCCCGTTCCTCACAGCTGGAGGTAGGAGTAGCAGCTCACTCTCAATATTGCATTTCTCTGATTCTGAGATAAAGCTTACCAGTTAGTTCAACACATGACACTGGTTGCTCTTGACACTGAAATAAAAGAAGAAATGGGCATGGATCTATTTAAAAAACAAAAAAATCCTGTCTCCGTTACATACTCATATAAAACAAAATAACTGTTGTACTTTTATTTCTGGGCCTCGACATAAATTCTTTTGAAGCTTTGAAGCCCTTATGGTGACTTGAAATGTTTGAAAGTGATTAAAATTTTAGGAAGCAACTTTGTAACAGAAGCTTTTGAGGGGGTCTTACATTTTTCATAGCATTATAACCGTTTTCTGCAAAGGCAGCTAGGAACATCAGTTTTCTATTCCCATTGGAATGACTCTGTCTTGAAATTCCACCCCCTGCCTCCACTAGTCTCTAACTCTCCCACCACTTGCTTTAAAATTCCAGCCAAACAATTCCATAAGTAAAACATGAAAGCCATAAGTAAAACATACAGTATATGTCACAGTGTAAATCTACATTAGGTATTTCTGCTAGTGGACTGGAGACCCTAGGAGCAATGGTGCGTACTCATGATAAAGACTGACAGTAAAAAAAAGGGTGAAGAAAAAAATATGGCTATGTTTAAACTATAAATCATGCATGAACAGTTTCAGACCCAGGTTATAAAGTTTTGGTGAGCAGAACTTTAGATGTATGCAATAACTGTCATCTTAATCTTTAAAATATTTAAAAAACCCATTTCCTGCAATTCCACGGTTTAAGGCAAAGTATATCTTGAGCTGTTTACGTTCTTAACCATGCTTCTGGATAACTTTTCAGATTATTGCCTTTTAATCACAAAGTAAAGTTTATTCATTTGGAAATGAGATGACCTACTTTATAATTATTTCTTTTTATTTATTAAATTTTTATACCACCCTATACCCACGGTTCTCGGGGTGGTTCATAGGATAAAATCACAATATAAAAACACAAAAAACATAATCAAAATAAAAACAAAAATAACCCAATAACCCCCCCCAAAATGCATTTTTAAGGGGCATATTGAGTAGGCAGAGCATGTTCCACACAGCTTGAGTTTGGGCCAATTGTTACGTCTCGGCATAAGCTACCTCACAGGGTTAGTTTGAGGATAAAATATAGGAGAAGTGTAATTATTATTTTTATTAATATCATTTTATTAAATTTCCATACCACTCTTCATTTGAAGATCACAAGAAAGTTTACAATATAAAAGCACAAAAATATACGGCATAATAACAAAAACAAAAGTCTGCAAACACAGTTTTAAAGGCCTGAGAGAAGAGGAATATATTGGCTTGAATATGTAGTAAATGTACCAGGTGAGCTTCCCTGGAGAGAGGATTCCACAGGCAGGGAGCAACTACAAAAAAGGCTGAGCTTCTCATGGAGGAGGTGCATGAAGAAGAGCCTCAGATGATTATTGCAGGGTCTGGATAGGCTAATATGGGGAGAGGCAATCCTTGAGGTATTGTGGTCCTTAGCCATTCAAGGCTTTATAGGAAGAGAAGAGAAGAGAAGAGAAGAGAAGAGAAGAGAAAAAGGAAAAGAAAAGAAAAGAAAGCACTTTGAACTGGACCCGGAAACTAATTGGCAGCGAGTCCTGTCAGGCTAGGATCATTCCTGCTCCTTCAGAGAGAGTGTAAACCAAGCATGGCCAAACTTGGCCCAACAGCTGTTTTGGGACCACAATTCCCATCATCCCTGACCACTGGTCCTTTTAGCTAGGGATGATGGGAGTTGTAGTCCCAAAACAGCTGGAGGGCCACATTTGGCCATGCTTGGTTTACACTCTCTCTGAGTGTAAATATTCTGCCAACGTCTTCCCAGTGCTGCCTGCCCATGTCTAGTATCTCAAGCCTTAAAAAACCCCACCTTCATATGCTCATATCTTGATGAAAGGAACACAGCAAGCATAGGACTATGAGAATTTGCACAGTATTTTTAAAACATACTTTCTTTTTTTGGAAAAAGTAAATTTTAAAACCGATGGAGCTACCCATCAGAGATTTGGTAGAATTAATCATTTCTTTAAGGGTTAATGCCTGGTATAAACCCATCAAAAGCAGGCAACCTCTCATCCATCTAATCTAGGGAACCACCCATTAACTGGGTCTCAGAATTATCCAGATTGAGCTTCAGTTTGTTGGCTCTCATCCAATCCATTACTGAGGCAAGGCCCAGCACATCCACTGCAGATGTAAAGTAGAAGTAGAGCTGTGTAGCATAAGCATATTGCTGAAAATGTAGTCCAAAAAGCCAGATGACCCCACTCAGTGGTTTGAACTCTGAGCAACCCCTCATTGAAGCCTCCATGGGGCCAAAGAGCACTCCTCAAACATCACCCTCTGGAAGTAGAACCAAGTAGAATGGGAAATACCACAAAACCACCCACCTCTAACTAGGACCAAAGGATACCATGGTTGATGGTATTGAAAGCCACTGAGAGGTCAGAGAGAAATAACAGTGACACATTTTCACTGTGTCTCTCCCAACAGAGGCACTCCAAGCAGTTTCTGTGCCATAACTGGGCTTAAACCTCGATGGAAATGGATCTAGAGAATCAATTTCCTCCAAGAGTACCAAGAGCAGGTAAGAGCTACCCCCTCTCTCAAGGAGGCATTAATTACCTCCCTGGCCCAACATCTGTCCCCTCCCTGCTAGTTTTTTCCGTCCAGGAGGAGCAAGGGAACCAAAGTGCAAGTGGTCGCCCTGACCAATCCAAGCACCTTGTCCATATCCTCAAGCCTTACTAACTGAAACTCATCCAACATAACAGGACTAAAAAGTGCCCTGGACACCTCTCAAGAGTCATCTGCTGTACCACGTACCAAGCATTGGTTATCATTAATGTACTAATAACTATCTAAGCCACTAAGTCTCAAGGTGATTTACATATCAAATAACTAAAGGTTAAAATCAAAAAAACAACAGAGACATTTAAAATAAGGGTAAAAACCCTAACAAGTGGACACTTGTGACCAAGGCCCATTTACCCATCTGGGAAAGCCTGTCGGAACAAACATCTCTTCAGTTTCCAGAAAGTGCAGAAGTGAGCTCCTCTCATATCTTGAAAGGAGTGTGATTCTACAAAAGAGGGGTGGCCATGCTTCAATGGCCTTCCCTGCTCAGCTTACAAAAGATTAAAAAAACATAAAAACATTTTACATTCTTCTTCCTGGCAGGGCTCTAAAACACAGGCCTACAATTAGGTTTCACCAAATTCAATTGAAGGGGAGGGTGTGGGGGCAGACAGTCTGAAGACTGAATGTACTTAAGTGGACAGTGCACAGTTAATTCAACTTGCCTAGATATAACACGGTCGTGAAGCTTACTATTGATCTTGAATAAGTCACCATTTATCGGACTAAATTTTGTTATATTTTTGATATGAGAATAAAATAGGATATGCCCATGTGTGCCACCCTGAGTTCCATAGTAGACTAATGTCAGAAATAAAAAGTTACTTTAATTTGGAAATGAATTTCCTTTAAAAATAAATACATCTGCTAAATTTACACAGCTATTTCCCCTATATTATGGTGATGCTTTTTGGATACTTTGCAACTGAAACGGAAAGCGAGAGAATCAGATTATTTTATTATTTTGTCCTGCTGTTAGCTGCCTCCAGTAGTTTTATAATGGAAAGGTGGGGTTGCAAGCATTTTTCATGAATAAATGGAAGGATCCACATTGCTACAGTTTTGGAAAGCTCGATGACTTCTTTGCACAAGACTGGCCAAGGACGAGTGCAATAGGAAAACTGTTTTTTTGTGAATCTAAACTTCAAGGTGCAGCTCTTTTAGGGTATGGATAATATATCACCCAAGGTCATCCTCGGTTACGGGAGGGAATAGCTTGCTCTGCTTCCACCTGAAAGAATCTCCTTCAGTTCACAACTTGGCACTGTATTGCCTTGGTAGATTTGAATACAAATCACGTCCTCCTCTGTCACGGTTCTTTATTTCTTCAGTGCTTCCTCTGTTATCTGCATCAGGACATTATGTGACTTTACAGCATTTATTAAGTAATACCGTCAACTGCTCTAAAGAGAGACAAAATGCCACCTGAAAGATAAACCAGTGACTTTTCAAAGTCTCTGAAAAGGGAAACATCTAAAGGGACAGGATTTGGTTTATGTTTTGTGATTCCAGCTTTACTTGACAGATATAACTTGCATGTAAATTGATTAATAATCTGCTTCTCCACCACCATTTGATAGTCTTTTGAAAACACACATGCACACAACCATATGAAAGTGTCAGACTAAATCCATTGCTGATTGAACAACTTTCTTTGAATGGTGGATTTTATATTCATTTTGACCCTGCTGTACGTAGACAGTGAACCATATTCTAGTTTGAGTTAAAGGGAAATTTCAGTTGGCCAAATTCTCTAAGTTAACACAGCATGCATGAAGTCACCATTTAATGCCTGCAGAATCCAGAAATGAAAGCCCCTTTCAGACAAATTTGCAGGCGAAGGGAAAGGCTTCACAGTGCCAGACTCCCCTCCCAACTTAAGTGTTTTCATTTCAGAAATGAGCCAATGCACATATTCTGCTTTGGATCCAAATCAGACCCAGAAGAAATCAGGGGTGCTTCTTAGCTGGCTTGAAACAAAGAGGGAGGGAAATTATTTGTTTCCACTGTATAATCTGTTTGTTTTTTTTGTTTTGTTTTTTTGGGAGGGAGGGTTGCGCCTTTCGGATGCCTAACTTTGTAATAGATTTTGGCTGACTCTGGAGTCTTTTCCCAATAAGAAAGATGCCAAGAAGGGAGACTGACAACAAGCCAGCATTGTAATTGGCAGGTCTCTCTGTCAGTGGAATAATGCCTGGAGTGCCTAAAACTCCTGGACCTATTTGTCTCCATAGTTTGGCAGGCTTCATCCCCCTCTGAAGCAGCTATCATATCTTCAAATTTCATCTCATAGAGTGAAATTTATTGGGTTTTCCTCTAGCAATCTTGAAGCAGCCCTTTCCTGTGGGGATGGCTACCCTTTTCAGATGCTCTGCTCCCTGTATTTGGGAAGCATCAACAGTAGCATGCTTCTGATATTTGCTGAAAACACACCAGGTTGGGAAAAGACCCTGCTCTGGTATCAGTTTCTAAAAAGATAAAATTTGGAACGGATCAAACAACAACAATTGATCATAATATCCAGGGAAGCTCATATAATTTCTGAACCTGGGGTAGCTCAGTCAGACGAGCATATGATTCTTAATCTCAGGGTGGTCGGTTTGGGCCCCACATTGGGCAGAAATATTCCTGCATTTCAGGGGGTTAGACTAAATGGCCCTCATGGTTCCTTCTAATTCTACAATTCTATGAAATGCAATGGCCTTGGGGCTTTACAGGTGATATTTGCACCTGCTAAGGAAGAGCTGGTTTAATATAATCAAACCTTGCTTTGGTTGAAGCAGCTACCAAATGAATCAGAATGTCCTGAATTGATTTGTAGTTCAAAATATTCTGCCAGCATCTTCCTGATGCTGCCTGCCCATGTCTAGTATCTCAAGCCTTAAAAAAACAACAACACCTTCATATACTTTTAAAATCTTGATGAAAGGAACACAGCAAGCATAGGACTATGAGAATTTGCACAGTATTTCTAAAACATACTTTCTTTCTTTGGAAAAAGTAAATTTTAAAACCCCTGGAGCTACCCGTCAGAGATTTGGTAGAATTAATCATTTCTTTAAGGGTTAATATCTCCAATTGTCAGGTCCAGTGCTTTTTTTCTAAAAAAATGTTTAGGGGTACTCTCATTTTCCTACTCATATTGATATACTGCCCCTCAATGAGGCCAGACTTAGATTCAGAAAATGTTTAGGGGTATGTGTACCCCCAGAAAAAAAGCACTGGTTAGATCTGTGTGAAGGAACAGAAAAGTTAGGGCCATTTTAGTTTCATAATGTCAATGGGGTTTCCAGAGATTTGCATTTTCTGTTTTCATCCAGATTCAAATATGGGGTAGGTCAGAGTAGTCCAGACTGGATCAGGTCCAATTTAGATTTACAAACTGGGGGCACAAATCAGATCAGGGGGTCAATGCACAGCCCTAACATCCATCCCACAAAATGTGCATTGAAAGTTCTAGGATAGCAGTATATCTACTCCCTTGATAGTATGGCTGTCAAATACACAGTTTCTACCATAAAAAAATGAACGTTTATTTAGAGAAAGAAAGGGCAGCACTGATTTATAAGAAAATATGCCCTGTCTTCCAGAGTTGAACCAAACAGAATGATTTCTCGACTTAGGGTTAACTAGTTAGTGAATCATCTTGTTTAGTCACATAATTTATGTACTGTATTTTTACAAGTGTATTTGAATAAAATCTGGCTGATGTGAAAAGGTCTGAAATTACTTTTCTGTGCTATTCACTTAAACAAAACAGTTACTATTATTAATCTCCTCAGAATATTACCCACATTTGTATGCTCTAACATGTATTTTAACGATTTTGTTAAATAATGGTATAACACCTACATGATTAATTCAACTAAAACCTTTTAGTCAGTCCAAATCTTTCACTGGTTTATAAATCAAATAGCGTTCAAAAAGAATACAGTTTGAAAGCCAATGTTTTGCAATGTGTCTAGTGGCTTTCAGTGCCTAAACCACATTGCTTTCGATTCTGCCACAAGTGAGGGCTCATTTACACTTCCACTTGTCCCATGCATGCAAACACACACAAAGAAAATTATCAATAGAGGGAAAGCTCCCATTAGTGCCCATTTTGGGTTCCTTGAATTAGCCATTGGTCAGACTATATCTATCTATCTATCATCTATCTATCTATCATCTATCTATCTATCTATCTATCATCTATCTAACTAAGTATCTAACTATCTATCTATCTAGTAGTGCCTGTGTCTTGGACTTGTTTTCATATAAGTTGAATGGGTATCTTTTTTTATTTTGCAAACAGAATTACGTTCATAGTGATGAGATAGACTTCCAATGCAAGTACTGACAAGAGTAATTCAAAAGCTTCAAGGTGTTCCCCCAGAACACCTAATTTAGTTAGGCTTTGGCAAATATAGACTACTGTCAATGTTAATCATTTTTTATTCACTTAAATCTAGTAAGAAATAATGATCAGTATTTGTTCTTCCGCATGAATTGCTGCTGATGGGTTAGGGTCTTCCAGACGTATTTGTTGAACAAAATTAAGTAATTGAATGGATCAAGTATTTTCTTTTAACCACAATTTAGATTTTGCTAAATTACCAGTGAACTTCAGAAATGAATCTGTCTTCTCTACTAAGAACAAAACGTCCTGAAAATTCAGAGCATCCTTGCCTAGTTTAAATCCTTGTTTTTCTCCAAGAATTTAGTCACTGGTGACATTTTCAACAAGTCTTTCTTACCTATGAAAAAGAAGGAGAGTTCCCTGGGAGGAGGGATTGATCGTTAAACCACTCCCAGAACTGTAGATCTCTGAGGGGAATAGGGGTTTCCTAACAACTTTCAGCTCCTTTAATTATTGGGGAGGGGGGTACTATGGCTGTTAAAATAGGTACCATAGTGCTTCACCTGTATGGTGTGAATATGGCCCTAGAATGTTCAGAACTAAGATTGACACACTGAAATCAAAGCAGAGATTAAGGGTATCTCCAGATTGTCAGTAGCTTGTGGAAGTGATTCAAGAACATAGGAGAACTTTATGGTCACAGCAACACCATACATTTAAAGCACTCATACCACTTTAATGATTATGGCTTTTCCCAAGGAAACCTCAGAAATGTAGTTTCCTTGTTACAAAGCTGTACAAGCCTCTGGCCACCCAATGATGTTGGACTCCAGCTGGCATGGCCAGTAGTCAGGGATGATGGGAGTTGTAGTCTAGCAACTTCTGGAAGTCCCCCCCCACCACCACAACAGATGTTGCTCCCTAGCACTTGGATTCAGCTCATTTAGCATCCAGAGATGAGCCATAAATAATATGTGACATTGTGCAAATGTTCACAAAGCTTCTTTTAGAGAATTGCCTAAAAGCAGATCTATAAGAACCCATTTAAATGTATCTAACAAAGCATTTTTTTCCCTATTCGCATATTATGCTGAGCGTATTATATTTTGGTATTGCTGATCCTATGAGCAAATAAGTATATTTTCTTTTCTAGTTGTTCCTGAATCTCACATTCATTTCATAAGAGAAATAATAACTGCATGAAAATTAAGGGGGAATTTGTTTTCTAAACAAATTATAAATTATTTCTCATTAAACATTTAAGCTACGCAAATAGACACAATGTTGTATAAAATGTTCCATATAACTCAGCATACAAATACTATAGTTTTAATTTCTCCTTTTTCAGGTCTAGGATGGGTACTACTAAAGAGCCAGACATAGTCCATTTGGAGTCAAAGACAGTGGATGGCCGTAAGTTCTTTTGCTTTTTCATAGTCATTTTATTGCAAGTGTAAATACTTGGTCATGGAAAGAGCATCCAGATGTAGGATATCATCAGAGAGATCTCGCAGCAGCAGCACATTACTGTCTGGTTTGGTGCTGCGGAAGCCATTCTCAAGTAGGTTGCAATTCATAAGGATATTCTGCAGCTAAATACAGTTTATACAGAAATAGAAAAGATTTGTAAGTCATGTAGGATCTGCAAGAGGAAAGCATAAAAATGAAACAACAAGCATAAAATGTTTTTCTTCTTATGGCCTGCTTCATTTGATCAGCCCTTTCTAGGGATGCTGTGGAAGTGTTTAATATTTGAAGTTTGAATCTTGGCTTCTTTCCTCCACAAAATGGCTCACAAATTTCAGAATGATAGCATTCTCTTCTCTCTGCTGTTGTCCCTGAGCTGCAGAGAGAGACACAGAGATGTTTCAGTTGGTTTTGCTTCTGAAAGTCCTTCTTTTCCATTTCTGCCATCTTCTTGAATACCTGTAAACTGAATACCAGCATGTGTTAGTGATTTTAATGTTCAATTTTTTTATTGTTCTTTTTATGTATTTTATATGTAGCCACAACATTTTCACACCAGACTGGGATTGTTTTGATAATGAGCTGCCAATAAATGAAACAAACAAATTAACAAACATGCCATTGAACTCAGCCAGAATATGCTAGCTTTTACACAGGATCAGGCTGCTACTCAGACTTTGGAAGTTTCGTGCTCTCTCACCTATGGATAGGTAAAGGTAAAGGTACCCCTGCCCGTACAGGCCAGTCTTGACAGACTCTAGGGTTGTGCGCCCATCTCACTCAAGAGGCCGGGGGCCAGCGCTGTCCGGAGACACTTCCAGGTCACGTGGCCAGCGTGACATCGCTGCTCTGGCGAGCCAGAGCCGCACACGGAAACGCCGTTTACCTTCCTGCTAGTAAGCAGTCCCTATTTATCTACTTGCACCCGGGGGTGCTTTCGAACTGCTAGGTTGGCAGGCGCTGGGACCGAACGACAGGCGTGCACCCCGCCGCGGGGATTCGAACCGCCGGCCATGCGATCGGCAAGTCCTAGGCGCTGAGGTTTTACCCACCTATGGATAGCTTCCATGTAAAAGGCAGAATCCCAAGAAATTACCATTAAGGTAGAACTGAGGTAGATGGGAAGGAACATAATTAAGACTGATTAAGATTGATTGTACTATGTGCAATCATATACAGTAAAATAATTAATATATTATGCTTTGTTGTATTTTACTTTGTTGTAAAATACAACAAGCCTGTGTTTCTTGTGGTGAAGGCTGGTATAAAAATACCTTAACAGATTGATTCCATTTTGACAGAGTTGCAGCGGAAGGCTCAGTGAACAGTTACAGAGAATAAAATTAGGACACATTATGCCAAATAGTTAATAAGTATATCCAGTTCAGTTTTAAAAAGAAGTGGAGTAAATAGTTTGCGTAGCATATATTTATGGCATCCAGTATCAGTTTAAATAACATTCAGCATTAATTGCTGCAATGTATAAATTTAATCCCACCATTAACACTTTTGCAAAGTCCTGAAGGGTTTTTGATCAACTGTACACTTTGAAAGTAAATAACTAAAATCCATATTTATATTTAATAGTTTCTCTTGAAGTCTGAAAGCCCATTTTAACTAAAAGTAAATAAATGAGTGTGGAAGTATTGTCAATTTCTGCATTTTTCATTGAATGACTCTCATGTGAAGCTTATCTCAGGCTTTCATTTTGTATCCCATGGGTATCACAGCAAGCTTGCAGTAAGCTTAAAACTGAACCAGAAAAGAGTTTTAGAATGGAAGAATGAAGGGGGAGTTTTGCCTCTTTGAGGTCACCCCAAATACAGATGCTTTGGGGGTTAAGATGGTGGAGTCTTTGCCGCTAAATGCCTAGAGTGAAGATAATGGACAGTAAATTGTTTAAATTGTGGGCTACCGTATCATTAATTTAAATATCTGATATGCAGCATCTTAAATAGTTAAAGTCAACCTTCCCAAACTCAGCACATGCATACTTACTACCAAGCTGAAAGTTCAGAACTGTGATTCCTAGCATTCATCCTGGCTCTGAGCACTGGATTGGTATTATGGTTCGTCTTTGTTCATCACAATCCATGTATTTGAAATATGTTTTAGGAGGCTCTATCAAAACAATCTGTCCCTGGGCTAACAAACCTTTCCAAAAAGAAAAGAGTCAATGAGACTCTTGGTGATGGATCTGAACTCTAGGTCCCCTGGACTAGTAAAGCATGAGATGTTATTTTGGGCAAATACCACTCAAATGTCTCAGGCTTATCACCGATGCTCTCTGCATATCTCTACTCCTCAAACCCACTCAGCCTGTGAGTTGTACTTATTTATATAGTGAATGCCTTTTATGAAATGAAGCTAAGTCTTAGCCCAGAACATAGTAGAATGGATTTCCCCCCCAAAAAATGGTTGGGCCCCACTACCAACGTGCTCATCTTGTCCTAGCAAAAGCAGGGCATGTGGTTTGGGGTGGAACCTGAGGGAAACTGCTTAAAACAGATGAGGTCGTGGCTCTCAAAACAGTGAGAGAGGTCCTTGACCACATCTGATTGTGCTGTCAATACAAGGCACCTGGTCAGCCTCATCCAAGTGCTCACTCTTCTAAATTGCAGAGGCAAATCTACACATTAAGTAGTAGACTAGGTTGACAGAGAAATGCTGCTCCATAATGACAGAGCAGTTAACATATGGCCTCTGTAGAGCTTTATCTGATGTGCCATATTTTGATGTGTATTATGATATCCTTGGAATGAAGCCTTTACAGATATTAGGAACTTGGGAATCATATACTGCGTACATATCATATTAAGGTAAGGATCATCTGCTCAAGAATCTTTGTTCCTTATGCATATCATCAAAGAGGTAGATCACCAGGCACATCAAACGTGCTTTTATAACCAGCCTACACATAGCCTTTACTGGCCACAATGGTAAAGGAACATATTTAGATTGACTGTGTGAGTCATAATTGCTGTAGTTAAAAATATGTCCAGATTTGCTTCAGTTTATTTTTTAAGTATTCACCAATGGAAGGTGATTACTCCAGCTCTACAGTTTGACTGAATTTGGGAGAGAGAAGATTCCCATCCACCACAATCCAGCACAAATAACTTGAAAGTAAATTTCACCAAATCAATGGATATGTATCACATTGCTTGTGTTAAAACAACCTGTTTCTAGATGGTTATAAAAACAAAGGGACAAACAGCTAGCTATTCAGTCCATGCAGACCAGAGCCAATGTGGCAATTCTTAATCTCTTTTTGCTAGTCGAGATCTGGTATATTTCCAGTGTTACCGTAACAATTGAAACAGCAGCTGTGTTGGGTATATGAGTGCTGAAAATGAGAAGCATAACATCCCAATTACTAGTGGGAGGCAGAACATCTGTGCCAGAAAAGGAATGAAATTAATTCCAAAGCTTAGCAATGGGATATATTAATTGACATGAATTAACTGTAAGTGATGAGGTGCTTCCTGTGTAACTGGGTAAATAAAAAATCCTCATGGATTGCATACCAAGAGAGTACCTGTTGTTGAATTGTGTCTCAATGAACACTACTACCCTAGCTCAAGAGGAAATAATTATTGAAAAAGAGCTGTAAAAATGCAATATATAAAAATCCTTATATTGAGTCCTTTTCTCCTTTTTCTTTTTCTTTGCTGTCTCATTTTCCTCATTGTGATAGTCATGGACTTAAATAGCACAGAAAGGACAATAGACAAAGTCATGGAAGATAAGGCTGTCCATGGTTGTCTTCGAGTCATAATGGTTGTATGCCACCCCTGGACACAGACAAACTTTGGGCCACCAAACTTTCTTTAGCCCAAACATCACTTTCAACCTTGACCACCCCTGCCAGCGGCAGATGTGACTAAGACTGGTTGTGACAAAGTCATATACAGAATACAGTCGCCCTCTCCAGCTAATCTGCACAGATTAACAGAGAACTGAGTTGTTCAACCTCCATGCTTAGCAAATGTTCAATCTGATGACAGCAGAGGGGGGCAATTTGCATCCCCACCAGACTGCTGGGCAGGGCAGAGAGTTTTAAAGTTCTCCAGCCACCAAAGTGCCATGTCTACTTTTGTCACCATGGCCAAAATTGATAGGATCTTGCAAGGTGAGGGGAATGGGATAAGACAGCAAACTTTTTCAGCAGGGGGCTGGTTCACTGTCCCTCAGATCTTGTGGGGGGCTGGACTGTATTTTGAAAAATATATATATGAACGAATTCCTATGCCCCACAAATAACCCAGAGATGCATTTTAAATAAAAGGACCCGGCCCCCAGTCCTTAGTTTGCCTACGCATGGGATAAGAGAAAGCCAGATCAGACACTCAAGCTGTGGGCTAGCCATCCTTGAACTAAAGTGTTTTTATCTGATTTGGCAGAACTTTCTTATATTCTTATGTCTTTTACAAAAACAACATATCTGAGACCAATTGCAACAGAGGCTGCAGTTATGTGCACAAATATCTCAGTGAACATACATTAAGATGCACTGTGCATGAGTGTGCTCTGTGCCTCATAATGTATGAGACAGACACATTTGATTTCATGGTCACTATGTATTCAGACAGCCAGGAACCAGGGCAGCTAGAGGCTCCCATCAGCATATTCACATGATATACAGTATATGCATAGCAAGATGTGTATGTGTGTATTTCCCACATTCAGGTCATATAGCAGCTAAATATAATATGGAGCATTCCTTGGTTTGAAACCAACATATGGAAATTTGGGGAAGTGGGGGATGCTAGAAATACAGTGGAATAGAGTGTTTTTATTCCCAAAATGTCATGCCGTGATCAATCTCTTAATGTGGGAAAGAGTTCGGTGAACTGAGGCTATGGGCAAGTACAGATGGATGAAGCTGTCATTTTTAGTTTCTCCCAGTTTCTCATTTTTCCAATCGACTTTCCTCTGGTGGAGGGAGGAGCCAAGATGGCGCCGAGGCAAGTCACGCTCTCCGGCGCTCACTTTTATTCTTTTAAAACCTTATCTTAATTGCCCTCCGGATGCCAATTTCTAACAAACGGAAAACATTTTAAAGACTCTGAGCACTTTTATAATTCCTGTTGGCTCTGCGAGCTTGTCTTCAGCTTGTCCCAGCCTCCTCCCTCCCTCCTTATCAGCTGCCCGGTCAAGGTTGCCAGAGAGGAGAGAACGCTGCTGCCTGAACTGAGAGCGGAGAGAGAAGAGGTCTAAAGACAGAACTGTGAACTGCTTACCCGACCAACGGTGCCTGGAGAAGGAGGGTAAGGAGAGACACGACTGTGAGCCCTGCTTTGAGACTGCCCATAGACACCCAGCTCTGCTGAACACAGAGAAAGATAAAGCTTGGAGATTCGGGGGTTAATTGAACTGACTGACCCCCGCCCAGCTGGGGGGCTGTGTGAACTAGCTGGGGACAGCATTCCTGCTTTGCAGTTGAAGAGGAAGTGCAGTAGCTGGAAAGACTCTTCATTTTAACAAACTGTTTTCTGAGGAGACCAGCATTTATACTCTCAGAGACTCCTGGTGAAGGCATCCTGAGTTTTTTTACAGGAAGTTTTTAATCTACACAATAACTCTACAACAGTGTATCGGATAGGTCCCTCTGGAGGTTTGGAAAACCGGCTTCAGCAAGATATCGCTCTGTGCCCTGCCTTATGTGGTAGGCCTCTGAAAGACTGTTTAGAAGGAATCAGTGAACCAGCCCACAGAAAGTTTCCCTTCTGGGGCTCTTGGATATCCTTCGTTCAGTATAGGGCGGTGGGAGATGGCCTCTAAAGACTAAGCTAGGGCCCGAAATACAAGGTTATCATAGCTGTACATGCGCTATAGCCAAACTCCACTATTATCCTTTTCCAGCTGCACATAAATTGCCTAAATAAGGCAATTTTAATTTTAATGTAGTTTTTAGCCGTTTTATTACTGCTGTCCCTTTGGCAGCATTGTTTTATTATTATATTCTGACTAGGTTGCAGCATCTGTGAAACAGCGCTGGTCGCATGATTGAGGTGAAAACTACAGGCTTAGGACAATCACCAAGATCTAAAAGCAGAGAACGCAAAATAGAGAAATATACTGAGGCTGTTGATGAGTACATCAGGAAGCTGCTGCAGAGAGCAGGTGGGAATATAGATTGATACCCCCACTTGCCCCCCAATTTAAGGCAGTCGCACCTGGGGTAAACTGCCCTCTCTCTATATCAAGACAACTTTTACCATGGTTTTTACTAGAAGAACATATAAGGAGTTGGGTATACTGCCTGACTCGGCAATCAGCCCCCCGGGCCCTGGTAAAAGACAAAGCAAAATCAGAAATTACTTTCCTAAGATGGAGGAGGGTAAGAGTCCACAAAAAGAGTTAATTCTTGATGAAGTAATACCCCCCTCTCTTACTGTTCTTGATTGGACGTCTCATTTTAAAGAGATATATCAAGATACTGGAAATATTAACTCCCCATGCAGCCTAGCGCAAGAACTAGCTTTAGCCGAGGAACTTCAGGAGGGAAATACCTCTATTACTAAGGAACAGCTGCCCACGGAAGAAATTACATCAACCCATCAAAACCAGATACCTATTCCAAAATACTCTCAAACGGAATTGAATGACGGCCGCCCTTTGGATTATTCCTTAGCAATAAGTACTGATCTAGCCAACATAAAAAATTATCTAACAATAACGAATGGGCTACTGCTGACGTTAGTAGAAAATTTCATACCTCAATTAAAAGAGATGAAATTAAATGATACGCCCCAAGAACATAAAACAGTTGAGCTAGTGGGGACGAACAAACCAGTAATAAATAAGAATTTGCAAAGACATAACTCAAGGGCAAAAGTGAAGAAAAGTAAAAATATCAAAACAACAAGGAAAGCCAAGTATACCTGCAGTAATCGAAGCATACATTGGCAGAAATTGTTTAAACTTCTTCCCTCGGCCCCAAATAAATTGACCACACGGGGCAGCAAAAAGAAGGGTAAAAAGAGAGAAACAAAGATAGTTACACAGCAACCGGCTAAGGAGGACTCGCCAAGGCTGACTCCAGTAGCAAGTGAGAAGGCAGAAGTAACAATTCAGTCCCTGGATAACCAACTATTTAACAAACCTGATGCTGCGGAAGTTGAGGCCTCTACCTATGAAGGCAATAAAACACTTAGCAAATCGAACAGCGGGGAGGAGGAAGCATTCAGTAGAGATGATACCCCCCTTCAGACCTGGCAAGCCTCCAGTCAGGAAAGAGATTGGAATTTGATCCTAAATCCCCAAAAATTGGTACTCACGAACTTCCCGAAGCCTAAGGGCTTCCTTACAGGGAAACAGCGAATAATGAACTTTGTATCTAGCCTAAATGACATACTGCCAGGAATGGTTAATTCTAATGATATCATCTCGGTGGAATATCTACATTATGATGGTCACTCAGTGAGAGCACTGACCACTTTTAGGGATCAGAACCTGGCCAAGTTTATTTTTAGGTCAAGACCTGCCTTTTTAAAAGCACGGATAACAATACTTAGGCTCTTTGAAAATAAGGCTCCTTTGAGCCCCCTTTTGAGAACTAAGCAGGCAAATCTTAGAAAGGGGAAACAACTCTCAAAATTCTGGCCTGACAAACAGAATCCGCAATGCCTTGTGAGCAAAGGTGAGGATTTCTTTACTATAGAAGAAAATATCCTAATTGACCAATTCTGGATGTTCCCACCATTAATACAAACTGACATCTTGGGAAGACTAGACAAGCTAAGAGATAAGCTGGCCGAGAGAGCTTCTGGCAACGAGGTTATTAAGGGGGACCAAAAAAAGACCACAACACATAACCTTCAGATCAAAGCGGAGATTAACTTTCCACCAAGAGAGAATGTGCCACCCTTCAAGGAGAGCACTTCATCACCCCCTCGAAGGAGAAATATCCCTAAGGTGACCCCACCAGACGTATGGGACAAAATGAGATACCTAGATGAAACAGAATTGGGCCAAAATCAGGCCGCAACAGAATATCCACAGAAGGAATTTACGCATAATAAAGATCCGGTGTTCACAAACGTGAGCACTTTGCATCCACCTATTGAAATCATAGAGCGGCTGGATAGCCCGCCATACAAAGTCGATAGGCGACCGATACATAAAGCGATAAACCCTAAAAGTATGTTAGCTAATAATTGACAAAGACTCGACCGTGATAAAGCCAATCTAAAATTTTTATCATGGAACATTGCTGGTTGGCTCAACAAGGCGACTGACCAATCATTTGTCAATTTTATTCAAGATCATGATATAGTCTTCCTGCAAGAGACATGGCTAACAGGGGATTTAGATGTAAATGGTTTTGCCTCATTTTCGCTCGCAGGTTCACCAAGCAACAAAGGGGGACGAGTTAAGGGTGGGCTAGGCATTCTAATATCCACAAGGCTGAGAGCATCTTTCGTCGAGCTGGAGCCTCTGAGCAGTGTGGCCATGGCATTATTAATGAAATGCAGATATTGCACACTTCTATTGATTAATATATATGCCCCTCCCCAAAGAGGCAAGCAGCTTATCAAAAATATCTGGCATAGGCTAGAATCATATGTCGATGAGTTAATGAATCAAACTCCTGCAGCAGCAGTGCTGCTGGCTGGGGATTTAAATGGCAGAATTGGCCAATCAGACGAAGCGTTATATGCTCATTTCCATGACGTACCTCCCATTTCTGAAGAAGCCCTTTCTATTCCCCCAAGGCTCTCAAAAGACAAGGGCTGCAACTACGCAGGCCTATGCCTCCTACGTTTTTCCAACAATCTGGATCTGACTGTATTAAATGGTCGTGTCGACAGAGAAACCAGTGGGGAATTTACATTTATATCCAACATGGGAGCCTCCACTATCGATTACGTCCTGGTGTCATCTAACCTTTTGAGCAGAGCACGGGAATGTAAAGTGGTGGAGAGGGTTGACAGTGACCATCTACCGCTCTGTTTAATACTGGATGTAAGAAAAGATCTATTCTGCTCTTATAAACTTGTAGCCCCATGTTTCGAAAACATGGAGCTAAGATATTCACGTATTAAATGGTCCAGCAAATTGAGTGATGAAATATCGGAAAGACTTCACTCAGATACTTTTCTTGCTAGAAAGGAGAACCTCGTTAATTCCCCAACTCCTGAGGCTAGATTAGACATGTTCCGGGAACTGATTTCGTCTCTACAACCTTATCTGACCAACAAAAAAACGCCACGGCAATCTCTACACTCTAATAAATCCAAACCTTGGTTTGACCAAGAATGCATGGCTATGAAACGCCTCCTGCTGGACAAGTACAGGAACTATAGATCAGCGAACTTACCTTCGCTTCCATTAGACTGGTTTGAGTTAAAACGCAGTTATAAAGCTCTGATTAACAAGAAAAAGCTCCAGGCACAAAGGGAGGAATGGCAGTGCCTAGTGGAGGCCTCCCGAAGGAAAGATTCTGCCACGTTTTGGAAAACAATCGCAAAGGGCTGGAGAGACTCCCCGATCGAAGTCGAATACTCTATACCCGCTGGAGCATGGGAGGCCTATTTCCTCTCATTATATTCATCAAATCAACTGGTCCCAGTTCTGCTTCCTGCTTCAAGTGAATTTGGCAAGGAATGGCCCCCTGTAACCACAGAAGAAATTACTGGCCTTATTCAATCTCTTAAATCAGGGAAAGCCCCGGGTGCTGACAATATCCCACCAGAAATTCTTAAGGCAAATGTTGAATGGTGGGCCCCTGTGCTAGCCGCCTTGTTCACTAGTATAAATCAAGCGGCTATTATCCCCGAGGACTGGGGTTTAGCCATCATCATTCCAATATTCAAGAAAGGAAGCAGAACTGAGCCAGCTAACTACAGACCAATCAGTCTATTAAGTATTATTAGTAAACTATACGCTGCTCATTTATGTGATAAATTAGTGGAGTGGATGGAAAGAGAGCATATTCTATCAGAAGCTCAAGCTGGTTTCAGAGCAAAGCGCTCAACTATAGACCAGGCCCTTATCCTTCAACACCTGGCAGACAAATACTCTAGAAAAGGGGGGTCTTTATATGCAGCTTTTGTGGATTTTAAATCGGCTTTTGATCTAATACCAAGGGACAGACTCTGGGAAAAGCTTGGCGCTACAAACATAGATAAACGCTTATTACGCCTTATCCGTGGTCTATATGAAAACACCAGGGTGAGGGTAAGATGCGATCGGTCAGGCCATCTAACTAAAGAAATTCAAACGCACTATGGGGTTAAACAAGGATGTGTCCTCGCGCCAACGCTATTTAATTTTTATATCAACTCTCTAGCAGTAAATATGGTGAAAGAAAATGCCCACCCTCCCAATCTGGCAGGTATGCCCCTCCCGGTGCTTCTGTATGCGGACGACGCAGTCCTACTCTCCTTTTCCTGCGTTGGCTTGAGGAAGCTTTTGAGATCACTTGCTGACTATTGTCAAGCGGAACAACTATCAATAAATTACAGCAAATCTAAAATTATGGTGTTTTCAAAGAAAAGAAGGAAACACATATGGAGAATTAATGGTCAACCTATTGACCAGGTAGCAACTTTCAAATACCTGGGAATAACTTTTCAGGAAAGGGTCTCGTGGCACCAACAGATGAAAAATGCCATTGCCAATGCAGGAAGGGCCAATAAAGCCCTTACAAGATTTTTTCACGGGAAAGGGGGTAAATACGTTCCGGCGGCCTCCCAGGTTTTTGCTGCAAAAATACTCCCACAACTCACTTATGGATCCCAGGTTTGCAGTTTTAAAAATTTTGCGCCTATGGAGGCATTTCAAACAAAATTCTATCGGTGTTTATTGGGGATCCCCCCCTGTGTATCTAATATAGCTGTCCGCTTAGAAGTTGGACAACCACCCGTCAACGCGCGGTTGTGGATTCTAAAGATACACTACTGGTTAAAACTTATTTTTTTCCCGGCCGGTTTGGCTCCTTTAACACTCTTAGACACCTTTCATTCTACCTGGAAAGCTTCCCTGTTTGAAAAGATAAGAAGCTTGGGATTCTCCCCGCAGATCTTGATAGCGGCAGGATATGAGAGAGCCAGAAGTCAAGTGCTTCAACGCATTAGGGACATAGAGCTGCAATGTCATATGGGCAAAATGGAGAAACATGCCACAATTAGAGACTTTGGGAGAGGGTTCTCACCCGCAAAGTATCTGGCTGATTTACAAATACCTAAGTACAGACACTCCTTTACCCTGGCCAGATTTAACGTTCTGCCCTCTGCCCTGCTGCTAGGCAGATATGAGGGCAAACCATATGAGTCACGTGTTTGCCCATGTGGCTCATCGGAAGTGGAAACAAATCTGCATGTATTGCTGCACTGTAGTTACTACGAGGATCTACGCCTGACCTTTATTGCCCCAGTTCTACAAAAGCTTAAAAATGAACCAGAACTCCAACGTATGAGAGCCTTGGTAGAAGATAAGGTTCCTGAAATCACGATCAATGTTGCCAAATTCTGTGTAGCCGCTATTAGGCGCAGGAAACAAGAGCTTTCCAATGCCAATATGCAGGCGAAGGCAAATACTTAATTTTATTTATGCTGTCTAATTTTA
Source organism: Podarcis raffonei (assembly GCF_027172205.1). NCBI lineage: Eukaryota > Metazoa > Chordata > Lepidosauria > Squamata > Lacertidae > Podarcis > Podarcis raffonei. The sequence continues at coordinate 55,241,022 of NC_070606.1, forward strand.
AATTGCTGTTATGGCCTAATCTGTATTGAAATTGTCCTTTGTTTTTTCCGGTGTTATGCTTTGCTGACTAGCTGTACGAGTTAATCTGGTCTGTGACCGTTTTTAATAAATTTAAGATTTAAGATTTTCCAATCTGAAATTCAGTTTTGCCACTTTGAGTTCAGATTTTCCCTAATACACATTATTTTATGTGATTTTACTTCATATACATGTGTTGGAAAGCAATTTTGCCCAACGTGATGCATTTTTATATGTTGGTTTCACTAATACACGTGTTTTTAGGTACACGGTTCTCCTATAAATGCTCTTTTATATATATTATATGGTTAGGGAACTGCATCACAAATTTCAGAGAAGTGCGAATTTCAAATGTTTGTTGCGTTTCGGTTTACAGACTGTTTGGGGAAGTTCAGATTAGATAGGTTTGCATTCATATGCAAACCAAACTAAAACTTTGTTTCCATCCCTGAGGCGCTAATGAGTTATTGCTATTAATTTTTATACACAAAGGGAGCTAAACATTGTGGTTTAGAATGCTACTTTGTCCCTGTGGTGATTATGCAGTTTTCTAGGGAGAAAATAATGAAGCAGAGGGACTTATTGTTTACATAATCAGCTGCCCATTGTTGCAGAGGGAAAAGACAGTGTTTTTAAAACTCATTTCCTCTTCCGTTTTCTTTCCCATCACCATTTTCTTTCCTTCAAGTAAACGTAGATTGCCATCAAGATACAGCACTCAGGAATTCACTGTGATGTTCTAACTATATGCGTGTAGCTGTATTCCCTTGCTCAGTCATTCATGTTCCTCACTGTTGATATTGGATATGACTGTGCTAATTCTTTCCTTTCAAGTACTAGTAGTTGTACATGTTTTCTTTCTGAAAGAGGCTTGAGGGTCTGATGCCTTGCATGTATTTCCTAAGTGAGTCCTGTGTTTCTTGAAACTATTTTTAGATACCTTTTAAAACAATTTAATAAAAGTTCCTAGCTGCTTTCTTTTGCCAACTAAACCAGAAGTAGTAGGAATGGGGAATGCAGATTTAGAAAGAATGGCTATACTTTATATAGAAATGCTACACAGTACATTGTGAGGAAGACTGTGAACAGGTGACCTCTGTGACTTCTCAGTCTGCTCTCCAGGTGCTAACTGTCTAAGACCACATCTTAGGATTCTTTATCTTTAAACTGCACTTGAGCCAGCCATCCCTTTAAATAGAGGATGCCTGCTAGTCACCCTACTCAGTTGCTTCCTGCAGTATGGAAGAGTAGAGGACAACTGTGAGATGGATCGTTGTGTAGGCTTAATTCTATAAACATGCATCCACTTTCAAAGTCATCCACACAAGAATACCTACTTTTCTTTGCCATGGAGAAAAGCACTGGAAATGTTGGGCCTAAATCAGCCTATCATGGCCACTAGTTGCTCCACCACATACCTCTGTTCCCTACCAAACCCTTAGAGTTGGCTTGACAAGGAAGGAAAACCTCCAGAAACATGCTTATAGAATTTTAAGGCAAATTTGGACTTCCCTGCTTTGGCAAAACAACTTAATAATTTTGATGGGAACTAGAATGAGTTCAGTGACTGTGAAATATCTTTAGAGTAGGGAAGGGCTGCAGGGAGAACAATTATAGAGATTCCAGTTTCCTGCACAGGCTGTTCTGACCACACTGTTTCAGTTTTTTCTCTTTTCTTTCTCCAGTATCTCTTCCATGTCTAGCAAAGTCACCCTGGCTATCCAGACTTTCCATCACCACCAGTTAGAAGTAGGCTAACAGTGGCAAGTGAGGAGGGAGCAATTCATTCCTTTACTTCTATTTTCTGAACTACATTGACTAATCTTAGTTAAGGGCATCAATTTATTGCAAGGATGAAAGCATATTTGAAACATATTTCATTGTAAGGTTGAGAGTATTCAGCCGCTAAAGGCATTGTTGTTGTTTTTGTGATTTCAGATGCACAGTACATCACCTGCAGGATGCAGAACTGCTCTGAAGCTATAAGAAGTAAACCTTTTCCAGGATACATTGACTCTGACTCCCTCATTGTCCAGGATGATTATGTGTTTGTTCAGGTTTGAACAGCTTTTCCACTGATTGATTGCAAATCATTTGTCCTCCTTCCTTGAATTTTAATCTCCCTTCCCTCACACTTGCAACAAAACAGATTGCATGAATGCTCCATTTCAGTGCATCGAAGCCAAGCATTGGTCCCATCGGGATGCTAATTGTTTCCTTCTGCCTCTACCTCAAGTACCTTATCAACACGGGGGTCGTGAGGGGTTTTGCCTGGAGTGTGCACAATGTGTACCGCAATAATCTACCTTGCCAATCAGCCAACCTCATATTTTATTCCAGGAGCATCCTTCCATCTCACCAGGTTTTTAAGTTTGTATGCCAGATTCTGATATCACAATTGCAACAGAACAATCAAGTTTTTTTCTATTAGTTTGAGCTCGGAGTGTAAGGGGTAAGGGAGAGAGATGGAAGGGGAGTACTTGAGAGGAGTAATCAGGCATGATTGTCATGCATGGGCTATGATTATTGCGAAAAGGATGAAGATGAGATATATTCAGCTGAGCTGTGTTCCAGGTGAAAGCCAGAGAATATATCTGAACAGTTTCAGGTTTCATTATCCTCCTGCTGCTGTCCATTTCATAACAAAGAGAAAGGAAATAAAACGCAAGCAGAGTGGAGATGTGCTATAAATTATCTGGCTTCCAACTATATCATGAGGTTCTGAGGTCTCTGATTTCTGACCTGGGATTATACTGGGAGTCTTGGCTGTATTGCCATACTGTCTTACTTGTCTCTCCCAGCTATAAGAGTGAGCAGAATTTGACCTAGAATTTGACTCCCCCATAGCACCTGCCCACCCAAAGAACTTTTGCCAGCCCTCCTGTATATTAAAAGAGCACATATACATTGTATTGCTTTTTTCTTCCACAACAAATTTACCAAGTGTCATCCATTGTTACCCATACTGTTAAAAGTGTAAATTCCATTGCCTGTTACATAATCAAACAAAAGTACACATTCCATTGCATTGCATAGTTAAGTCTATTGTGTGGTTTATAAAGACCACACTATTAAGCCTAGACTAAGCTGATATTCAGTGCTTTTTCTAGAAAAACAGGTGCCGATACTCACAATGAAGTTGTTAAAGTAAGTGCCACACTTTTTAACAACAAAAAGAGGTGCCGGTATTGAATACCCTTTTGTACCCCTGGAAAAAACAACAACCCACTGCTGATTCTATTTAATATGGCAGCCATCACCCTTGTTGTTAATGTATGATGATGACCATTCATTTTTACTCATGTTACTCAGTGTAAGCTACTGAGTGTCACTTTTGTTTTGTCCTAAACCAATTTTGAGGGGACAGTCTGTTTCATTGGCTTAGTTCAGGAGTCAGCAAACTTTTTCAGCAGGGGGCCGATCCACTGTCCCTCAGATTGTGGATGGGGGGCTGGACTATATTTGGGAGGGAGAAAATGAATGAATTCCTATGCCCCACAAATAATCCAGAGATGCATTTTAAATAAAAGCACACATTCTACTCATGTAAAAACACGCTGATTCCTGGACCGTCTGTGGGACGGATTTAAAAGGCGATTGGGCCGGAACCTGCCCCCAGGCCTTAGCTTACCTACCCATGGCTTAGTTGCAGCTAGCTTTCCTTTGTAGTTTAGAAGAAATTAATTTTCATTCATTCCAGGTGTTGAAAACACAGATTGCCTTGAAACATGTAACAATAAGTGTTAAGCACTCTGCAAAATTCAGAGCACTTAGGTACACTTGAGACAGCTGACCAAAACTTTCAATCTGGTCTTGGGTTTGAAGGGGGTAGGGAGTTTTCCCAAAGGTTATGTCATTATACTCTCAAGTCCTGATTGTTAGAAACTAAGAACAACTACCCCTGACACGAGGATTACAAATGCTGCATGCTCAAATGAGGATTCAGAAGGCTGCTTCTAGGCACTTATATTTGCAGCTTTTCCTGTGCCCTTTTGTCTTTCTGTACAAGCAATCTGAATAGGTTAGGCCACTTAACGCTGTCAGTTTTCACTGCTGACAATCTGAATGATGCCTATTTTGTCTCCTGCTGTAACTGCAGTCCCATTTTTGAGCTGTCACTGCCGCAATTGCATTCCCCTTTCCAGCTTGCCTATTATTTTCTCCCTGCGTTTGGAAAAATGAAACAGTGATGATAATAACCTTGATAATAAAAGAAAACTATGTTATATGTTGCAGCTGACATCAGGAGGCCGGCCTCATTACTACGTGTCCTATCGGAGAAATGCATTTGCGCAGATGAGGCTTCCTAAGTATGCTTTGCCAAAGGTAAACTCTTATGCTCAGGATATTCATGCATGCGCTTTCAGTTCACGGTTTGACCAGCAGACTAGCATTACTGCTTTTCAGCAGCAACTTCAGAATTGGTTTAATTTGCACGCAGACCTGATTCCTACTAAAGAAAATATCCAAGCAGGGGGAAAAACAACCCCATCCATTAAGGTCAATATTACAGCTAGCCAAGGACATCCATTCAAAATGCAGATTGACTTTTGAGTTGGTGGAAATTACTAATTAGGGTTTCATTTTAATCATTAGTGACATCTGTGGTTTTCTCTTAAAATGTTTTTCCTTTTTCTTTGTGCCAGTAGCTCCCACATTTTGCTTTATTAATGTAACTTAATGGGGATTAAAGAACAAAGCGCCTTTGTGTGTTGGCTTCACATCTTCCCTAATTAAGAACAATGAAGCAGTGGAACCTAAAAGGATATCACTGCCTTCTGGAGCTAAAACTTGTAGAAAGCCCGTGTAAAATCCGTCAGTCAGGAGGAAGCAAATTTCACTTAGAACTTGATTTTAAATCACTACACAATCAAAACTCGAGGGACAGGGAAATTATTAAGGACTGCTGTCCTTCATACAAACCAATTTGTTCCATTATGTCACAAGTTGGAAATATGGCCTATGAAATGCCTTGCCAGCTTTTCAGTATGCAATGGTTCGTGGTCTCTTTGTTCAGGAAATGACACTGAGACATCTCCCTATGGAAATGCCAGCACCCTTGGCTCTCACTTTTATTTATTTGTTGTTGTTTTTTAAATTTGATTTCTTACCTTTCCTTCACCATAAGGCTTGGGAACACGAGGTTTCAAATAACCATTCAGCCACAAACACACTGGGCTACCTTTGGCCAATTACTGTCTCCTGGCCTAATGTACTGCACAGGGTTGATGTGAGGACAGAGGAGAACCATAATATAACACTTTGAACTCCATGGAGGAAAGGCAAAATACACATGTAATAAGTAAATAATGGTGTTTTGCAATATAATGTAATGCAATTTGCTTTAATTGAGTCCTTATTTTATTTTAGATTATTTTAACGAATACTGTATTTTTAAATTGTTGTAACTGCCCTCCGCAGGGAACCTCATGATGAGGGGTGGGTAAGAAATATAACAACAACTACAAAACTACAACAAACAAACAAACAAACAATACACCAGGGGGCTCAAATTGGGAGCTTTGGCAGCCCAGAGACTTTATTCCCAGTGCCAGTTGCTGCAGATTTTACTTACCCACCTCCTTACCACACCTGACAACCACCAGTCAGATAACTATGTTATCTGTCTTTAGCTCTTGGTCCCATATCTGCCTGTTCCAAATTCTGCCTGTTGGCCTAATTGGTCCATGCCATTTGTTTCTGACCCCAGTGGACCCTGATATCTAACATATAAGCAAAAAAGCAGGTCAGTTATGTAGGCATTGCAAAATCTAAATGTTGATAGAGGGAGCGTATGGAAGGGGATGATGCCAAGGCAAGTATAAGAGGAGTATTTTGTTCTAAAGCAGTTGCATAGACTTGCACATAGTTTCACTAGTGATGGGGACCATGGATGATTGCTAATCACTGTCTTTACTTACTATTTTACATGACTTTATGGATGGTTAAAAGATGTACAATTCTTTTTGTGGAGAAATTGCCTTTTAAACAAAATATGCAAAAATGCTGATGGATTTTCTTGAGGACTTTAAAATAATAATGATAATAATAATAATAATAATAATGTAAATTGGTGTGGAAATGTGGAGAACTGAACTTAAGAAGAGTGCTGGAGTTGGGGTGGGGACTGAGAGAAACCAAAATTGAAAGATTCACCCATCCTAGCTAGCTATAGTAAAAGTAAAGGGACCCCTGACCATTAGGTCCAGTCATGACCGACTCTGGGGTTGCGGCGCTCATCTCGCTTTATTGGCCGAGGGAGCCGGTGTCACTCGGCATGACTACGCCACTTCTGGCGAACCAGAGCAGCGCACGGAAACACTGTTTACCTTCCCGCCGGAGCGGTACCTCTTTATCTACTTGCACTTTGACATGCTTTCGAACTGCTAGGTTGGCAGGAGCCGGGACTGAGCAACGGGAGCTCACTCCATCGCGGGGATTTGAACCGCCAACCTTCTGATCAAGTCCTGGGCTCTGTAGTTTAACCCACAGCGATTGACAGATTCACCCATCCCACCTAGCTATACAGCCAGCTATATTTGTGGAGAATAGGCAGAAAAGTTGGAAGTAACAATGAACACCTTTCCTGTATATGTTGTGAGTGTGTTCCTTCTTAAGGATTCCCCTTGGCTTTCTAGCTGGATTCATGTTTTTAGGATTTATCCTGTTATTGGACAGAGCATATATATTAGCTTCTCCCATTCCTTGTAGAAATTGCTCATATTAAATAGTTCCCAAGCAGCTTCCACTGATTTCGGGTGTCAGTTGCCTTAACAAGCCCCAAGAGGCCTTCCTGTCACCCAGCACAAGACGCAGATGTTGTTGAATCCACCGACAGGGTGATATTTAAGGCAACAAGGTGCTTCATTACAATCTCACAATATCTTCAAAGGGTGAACATCTAAATCTGTATGCACAGAGCTACAGTGGTAAAGGCATGTTGAGGATGCTGTTATCAAAGCAGGTGGCTGCCTTTATTAAAAATGAACAAAGCGCAGCACAGTCAAAAGGAAATGAAACAAGCAAGGTCCTTTATGACTAGAGAGACTTTAATCTCTTTCAGCTCAATTACTCTGCCCAAATAAAATCAATGGCGTGTAAAGCTTTTCTTAGAGACCACAGTAGCTTGTGGAATTTTGGTACCCAGACAAAGTGGCTCGATCACTAGATTCCTCACCTTGATGTTTCTGCTGCTTTGGGTGAAAATAAATGGTAAAATCATGTGCCTCTGATGCAGCGATAGTGAGAATGATTCATATTAAACATAGAAGAGACCTGCAAATTTCATAGAAGAGGAACAGTTTATCAGTTTGGCGCAACTGTAGATGGCTTTGCACTATTGTTACTCTTTTTGTGCTAGTGATTTTGAATCAGTTGTGATCAGCATAATGACTGGTATATTTGGTTTCCAGCATATTGCTTTGTGAGTGTTTCTATCACCTCCATAAACACAGTGCCTACCGGACAAAGCACGTATCTGGAATTTCTCTAGGGACATAGATCAGACAAATTAATTTACTATCAGACCATTGTTGTGGCAAATAATACAAATGGCCCAGGCATAATTCAACCAAACATTAAAAGATAGAACAAAATTAATCCAACCGGTCTGTACGTGGACCAGCTCTAGTGGTCCATCATTACAGCAGTCAACTGTGTTATTTGCAAAATGTCTCTGACATTGTCTACCTGCAGCATTTTGTTAAAGCTGCTTTACAATCATACTTCTGTCGCCAAGTATGCATATTTATATTGAATTTTAGAGTTACAGCATGAGTGGATGGAAAATAGATTGATGGAAGATACAAGGTATTTAGTTCAACTCCAAGTTCTAATTTTAATGTCTGGGGTGAAACTCTTCCCATAAACTTTGATGGACGTTTATCAGCGCAAAAGTGTTTGCCAGTGATTACAATGCCTTAGGCATGGAACTTTCCTTTGCCAGTGTCTGGGCTGGCCCAATTTTATGGATATGTGTTGTTGACTTTTTCATTAGAAACTGGGGCTGGGAGGATAGCATCTGAATATTCTTACCATAATGAATAGGTGCCTCTCTTACAATCTGTGCTAACCAGCAGCAGTTTTCCTGATGGGGCAGAGCTGCAGCATCCTGCCATTTACCAGGAGGGATGAGTCTGTGGTGAGGACCAGCTGTGCAGACACACAGTGAAGCCCAAACCGGCACTCTCACCAGTGCCTTTGCACAGTCCAGACCTCGCTGCCACCTCTTCCCTCCTCCATCCAATGAGCAGCAGCAACACTGCTCTCTGGAGGCTATTGCTGTGGCTCTGCCCCACCAGGCCAGCAACGTCTGATCTTTAGTGTGGCCAGTTTACCCTGCTACTTTCTTGTGTCCTGAGTGCTAAGTCTCAGCTTAGTCCACTGCCCCAAACAGAAAACAGATTCTAGGAATATTGGACAGACCCTTAAAAAGGTTGTGAGACTCATCCTCTAGATAAGATAAGCCTTTGCTCTCTGTATCTCCTCTCCTTCTCCTTTCCTCTGCTTTTGTTTCCCTTCCCATTTCTTATAGTACTGTACTTCTTAGATTAGTCTTTTTGTTCTTTTTAACACAGCCATTGTGAAGTGCTTTGGGGTTCTTTAAGGCACTTAGTAGATTGTTGCTGTTGCTGTTCTTTATGGCTGGTTATAAGGCAATGAGCCTGCCTCTTTTTCCAGTGCTTATATAACATTCGGCACTCCAGCCTGGTGAAAGGAAGATAGATTAACCTATGGAATCTATTATTCTCTTCTTCTACATAGAGAGATATATATCTTATGCACATTGATTAAGCACACTTATTAGTGCAGTGTGTGAAATGTTTGCACCCTCACAAGCTATTTCTTAGGGAAAGTGATGTCCAGCTTTTCTAATCTCAGAGAAGCCTTCCAGCTGCTGTGAAACTCCTCCATGTTTCAGAGGGCTGTGGAATGCAATCAGATTGTACTGGGTGGTCAACAGTGTGGTCAACATTTCCCCAAAGCTACAAATTTAAGGGGTTGGGAATAATTGTAGACAGGTAATTTGTCCATCATTACCTTTCATACTGTGAATTCATGAACACCTCAAAACTGCAGTTTAAAACAGAAAATGTAGCCGTTTATCTACAACTGATAAGAAAAATTGGATTTCATTGATAGGTTGTTTTTTTAAAGGATAGAAGTGATGCATGATTCTGTGCATTGTTTACAGAGCCACCAACCAGATATAATTGCTCTACCTAGGTAGCAATGTGATGAATTGAGATTGAGTACATTCTAAATGAATCTACCATAATATACAATTTCACTCCTAATACCTGCCTTTCTTTACTGTCATTCAAGCATGTTTATCCTTGTTGGGTAGTTCTGCATTTTCAGTCTCCAGCCTATGCCCCATCTCATCTTTCTGAACTTTGCTATCCCTCCGGATCATTTTTATAGTCCCAGGTTCTGTGATAGTGGAAAGACTCTGTGCTCCTCATTCATTTTTAATCATTGAACTAGCAGGTCAACAGGACCTAACACTCTATAGAGCGGGGAGGGAAACCCACCAATGCGCACTATAAATTAGCTGACAGCATCTTCAATCAAGATAACAAATCAGATATCACATTTATGCCATTAAATCTGCCAAAAGGCCAGGATCCCCTGGTCAGCTGAGAAAAGGGCACTCGCAGCATCTTGGCAATTCTGAAAGCATTGACCTTTAGCCCTTCACATTCACCCAAACAAAGTCATGTGCATAATGCCGTTCTTTCCCTGTAAAGACATAAGGTATAAAGGCCAGACAGATGGGCTGCATCTTAATGCAGACTATCCTGCAGTGATACAGACTGGGGAATTCTGAAGGCTGGTGTTTTGATGCTTTTGTAGGCAGATGTATGGGAAAGGTGTCACGGCCAGTGTCAGGGGGCATTCACTAATTGGAAGACAGCATTCCCTCCTGTTCTTTCTAAAGGCAAGAGGTGTCTTTATTTCCCATGGAAAAGGATGGTGGTGGTACAACTTCCAACTCCAGCCCCCTGTATTTAGCTTCTCTTTGCCAGCAGGAAGATTGTTTCATGGTATGATTTACCCAGTAGAAATAACAGGCGAATTACTGTGTCTGACACAAAGAAGAAGGGACGCATTATGTGGTGCATCTGAGTGGTATTTGTTGCACACGACAAGTTTGCTGACAATTCCTCAGTCTGGCAATATATAGACAATAAAGAAGGGAGCGGGGAATGGCGGGGGGGGGAGCACAATGTTAACTCAAAGCAACCAAGAATACAAAATATCTTCTGTCTGAATACAGAGTGGAAGAAGTTGCCTGGTTATCTGCAAGTTATGAATACTGAACTGGCATACCTAGGAGGCTTTCTCCTCGTGCATTTGTCATTCCAGTCTCCAAACCCTGTGTTAGCAGATGACTATTTTTAAAATGTCAGGTTGGCTATTCCTAAACCAAGCAATGGCATCTGATCAGTCCAAGCTGGAATTTGAATGGCAGGCTGCCAATGAAATCTGGATAATGGAGGCAAAAGTCTAGAAGGAGATTTCTAACAAGAGGCACCTGCTTAATAGCTGTTCCCTCTGGCCACAAAGCTCTGCACCGTTAATCCTATAGTTGGGAGGGCTGACTGGGTTTAACCAATTGCAGTATCCAATAGAAGTTTGGATGCCAGTAAATGTAGATAAAGAGCTTTGTGGCAGCTAGTTCAATGATGCAAGTCTTATTTTCTCCTTTTCCTTTAATTGTTCCATGGAAAGATTTTTATTTCTGGATTTTTAGTCATCATTTATTTGTTAATGTTTGAGCTGCTAGAAAAATAGGTTAAGGTCATCTGTGTTAAAAATGCAGATACGTATTAATTAGACACCGAGGACAGACGTGTATGTCTTGGAACAGCAAAATGCTACCGTAGCATTAGTTTTGGGGGCTTTCCTGGAAAAATCTTTATGAGGTACAATAGTACAAGAAATTAAAGACATTGCTTTGTAAGTATCCGCATAACCAATAGGGGACTGAAGCAGCACATCAGTTAATCTGATCTGCACATTTTATTTTAACAGAAAACACAATTTTTTTTTAGGAGCTTAGAAAGTCAGACATTTAAAGAATTTAATATGCTTTTTCGACACTGCTGGATTTACAGATTTCACAATTACTTGGTCATGTGCAACCCAGTCCTGTACATGCTTACTCACAAGGAAGCATCATTGTGTCCAGTCTGCAAGTGGATGCTGGAATGCAACCTCATTGTTGGAATCATCATCATCCCTACTGTTTTAATTCACCGGGAATGGCGCACAGATCCCCTTTCCCTACATATCTAGGTTTGAGTATGGTATATTACAGGGATAAGCACATGATTACTTGACTGCCTATGTAGCATTGCTCAAACTGTGGCCCAGGGACCACCAAGCAGGCCTCAGTGTTGCAGCCTGCCCCCTAGTAGTGCAGTAGCCTACACACTACATAGGCATGCCTAGGAGCAGGAGTTAGTTAGCAAGTGAAGCTAATAGCATACAAAGTTGGACGAGGGGAAAGGAAAGGAAAGGAAAGGAAAGAGCAGATATGAGCAATGTGGCTGGCTGAGTGTGAGGGAAGAGAGAGATTGACAAGGAGGGAAGCAAAAGGGTTGCATAGACTGAGGGAGAGGAAAATCAGAAGCCTTTGGGACTACTGTAGTCTTCTGGCTCCTCCGTGTCACATGTGTGTATCCCTACACCCTGCTCATCCTTTATTCCTGCTCAGTCTCCTGCTGAGGCGTGAAGCTTCTCTTCCCTCTACTGAGGCAGAACAACTGGTGGGGACATTGAAGGAAATACAATGGGGGGTGGGGCTGGGCGTGGAGATACAAAGTCAATATTTTTAAAGATGTATTAATAATCTCAGAACAGAGAAGAAGGTTGTAAAAGAGGGAAGCCATTTTAGGAAGAAATGAATGTAAAAGGCACCAAGAGGAGGGATGAAAGAAATTGGCAGTTTGGAGGTAGGGCTAGGTTTGAAATTATATATGAAAGGAAAATGAGAAGGGGTGGGGAGCGAAATGATATTAGTAATAATACTGTGAGAGGCATGCAGGTGTAGGGTGTCTAATTTTTGACAACTTCTACCCTCTAGATCCTCTGAATCAGCAAATTCTGCCTAAACTGGGGAGGGTGAGTTAGACTATCTCCAGAAACAATGCATCCTATTAACTTGAAGAAAGCTGAAGTATATAACTTGTCTCCACTGGGAAATCACTGTGGCAAAGATTTTAGCAATTTCCCAAAGACCAATTAGGTCCCATCAAGAGAAAATAATGTTAGTAACCGCCTGCTGGTTATAGCAGTTGCCACTTCCATGTGCCTCCATGTTGTTGCTGACTCTGCTCTTGCGCCACCATTTTGTGAGTGAACCAGCTCGCAAAAGGACCCTGGACATAGAAAGTTTGAGAATCCCTAGCCTATGGCATTTCCTTTACCATAACGAACAGTGGTTCCTAATTGTAGAATTTTCTCACACTGTTGAAGGACAGAAAGGAATTAATATTCTATGTTTCTTTTAATACACTCATCCTCCATTGCTACTGTACAATACCATCACCAGTGTAAATGTTCAGTTAATGTGTCCTCAATTCATTATTACTGTGCATATATCTGAAGAAGAGAGAATGTGTAAAATATGCATGTGCACATGCAAGTAGATTGACTTTGGTTTCTGATTAGACTTCATAATGAATCTCTGCCTTCCTCCACGAGGCTTACCCTGCCTTGCCCTTGGAGCAGAGACAAGTGAGATGCCCGACAATGATGCTTCTCTCTGTGCTTTCTCCCCCAGGACATGCACGTCATCAGCACTGATGAGAATCAGGTGTTTGCTGCAGTCCAGGAATGGAACCAGAACGATACATATAATCTCTACATCTCTGATACCCGAGGGGTCTACTTCACCCTGGCTTTGGAAAATGTCAAGAGCAGCCGAGACCTGGAGGGCAATGTGATGATAGACCTCTATGAGGTATGTGACGATAGGGCACATTGTCACCTCTAGTTTATGCACACACAAAAATCCCCTACTAAGGCTGGGATGCCCAGAGTAGCTGGACGTTTCTGTGGGTGCAGAATATGTTGTCTTTCTGACAAGAGTTGGGTAAATCATATTGCACAAGGGCTACATTCATCTCCACTCGTAACTACCTTTCCCAGTGAAGAGGTGCTAAAGAGAAGCGATATCCTGAGTTTCACCAAGACTTGAGGATGCACGGTCACAGCTAGGTTCAGGGATCTCTCTGGCATAGATTCTAAAATGGAAAGGAGACAAGTTTCTGTCTGGGCTGAAGAAGAATTCTGACTCCTGCAGACATCTTTGGAGTTGGAGCAGCCTTGGAAAAGAGCAGCATGGAACACCCCTTTTGGAGGATTGCAGAAAGCTTAACAAAGTGGAGCTGTCCCTTGAGCAGAATACTGAACAAAATGGGGACTGGGAAGTACACAGCTATAAAAATTAGACTCCCTGACAGGCATTAGCTCCAATACAAAGGGTAATTTCATTAATGACAGGGCTGGATAGAAGAAGATCAATAAATGACATTGGGTGGTATCTAGAAAAATAGTTTAGCTGGATATTGCCCAAAGAGCGATCTGCCAGTAGATTTCACAATGTAATTTTCCCATTAGAAAGAAGACAGGAAGTCACAAGAGGTCTCTGGACAATCAGAACTTGCAGTCAGGTGACTGACATGCCCCTTATGAGGAAATGTGAAAATATTTACCAAGAAACATCAATATGGACCAATTACCCATGGGAAGATGCCTGCAAGAGCCTGCATCCATTACTGACCTGAGTTAATGAAAGCTAAATAAGGGTGCCTGCTTGCATTATATAGGATAGAAATTATGGGGACTGATTAGGCTTGCACTTTCATAATCATAATTGTGCATATTGGGTATTGCAAGAAAAATCCCCCTGCATAGCAGTGACTATGGAGAGAATATTTAGTGGGAATGATAGGAACTTCCCCTGAGAGAAGTAACTCCTGTATCTCCCTCTGATTACCTGCAGTAGTGATACACTCATTGCTTTGAGCAATTCCAAAACAACCTCATAGTCCCAGGGCATGTACAGAATTCCAGTCGAACTGAGTGCCTCACTTTTGAGGACCACTCTCCTTTCTGGACAATAGCCTTGGACTTCTGTATTCTCCCACATCAACTATCCTTTATGTGGACAGCCAGTCTGTATAACAGAGTTAAGTTCTACCTAGTAGTCAGGAATGCTCAGTTACTGAGAACTTGCACTCAGGAACTGCATCAAGACTCCAAAGTCAAAATGTGCTCTATCTCCAACTGTTAGCATTTTGAAACACGTTTGACTTAGGAGTGAGACTGGGGGCAAACGTTTTGCCAAGCTTTGAGTAAAACCACCAGGCGCTGGATAAATTTGTGCAAGGTTTCCATCTGACCACCCCTGCTCTAAAGAAAAATGTGGTACAGACTGAAAAGCAGAATCCTTGTGCTGTCTACCTCCATGTGAAATTCCCTAGGTGGATTTTGCACGTGACTTAGAACATCTTTTACAGGTAAGCACCTTGACACAACCATCCAGGAAGCCTGAATGGGCAATGTTTAAAAGCAGACAAAACTGGGAAGGAATAGTCATGTCATTTCCTGATCACACTGAGGATGATTTCTTTCTTTCTCTCCCCCCCCCCAAAAAAACTCCCTATTAATTCCCCCACCCCAAGCTTTGGCAGGCTGTTGAAAAGGCTGTTGCTTCCTATTACCATCAGGTTGAGGAGTGGTTTCACTGCATTATGTAAAAGTGTCCTACATCCCAAGAGGGGGAAGGAGGAGGGATCGAATGAAAAGCTTCTGTATTATTAGGCTGACAGTTCATAGCAGTCTGGATTGAAATTGATGTGATCAGACTGGTCATGTCGTATCTGCTGATTGCCTAGATAGAAAGAATATTGGCTGACACCAAGGCTGGCACAAAGCGTTCCCTTCAATCTGATTGTTCTGACTGGGGATGAGCTGAAAGCCATCCAGTGCAAGTCTCCCAACAGGATTGCAATGAATGATGAGTGCTTAGAGGTAAATGAAGATAAAGAAGAGATAGCAGGGAGGGGAGGGGGGGGATCCATGGATGGATTAGAAAGATGTAGAAAATAGAGGGGGGAAATCAGAGGCTGCATGTGTGGGGAAAGGTGGTGACAGTTCTAAAAATGCTCATGGGTGTTCATCAAAAAACATATTGTCCTCAGCCAGCCTTCCCCAACCTCTAATTATAATACATTTACTGTGGAAATTGTTTTTTTTATTCTTATTTTTTTAAAGACAATGGCAATTCCTAGCTGCCAGCAAAATCTCATCATGACTACCATAGTTTGCCATAGTTCCTTTTCTATTCTCCTATACTCCTACAAGATTAGAATTCAGGAATAAAAAAGGTAAAGTTAAAGGACCCCTGACAGTTAAGTCCAGTCACGAATGACTCTGGGGTTGCGACGCTCATCTCGCTTTACTGGCCGAGGGAGCCGGCGTTTGTCCACAGAGTGTTTTTCTGGGTCATGTGGCCTGCATGACTAAGCCGCTTCTGGCGAACCAGAGCAGCACACAGAAATGCTGTTGAACTTCCCGCCGGAGTGGTACCTATTTATCTACTTGCACTTTGACTTGCTTTGAAACTGCTAGGTGGGCAGGAGCTAGGATCGAGCAATGGGAGCTCACCCTGTCACGGGGATTTGAACCGCCAACCTTCCGATCGGCAAGCCCTAGGCTCAGTGGTTTAGACCACAGCGCCACCCGCGTCCCCTAGAATTCTGGAATCCTTGGCATTAAATAAATAAAAACTACAAAAGGGCTAATCCATTCACATGCTTATAACTCCAGCAATTTACTGGCTTGAGGGACATAGAGGGTGTATACAGGGTGTGACTAAAGCCACAGAATTTTTCTGCTTTTGGGTTCAACCTATCATTAGTGTGCAAAGGAATGCTCTGCACTTACTCTCTAATAATAGCAACATGTGACCAAAGATACAGACAATCAGCTGCAAATCCATTAAAATAGCAGGTCAAAAACAGCAACTGTACCACTATAAATGGTGCATGTGGGAAGGCCTTTACTAAGGAGTTGTACCTTCTTCCAGGTGAACAAGGTAAGATTGCACTGCATCTGTGCACTAACATTGCGGGAAAGCACTTTCCAAGGTGGCTTGTGCCTTCTCACTCCAAGAAAAGATTTATGACTAGCATCATAAAAGACGGAGTCACAGAAATTCAGAACATTTTTCTACCTGATATATAAAATGCTTTTTAGTCTTTCATGACTAGCATCTCCCACAGAGAGAAGCACGAGAGCAAAGCGCAATTGTATCAAAATAACAGGAAAGAAAGTTACAATCAGAGTTTGGGCAGGGGTTGGAGCACAGTACTTTACGCCTCCTTTGGAGTACTTTCCCTATCAAACTCACACCTTGCCAGACATGCACACATTAGAAATTTCCCCAAGATTTCAGCATACAGCTTGAAAACGAATCTTGACTTCACTGGGGCTTGTGGGAGACTCAATCACTGTGTTTTAGCTTCCTTTCATCCTGGTGAAAGCAACTTGGAGGGAGGTTGAAGAAATCAAGTCTGGTTAATGTAACCCCTCCTTATAAGTCATTCCACAAAGACCAAGTTACAGCAAAGTTCAGAAGTACATAAGACCACAGGGAGCTCCCTTATACCAAGTCAGACCATTGGTCCATCTGGCTCAGTAATGTCTATACAGATTGGCAGTGGTGCTCCAGGATTTGAAGGGAGATGGTCTCCCTTACTTCTCCCTGGAGATGTTGGGAACTGAACCCAGAACCTTCTGGATGCACAGGACATGCCCTGCCATTGAACTGTGCCCATCTCTTTTGGCATTTCCTGACACTCATGTGTTACAAGTTCCTTTGGGCTGCAATAAACGAGGCTCCACACCACCATAATGTGTATGTGATAGTTTCAACCGCATCTTGCATTCTTACTGCTTAAAAAAATGTCCCCAAACTCCTGCTACCATACCTGCCATTGTTCAGGACATGCACACAGATTGCATGTTCATAGGCATACTCTAAGTATAAATTATAAC
This sequence comes from Podarcis raffonei, assembly GCF_027172205.1. Lineage (NCBI taxonomy): Eukaryota > Metazoa > Chordata > Lepidosauria > Squamata > Lacertidae > Podarcis > Podarcis raffonei. Next base: position 55,258,113 of record NC_070606.1, read on the forward strand.
ATCGGGGTGAGGGGGGTCCCACCTCCTGCCTCTACGCTGCCTGCCTCATGTGCTAAGAAAGGAAGTGCCCTCATTCAGCTTCTATTTGTGCTTCTTCTTCAGATCGTCATTAAGAACCGAAGTTAAAATGCAAGTAACTTTTCCTGCTGCTACAATACTTTGCAGCTGGGTGCCAATTAAATAATAACAGCAGAGAAGAAAAAGGCCCCTTGGGTGACATTATGTATCAGTTCTTGTACTCCCCTGCCAAGGGAGCAGTTCGTGTTGCAGGAACCAGAAACACTCTGCTGAAAGACAAAAGTTTTAGCCCTCCCCTCTCATCCTCCTGCAAACCTAGCAATTGGCACAGTGACAGGTTGTCTGTCATGCTGCTGTAGATATTGTGCTATTGATTTCCAGCACATAGGGAAAGCCAGACCTGTTTGACAAAGCAAAGCTGTTTCTCATGTTGCTTCTTGCATCCCATTCAGTTTTATTTAGAGCTGAACAAATTGCCCTTTTCAAATTTGTAAACCATCTTTGTGTCTCTTCCGAAGGCCTTGAACTTGCTTTTCTTTTCTTTCCATTTCATTAATTTGAAGTTTAGACCTAAGGGAGCTGCTTGACGACGTGACTACTTCCACAGGAAAAAAAATAAAAATGAGAGAGCAGGAACAACATGTGTTTGTGGCCAATGGCTTCACTGAATTGTTGAATAATGGAGCTGGAAGGGAACCTGCAGGTCATCTAACTCAACCTCCTCCACAGTGCAGAATCTGCAATGCAGGAGGCAACTACAGCACGCCCTTGGATGCTGTGGGTAGCCTTTTAAAGGAGGATCAGACTATGGAGGATAAGTCTATCAAAGGCTTGGTGGTGAAAAGTTCTGAGGCAATATGCTTCCATTGCTATGGAAGGAAAGGCTATCTGTGCCCTTTTCTGGGCTTCCAAGAAGCATCTGAATGGCAATCTCACAAAACAATATGGTGGTAGTCTGATCCAGAAAGGCAGGAACCTCCAGGAACCTCCATATTTGCTTTGGCTTCTTCTCCAGTAGCAACTGTAAGAGGGAGCTAATCACACCTACACCAACCAACTACTGTGTCTTATATGGTACAACCAAAAATTTCAGGTGACATAGCTAAGTTAAGGAAGTTCAAAGGAGACAAATTGCCCAGCTCCTTCCTCCTACAGCCACATGTGTGCTCTAAACAAGCTAAGGGAGCCTCCTGAAGGATGTGAGATGAGGTAAAAGGCTACTTGCAGGATGGGGAAGTTGTTTCATGAACTTCCGTAACATCACTTACCTCAGGACTCAAAGTGTTAAAACTTTGGACCGTTTCCACCTTTGCTGGCAACCCCCTGTACCCCATCCGGAAAGGAAGTTGCCCTCCAGAGAGGCACAAGGCGGTGCAGGAGTCAGAAGGAAATGGGAAACTTTCATTACTTGGGATTCATTAAGTTAACTTACCATCCTATCCAGACCATTATGTTCCCATCTTTGTTTCATGACTTTTTATTGCCAAAACCCTCCCTTACAGTGTCTGAACTTTGAATCCACAGTGGTGTTTTATGTTATTCCTTTTCTAGCCTGTGGTTTATAAGGCGGCCTTTGATGCATTTTTCACCCAAGAGTCTGCTGTATACTCAGGCTATACACCATACCCCAAAGCTGGATTTGACAGGTAACAATGCATGCACAATCTGTGTCAAATTTATCTGTTTTTCAGCCATGCCAATTTTTCCTAGGTAGCAGGGATAAAGGGAATGTTCTTGGCTAACAAGAAGATTGACAACCAAGTGAAAACTTTCATCACCTACAATAAAGGAAGAGACTGGCACTTACTACAGGCCCCAGACACAGATCTGAGAGGAAACTCGGTTCATTGCCTCCTGGTAAGTGAAGGTTTGTGGGGACAATGGGGTGGGGGTGGCTTTTTGTGACAACAGAATGACATGATCCATTAAAAATAAATGTATCTTCCTCCAGGGTTGCCTCTTCCCCAGTAGTACATACTATGTGAAAACTCCATTATGGAGGTTTCTAGCATCTCTGGAATGAGAATCAAGCTGTTATTGTATTTAAGGGGGGAGCATGTGCTTTACTGAACCTTTTCCCTGATTCATTCAGTTTTGGCAATACAGGATGGACTTCGTGCCAAGTCAGATGGCAAGAGGGAGTTCTTTGTAGGTGCAAATGGGAGACAAATTTGGATATTTGTATGCTTAGGTATCTTAGGGTGACCCTGGTGTGAATAATAGTACCAGGTAATGATATGGAAATCTACACAATAACTTGTGGTAAAATGTGTGACTTCTTGTCTCATAATCTGAGTCTCTCTAAAAAGGATATGTAGGACCTTTGCTTAAAATGGAAACAAATACAGTGGTACCTCAGGTTACAGACACTGCAGGCTACAGACGCTTCAAGTTACAGACTCCGTTAACCCAGATATATGTAGTACCTCGGGTTAAGAACTTTGCTTCAGGATAAGAACAGAAATCGTGCTGTGGCAGTGCGGTGGCAGCGGGAGGTCCCATTAGCTAAAGTGGTACCTCAGGTTAAGAACAGTTTCAGGTTAAGAACGGACCACCAGAGTGAATTAAGTACCATGAAGTTCATGAAAGTTCATGAAAGGCTGTATATTTCCCTTTTCTCCAGTCACATGCACCTCACTAACTCATTTCAGCAGACCAACCTAATTAACACCTCTTGGACTGTCCCAGTGCCCTGCTCCAAGAGTGAAGATGCACTATCAGAGCAATTCTGTATGGTGACGAGTTCAGACATTTACCCCTAACCTTGAGAAGGACAAGGAAACCCACCTGGACTCTTGCACTTTAAACAGCTCACAACAATCTGGGACCTGAGCAAGTGCCATAGCATTGCATATGTACTCTAGGCAGATGTTTGAAGTTATTGCATAAAGGGCAGAATGCCTAGCTCACTCTTGATTATACATGTAAAGATTAGGATCAGGAAAATGAAGCTGAATTCTGTAGAGATGTGTCAGCCTTGCAAGGCTTCTCTCCCCACATCTCCTTTTCGTTTCTCCTCAAGTTTCTTGGCTAGTCTGCGCTTCTTTGCTCCTCACCCGATCAGGATTTGTCTGCCATCTTGTGGTCCTCAAGGGTACTTAAGAAGGAGAGGGTAGAACTTTTCCTCCAACATATAGGGTCATCATATTGCGTGGAAGTCTGTCAAATGGCAGGTGTAAGAGATTCAGAGAAGACCGCGAAGATAGGGCAGAGAATTCCCATAGGCCTCAGAGAGGAGGAAGGGGAGTAAAACACGCCAGCAAAAGTTCAGCTTGTGCTGCGCCCATCAAAGCAAAGTAGGGGAGAGTTGTGTTAAACTTTCACCCTGTAAAATACAGCAGCCGTCTTAAACAGCCCAATATGAAAGTATTAAAAGGAGAGAGACTGAGGAGGCAGTTACTTCAACTGGGTTGCAGTGCTGAGTAAATTACTTCAAATTGCTCATGGTTTAAACATGCCAAGGAAGTGGTGGTGTGTATGAGTTTGGTTTTTAAAGATGTGTTTCCCAGCTTGCCCTTCAGAATAGATAACATTATCAAGGCACATAAGTCTTCATGCCTTTTGCAGATGCTCTTCAGTCCACCGAGTTTGCTGCTTTGTAACATCCCCAGTTGGATTGCTGCAATGTGTGACCCTTGCAAGGCTGTCAGTTACTGTTATGGTGTTTGGTATATTGTTCTTGTGTAGTGACAGGCCCATTTATTTGATTCTGCTCTGCTCTGCATGTTTGCTTCCCCCCCCTCTCTTTTGTGTTGCCTTTTGTGACATCAACAAGAGATCACACCCCACCTCCCAGTACTTGGTATCCTACTCACCTCTTGGCAGCACACGCCATATTGACTTCACCATAGTGAAAGCCTCTCTGAAGAGGCATAAATGCTGAAGAACGTGAAGAACACTTTTGTTCCCAGGGGTCTCACCTTGCATTGGGCAGGCGGGGGAATGAATCATCTGATACAAAGCTTGTTGGCATTTAGTGGTAATCTGCTTCCCAGTGGCTTTTGCGGTTATTTATTAACTGAGTAAATAACAGGTTGGGAAGTAACCTTGGTAGGCCTTTTGCATGTGTAGCCACTGAGATTGTTTTGATCTTTGAGGGATTATGCTAGCCTCTGGAGAACATTACAACCCCGGGCATTAGGAATGAGGAGGATATGCCCTTGTTTTTATTATTTGCATTCACTGTTCTTCTCTTCCTGCCACCTGCTGCCAGCAACCACATTGGAGAGATGCTACAGATTTTGTTTAGTAATGATAGAACTTTGCTGTGTGTTGGGAGAAAGATAGCTGTTCCCTCTCTGTAAAATAATAATAATAATAATAATAATAATAATAATAATAATAATAATAATAGCATCACTGGAAGCAGGAAGGTACCCCTGTGTTTGCTCTCTGAATCTAATGTCATAAGTATATTTAAAAACAAACAAACAAGAACTAAGAGGAGACCTGCTATTAGGCAGACGGTAGGCCAGCCACTTAGGTTGCAGATGCAGGGGACAGTAGCACCAGTGCCGTGCTGGTGACAATAATTATACTGGGCTGGCTACTTTACCTGGCTGCCTTCTCCCACTGTGTCACAGACCATGCCATTAAGAAAGGTCTCTGACTGAGCAAGCAGGCAGGGAGGCAAACAGCTCAGGCCAAACAGTTAATCAGACACCGTTCATCCATTACTCTGCTTATATCCATTTGTTTAAGCAGGCAACAAGCAGGTGCCAGGTGGCTTGGTGAATCAACAGGGACAGATGTTATAGAATCATGGAATTGTAGAGTTGGAAGGGACCCCGAGGATCATCCCTGCAATGCAGGAATAAGCAGCTGTCCCATACAGGCATCAAGCCCGAAACCTTGGTGTTAACTGGACCATGCTCTAACCAACTGAGCTATCCAGCCTGTTGGAGGGCAAATCTCTGTGTGGGGTGCCCTTCACCCCCTGTGGTAGCCTGTCACCCCCAGGTGTGTTGGAGTACCTGGTCTGGTCAGCTTCCATATGTAGAATGGAATACTAGGTGAATGGGCATCACCTTGACTTCTGCTTCGGTTTTAGGCTGGCAGTGGTATATTGTTTGATAGGGCAAATACCCCTTTCTGTTCTAAACTTAAAATTTTAAAACAACAGCTAACACTCATGAGGTGAAAAGGATTTTTGCTGTTGATTTCAGTGCAGTGAGAACGTTGCTTCAACACCAGCTAAAGGTCACATGGGAATGGCAGCAGGTGGATGTGGAGACATGCCTAATGGTTGCTGTGCATGGATTTCTTAGGCACACAGAGCCTTCACACACACACACACACACACACACACACACACACCTGTGTGTTCCTTTAAGGTGTTCAGGTAGGACATTGCCACAACATTTTCCATCTTTGGCAAACAGCTGAATGACACAGTCACTGCTTTTAGCAGCTGTTGAATATGTGGAGCATCCTTAACCCTATAACATGGTACATACAAGTGATTTAAGAACAATGGCTATTGTGGTACCTTAAAGACTTACTTGTGAGCTGGATTCCATTTCATCAGATTCATGGGGTGTGATCCTCAGTTGTCAGACACACAAACACACAAACACAATGGTGTAAATGGGGGAAATGTAAAGTCTGCAGTTAAATAAGAGTGGAAATTTTTTAAAAGTACAGTTTGTGACAATTCAATTATAGCCTAAATGTATGCAAAATTATTTTTCACAGTGGCAGTTATTGGTCATCTTACCATTTAGATCCAAATGAATAAAATTGAACTTTTTAATAAATTGCAGTTTGGCAACTTCAAATTGGAGATTTCCTCTGAAGTTCCTTTGGAAAGTCTACCCTATGCTCTCTACTACTTACATGCATTTTCTCTCTTTCCCCCCCAAGCCCTATTGTTCCCTTCACCTACACCTGAAGGTTTCAGAAAATCCATACACTTCAGGCAACATTGCCAGTCGAGATACTGCTCCAGGCATCATTGTGGCTTCTGGTAGGAAATGTTACAGTTCTATGTATAGATGTTTACATCACTTTTTAGACTGAGAGTTGAACTCTTCAAACTGCAGTTAATGTGGAATCGTGGTCACAAGGCTTGTAATCTCACCTCTGACACTAGAGGGCCTGAGCATGTCCATGGGTAGGCAAACTAAGGCCTGGGGGCCAGATCCGGCCAAATCGCCTTCTAAGTCCAGCCCACGGATGGTCCAGGAATCAGTGTGTTTTTACATGAGTAGAATGTGTCCTTTTATTTAAAATGCATCTCTGGTTTTTTTGTGGGGCATAGGAATTCGTTCACCTCCCCCCCCCCAAATAGTCCGGCCTCCCACAAGGTCTGAGGGACAGTGGACTGGCCCGCTGCTAAAAAAGTTTGCTGACCCCTGTCATAGTCTCTTGCTTTCTAGTTCCTCACCATCATCATAGAATCATAGTACTGGAGGGTCATTTAGTCCAAACCCTACAGTTCAGGAATTGAACGTCATGAAAACAGTACTGATTTATCTTACAGGTTTGTTGCCATCACATAGTGCACTTTAAACATAATGTTTGAAAGCTCTGTATAAACGCTTATCACCAGGATTCATTTACGGTACTAAATTGGCCATGTGGTGTGGTTTTCAAACCAAAAATACACAGTCTTAAGTTGTTAACTTCAGATAATTGTGGGGTTTCTTTTACAGGTAATATTGGAAATGAGTTGTCGGACAATGATATCAGCATGTTTGTTTCATCTGATGCTGGAAACACGTGGAGACAAGTGAGTAGCAAATGAAAAGAATTGCCAGTGGAGGCCAGGTAATGTAAACTACTTGCAAAAAGTAGCTGTGCCGTGGTAGGGAATCTGTAGCTCAGAGTTGCATGTGCCGCTCCTCCCCACCCCAGTCTAATTTCACATTGCCCTCTAGATGTTGCAGGCCCACTCCTGCTCTTTGAATCGCTACTCTGGGAATTATTTCTTGTTCTACATCATGTGTATATATGGGTGTGTTTTTTTTTGGGGGGGGAGATGTGTTTGAGTAGAAGTGGCTGCTACTCAGTGATGCAAGTTGGGATGAGGGGACCCCTGCATTGAGTTGTAGAGTGAGGGGAGCTAGGCAAGTCTGTTGCACAAGGGCTGATGAGCATCACTGGTTCTGGTGGTGCCTCAGCCAAAAGTCACAAACAGCCAAATTTAGGTTAAATACAGAAGTTATCCCTGAATATGATTCAGAAAATTCTCACAGCCTGAGACACAGCCTTTGTGAACTCACTGTGCAAGTTGACTCAGTCTGTAGGAGTTACTCTTCAGTGCTCATTCAGTATTCATCTGATATCTGTATTCTCATGATATTTTCCTTAAGAGTCTTTCAACACAAGTCATTACATTTATATCCTCAAGATTTATGCGTTATGGAATTTTCTTTTTTAAAAAATATGAAGTCGTAAGAACTAGAAATGTACTTTGTTTCTTCAAATGAAAGCTCAGTGTAGGAGTCTCAAGATGCAGAAATCTTGCCCAGTAGCAAATTCTCCACTTGCACAATGACTGAGTGGAACCTAAAAATATGCTCACCCCCAACAAAGGTCATTGAATTGAAGCCACTGCTACAAAATTGGAAGAAATGCAATCCATCACCAGATCAGTTCACATATTCCAGGACCCATGGGGAAGGTGAGATCCAAGTTCAGGGGATCATGCTCCCATTACTGAAGGAGCAGAATCATAATGAAACAACACATTGGTTAGAGGTGGAAAAATAAATATAAAGTATGATGTAAATTCAGTTAAAGATTATCTTGTGACCAAAAAGGGAAATTGTTTCAAAAATAATATGAGTCTTCCTTTTGCCTAAATCAGGCATAGGCATAATCCCTGATCACTGGTCCTGTTAGCTAAGGATGGTGGGAGTTGTAGTCCCAAAACATCTGGAGGACCAAGTTTGCCTATGCCTGGTCTAAATGGATGCTTCTTGTAACAACTGCTGCTTGCCATGCTGTTTGGGCCTTTTGGGTACCACAGAAATTGACTAACCTGGAGGATATTAATTTTCTTCAGCTGCTATAAGAGTCAGCCCCACAACCACAGAATGTTTAGCTGGTTTATGTCCTTGATGATGCACCTTACAAGTAACATTTAGCAAGTAAACTTAAGGCATTCTGTAGCTAAAAAACATCAACCGTATTAGGAGTAAGACTTCTGTATTTACAGAACACCTGTGTGCTACTCTTTTAAAGGCAATTTATTAGGGCTTTTATGAGTTTTCAGAGTGCTTGTGTAGATGGCCACTCTTGCACAAATCCTCATGAGCACCGTCAGGCAGCAGAGCAGATACTTCTTGAGCACCTTGGATGGCTTTGGATTCATTTGCTTGGAATATGTGAAAAAAAATCTCAATTTTTTTGGGGGGTGGGGAAAATTCAGGGCTTGTACATTGAATTGAACAATCTTCCTCTCCAGATTTCATGGCAAGACCTGTGGCTCAAAACTCAAAACTTTTCACAAAGCCAAACCAGAGCCACAACCTAGGGCTTCCTGCCCTTAGGAGCCAACCCCTAGGGCCGAGGTCTTTCGCCCCCCCCCCAAATAAAATATTTGAGTGCGGCGGGCCCCAACAAGGTTGATGGGCACACTTTGTGATTGATTATGCAGGGCAGGGCTTACCTGCTCCCCATGTTTTATTCAAGTGCCTTCATCTGATACAATTCTAGATGCTGTTGTTATCAACATTATAGCCAGTCCTTTTATAACACTACCATAATCTTTTATATCCCCTTTATAACATTACCACATTCTTAACAACCAAGCTACAGCAGGAACTAAGACGTCTAGGTGCTTAAATAAATACTTGCCTCTATTCTATTTTAATTCATTGCCTTTCTGGTTCTCTTGTTGATCCTTGCTCCTGCTCTTATTATTTTATGAGAACAGGAAAGTGTCATTCATTATTTACATTCCCTTACTCGCGGTAAAATATTCTTATTAACTTATAATGCAAGTCATACTAACTCTATTCCTTGGTTATCAGAGCCTTCAGAAAATATTGCAGATTCCACCACCATCACAAGATAATCAGTGAATTCAAGGCAAATAGAAACCTCTCCTAAAATCCAACAGAAGTATTAATTAGAAAGTAAATTTGACAGTGCAAGCCTATGCATGCCTACTCAGAAGTAAATCCTGTTGATTTCAATAGGCCTTACTCATAGTCTAAGGCTTTGCAATCCCAAGCACCTTTTAGAAAAGGTCTTATTTGAATTCAGTAGTACTTGTTTTTTGTTAAAATACAAAGCTGATATAGCTTAATAGCTATCTAATGCAGTCTTATCCAACCTAATGCTCTCCAGTTGTTTTGACCCACAACAGCCATCAGCCCCAGCCAACATGGGCAGGGATGATGGACTAGATAAACTAACAGTAAGGCAGTTTCCCCCCCCTGTTTTTTCTTATGCTACATTTAAATACCCCTAAATATCAGCCCCAATAAGCAGCACACATTTGGGGATTATTTTTTCCCCAGATTTCATGAATACCCCAGCGGAAAGCTGTCCACAATTGCAAATACAGTGGTACATCGTGTTACAAATGCTTTGTGTTACAAATGCTTCAGGTTACAGACTCCGCTATCCCGGAAGTAGTACCTCGGGTTAAGAACTTTACCTCAGGATGAGAACAAAAATCGCACGGCGGCAGTGGGAGGCCCCATTAGCTAAAGTGGTACCTCAGGTTAAGAACAGTTTCAGGTTAAGAACGGACCTCCAGAACGAAGTAAGTTCTTAAACAGAGGTACCACTGAGGCCTTCAGGAGCCCTAGAATTGTGGCCTAAACACTGGAATTGCATACATTCTGGGAATGGATACAAGGGTTTATGGGTTCATCTTGAATTTCACAGAGAATGTCCAATCTTTTCTTAAATGCTGGGTGCAACAATGTTTCAGTCACTGGGCAGCTAGAGGCTGTGGCCTTGAGAATCTGAATTCGGTCTTGCCAGATCAACCCCTGTCTTCTCTAGATGGTCCATCAGACAGATCAGAGACAGTGAGAATGGCAAATGGAGCACCTTTCTTGTCCTGAAACCATTAGTTTCACAGAGGTTCTTGGTACTATAATCCATGCAAGGTTTAAAATCCAAGAACACAGTACTTAGGCGTAATGTGCAATGTAGTGGTTTATTGTTCTGCACATCTGTGAGCCTATTTAGGATATGTCTCTCTCCATAATATCCAGCACCTCCACTGATCAAGAGATAAGGGGGATGCATTCAGATGCAGTCTCCAATCATTAGCATCACTGAGTGGAAAGTGAGAATAGCAGTTGCCATTTTGAAGGGCTATGGCACTCTGCTGACTTGACAAGTTACGCAGGTAACGAATTAAAGCTGAAGCAGCATTTAACAAACCCTCTGGCAGGAACCCCATCCCCATCCTATCACGCCTTTTGTTACCTATTTTTGATATGAACAAGAGAATAAAAATAGCATGCTAAAAATAACTCTGGCATTGATCCAGAAAGAGAGAGGAATACAAAAGAAGAGCCTTGCTAAATAAGACTAAAGACTTTAGTATTCTGTTCACATTGTGGCCATCAAGAAGCCTGAACTCAGGAGTAATCCCCTGATCATGAGGCAAGCAAACCACATCAAAGCCTGTTTTGCTGGACTCATCCCCCAACCCACCCCAATAGTGCCACCTACCACTAGTAGAATCCAGGTTGCTTGGTACTTTTTATATTGTGAAATATAAATTTCACATAAATTACAATAGGATGAAATTCAATAGGATGTGTGAATTTCAGCTTTAAAATACCTGCTTATCAGTTACCATTCATAGGAACAACCTTCTGTTCATCTCTCACACAACTAGAAATTGCGATTTCCAAACAAGTTCTTCCTCTCTCCACTCTTTGTTTCCCTGCCTGAGTACCAACATGTAATGAGCTTTGGCAATCAGGTAATGAGATGGACAACAATGCATGGTTGTTGCACATCAGTAAATATGTTTTTAGTAAGTAGTTGGCGTTTAATTAAAGTGCAATAACTACCCTCGTAAAGTGGAGTCAAGTACATACTTAAGTGGAATTAACAAAGCAAAGAGTAAGTGCTGAACTGACAATAACTTAGCCTTCTAAACATATAATGTTGAGGGTCATTGCTAGCATGCTGAATTCCAAATGCATTTATGGTTGCTGATTTAAAACATATACGACATATAGATATATATATTTATTGGGGGCGGGGAGAGTTAATTCCTGATAACCAAAGTGGTGTCTCTAGTGAACAAGACCCTCTAGTGGGTCGAAGAGGAATGGACTCGATTCCTTATCTTTTGGGTAAATCACCTTGAGCCTTTATTTTTGGAGAAAGGGAATACAAATAATGATAATACAGTGGTACCTCGGGTTACGAACTTAATTCGTTCCGGGGGTCCTTTCTTAACCAGAAACCACTTTTGCTAATGGCGCCTCCCGCTGGCACCACACCGCTGGCAGACGATTTCCGTTCTCATCCTAGGGCAAAGTTTGCAACCCGAAGTACTACTTCCGGGTTAGTGGAGTTTGTAACCCGAAGTGTTTGTAACCCGAGGTACCACTGTATCAGCATCAAAAAGGAAATCATTCTTGCCCACAGTGCATGTTATTCTGAGTCCATATTTCTTGTTGCAAACAGCACATGCTTAAGGGCCCCATTTGTACTATACATTTAGAACTATCATACTATTTTAAACAGTCATGGCTCCCCCCCAAAAAAATCTTGGGAGCTGTAGTTTGTTAAGAGTGCTGATTTTTTAGGAGACCCCTTCCCCCCTCACAGTGACAATTATTAAGAGTGGTTTAACAATCAGTCACTCTTCCCTGGAAATTTTGGTGAACATGTCTGTGATTTAGACCCCCTCAGAACGTGGTGGTTGGTGTCATCTCTGTGGTTGCTTCCAATGACATTTCAAAACCTCAGTCCATGTATTTACATAGCACACAAGCAAAGCACTTCCCAAGAAGTGCTATTTGCATGCAAAGCAGAACAATGGGGGTGGGGGCAAAGATGGGGAACTAGCTTGAAGCAATGGATTGTTACCAGTGATGATTACAACTGCATCCAAGTATATATGAAGAGGGGCTTGGATTACAGCAAAATCCTGCAAAACTCTTCTAAGCTCAGCATTTGTGTATTTGATATATTGAATCCTAGCAGAATCACAGAGTAGACCAAGGCCATTAGGAAGTCTTTTACTGATATGATTGCAAAACTGTGACCTATGTATTTCAGTGTTGCCTAGAAAGCATGCATTCCCAGACTAAGGCAAGTTAAACTTAGTCCTTTTTAATGTATTTCTCCAGATCTTTGAAGAAGAACACAGCGTTCTTTATCTGGATCAAGGTGGGGTTTTGGTTGCCATGAAACATACGTCGCTGCCTATAAGACATCTCTGGTAATTACTGTAACTTCTCTGATCTCATTAGTCATGAAGTCCTTCATTATATATTACACGCCATTGGCAATCGGGCCGTGACTAAATATTTTAACTAAGTGTCAAGATATGCCAATTAAGAAACTGACATGCTTTCTCTCTTGATCGCACTAAAGCTATTATTACAGTTTCACACACAAGATGTGCAACAGAGTATACCCTTTAATGGTCCTATTGTCATTTGGGTTAATATTAAGGAGCTGAACTTCTTCACTTCCCCTGAGGTTTGGGAGCCTGGAATCAAAAACATTATTAGTAATCACAAACCCTTCCATCTTCTAATCTGACAAAGTTCCATATATTCTTTTTATATACATAATAAATCTACTGTTTAAGAATCCTGCAGGATATATGGATAATTGTAACCGCCCCCTACAGTGTTTTGCATTTAGCAACACTGAATTTGATCCATCTACCATTTTACTTCACATTCTTCTAATGCCATGAGATTATTTTGAAGACTCACACTCAGGCCATACTGCTTCACATGGCATTCAGTATATGACGTAAAATCAATGCCAGTCCCATGGGAAATCCTATGTTCGTCTTTCTCCACTGTCAGTGCTTTGATATTTAAGACACTTACATGGCCAGGAACCATATTTTGTGGAGCTTTGCAGTTCCTAAAATCTGTTTGCGATAAGCTGTCTTGTATAATGTAGCTCAAGTTCTTGAATCTGAGTCATTTTTGCCATGTACAGCAAATAGGTGGTTCCTTTTCTTTACATCTTCTTAAACAGTGTTTCCCCCCAAAAAAGTTGTTTTCCATTTGTGTTTTCATTAGGTTAAGTTTTGATGAAGGAAGGTCCTGGAGCAAATACAGCTTCACATCCATCCCACTTTTTGTTGATGGCGTTTTGGGAGAACCTGGAGAAGAGACTTTGATAATGACGTAAGCAGATAATCCATAGTGAATATATATAAAAGCTAATAATCAGATGAGATATCATTTCTAACCTTTGAAGGCAAGGGAAAGACTCTTCACTGCTACATTTAAAATGATCCCAAGAATGTAGTACATTTTTGTTAATTATATCGTAAGTTATGTCACATTTCTTACATTTCATAAAAATACACAAAAAAGTTTGGTAGTACTTTGGGCATTTTACTTACATTATGATTAATTAGTTTAACTGAAGGCAGATACTGAACCAATTGTAAAACATGCAGTTGGTAGACAAACTTAGTTGGAAGCGCTTCACTTGCTTTATTTCAAAATAATTTGCTTCTAAGTATATCTTTAATATTGCTGTTTGAATTGCCACTTGCCTCATGAGTCATGTGCATTCAATCCACTAACAGCTGTTTCATATGTCATGCATCAATCAGTGATGAGTACTGAAGAAAATATTTTGAATAAATCCCTATTGCATTTTTAATTTGCAATTTTTCTTTTCTATTATAAATTTATAACACATGACGAAAAACCCAACACACTATTTTGACACCACACATGTGCAAACACTGATCTTGGCAAGTTGGGAAGAATGAAGGACATTCGGAGTTTTGAGAAGCTAGAAACTACTCACTGGTATTGCTCCACAAAAACATTGCCACACTTACTTCATTGTTATGTGATAGAGTTTTGCATTTAGTTCAGCTATCTGGGCTACTATAAATTCACTACAGGTTGATTCAAAGATACTAAATATGGATAAATGTATGCTCTTACTCAAATGATTACTTTTTCTGGTAACAGTTCAGTATGTTTTGTGCAGAGTTTTTGGGCACTTCAGCCATCGCTCTGAATGGCAGCTGGTGAAGGTGGACTACAAGTCAATCTTTGACCGACGGTGTGCTGAGGATGACTACCGTCCCTGGCAGCTTCATAGCCAGGTAAAAAAGTGTGTGCCATTATAATCTGTGACCAAAGATATAAAGTTCTGTTCACCCTGATTTATTTGCCTGGCCTCCTGTAGGGATCTGATATATGCAAATTCCAGCTGTGGTAAGCGGGCACTTACAGTAGAAGGTGGACCTTGGGCTTGCTGATCGGAAGGTCGGTGGTTTAATCCCCACAACAGAGTGAGCTCCCGCTGCTCTGTCCCAGCTCCTGCTAACGTAGCAGTTCAAAAGTACACCAGTGCAAATAGATAAATAGGTACCACTGTGACAGGAAGGTAAACAACTTTTCCGTGCACTCTGGTTTCCATTACAGTTTAGTTATGCTGGTCACAAACAGCAGCTCCCTCGGCCTGAAAGCAAGATGAGCGCTGCAACTCCATATTGTAGTCGCCTTTGACTGAACTTAACCGTCAAGGGTCCTTTACCTTTTTTACCAGCGGGTTTATGTTTATCTGCATTCCTTCTCACACACACATTCACACACACACACATACACACACACTTCTTTGCAGGAGTGTTTTTGCATTCCTCAGCTGGAGTCTTTGTAGTGTTAAGGAAAGAGTGGCCAATTTGCTTTGAAAGTGGAAGAACACATAAAACCACTAGCTATTTCTAATTTGTTAAACAAAGAGCCTCAAATGGGAGGGGGGTGTTTGTGTTGGTATCCATCCATCTATCTATCATCTATCTATCTATCTATCTATCTATCTATCTATCTATCTATCATCTATCTATCTATCTATCTATCTATCTATCTATCTATATCTCTCTCTATCATCTATCATCTATCTATCTCTATCACCTATCTGTAGGGATAAACCTCACCATTATGAGGGAGTGGAATTCTGTGTCATAGAATTCTAAGAAAATCATTTCCCCAGCACAAGCATTTCCTCTTGCCAGATCAAACACCCTCCCCTTTCCTCCCCTTCTGCCCTGTTCTGGGAATTCTCCTAACCCTAACCCCCCCCCCCAGAGCCTACTGGGAGTGAAGGGTGCATTGGGAGAGGAGAGGAGGAAAGCCCTGTTGTGCAAGGAGGACTTGTTGTTTTGGCTCTAAACCACACAACTATTTGATTGAATCCATCCCATTGTTTTTCTCTCACCTCAGGGAGAAGCATGCATCATGGGAGCAAAAAGGATCTACAGGAAGCGTAAGTCAGAAAAGAAATGTATGCAGGGCAAGTACGCAGGAGCCATGGCATCTGAACCATGTGTCTGCACAGAGGCAGACTTTGATTGGTGAGTACCGCTTTCAGCATTTTAGCGAGGCTATAGTTTATATGGTCCTGATAATGAACATAACGTTGGCAAGGGCACTGGAGACTAGGAATGCCTGAGGAATTTGATTTCAGTGAATCCTGATGTGAACTGACTTGATCCCACCTCCCAGCCTAATATTCAAACAAGGAAGTAATTATTCTTGTATTTCAAATTTTGTGATACAATTCTAGGCTGAAAAATGCATTAAAATGCATTTGTATTGTGTGATGAAATACATATTTAAATATTAATAAGAGTATTGATTTCCCTGCAGCTTTTGTGTTTTTTTAAAATAAATAAATGCACAAGACATTCAAGACAAGCCTTTTCTGAAAGTTTGCTGCAAAATATGTAGAAGGGGATTTCTTTTCTGCCTCTAAATCATGAATTTTCCACACCAGCAGTCACAATCACCACATTTTTTCCCTCTTTTGCAAGTGGTTAAAACCCTTCTTACTACCACCTTTTAGCACCCAGTCTGGGAGAAAAAATTAGCAGGAGCTGAGAAAAGAGAAGTGAGAAATACTGAAAAGTATTTTGTATAAGATTTGAGAAATGGTTTGAGGAGAAGAAATTGGAGGACACCCAGGGCCCCAGGGAGTTGGCACTTATATTCCTTTCCATCACTTGGACCTCAGGGAGGTACAGTTTAGCACCCTGTTGATATTTTGCTTTTTGTATCCTGGATTATATGAATTACTCCTGCACTCAGCTGTAATGCTGTTTAACTGCATATAAATTCTTTTTAATTGCAATATTTTATTTCATAAAGTGTGTTCTTGTCATAAAATGTATGCACTTTTTATTTAGTTTGTGACTGCTGAACATAGTGCGCAAGCAAATTTATAGTTTTAAGTATTGGCATTTAACTACTAGTGGGGCAACAGATTTAGGCAATGGGTGCTAATCCAGACATTTCTGTCGGGAATTCAAGCCCATATCAGGAGAAACTGGCAACAATCCCATGCACCCGGCTTGATTCCCTGTTGACCTCCCTGGCTGCATTCCCAGCCAGCGCAGGCAAGGTCTCGATAGGCGATTCTTCTCAAACGTGAGAAGAACACCCCCCCTCTTTCCTGCCCCCTGGCAGGGGAAAGAGATAGAAAGAAACGTATTTACATGTCTTTATTTCTGTCTTTGCAGCGTTACAAAAAACATGACTGCTCTCTTCAAACTCCAGCAGTGTAGGGACTAACACTTCCTGCACTTCCTGGAAAGGAACAAACGGAAGAGCTCATATTACACTCTGAGCTAATTCCGGTGCTTCGCACTGTGAATTGACTGTCCCTCTGTTTCCCACGGACAGTCCCAACATTCCCATCATGTTTACTTTTCAAGCTAGCAGTTTGCAGCTGCATTGCTTCAATATCGTAACAATTTCATCCTATATTAGCAAAGAGGATCAGACTTTGTCTGAGGTGTGCAAGTAAAATGCCCTTCTCTTGTGAAAAAGGACAATAATGAGTAATGCATTCCATTACCTTTAGACTTTCACAGTAGGGAGCAGATTAAGATTACAATCCTAACTCCATTTACCTGAGAGTAAGCTCCATTGAATTCAGTGGGACTTACTTTCAAGCAGACATGTTTAGGATTGCAATCTTGGTGCATATAGGCTGCCTCTGGCAATGAACCATTTTGTGCAAATTGACAAACAATACGTCAGAAACAAAAAAACAATGAG
Organism: Podarcis raffonei; assembly: GCF_027172205.1. Taxonomy (NCBI): domain Eukaryota; kingdom Metazoa; phylum Chordata; class Lepidosauria; order Squamata; family Lacertidae; genus Podarcis; species Podarcis raffonei. The sequence continues at coordinate 55,275,338 of NC_070606.1, forward strand.
GCACCTGTCAGGACAATAGCAATTATATATCAATGGATATGTAAATTACATACATTGCAAAGCAGTTTTCATGCCTGGTTATGTATAATGTGCACATGTTGTTGTCGTTTAAAAAACAAACTTGCTGTAGAGAATTAAGTTGAAAATCATTCATAGCAAAGAATCTGTGCCATGCAGGGGGTTTAATGGGTGAGTGGAAGAAAAAATGATGGATAATCCATTTCCAATGGATGCCTCCAGCATTAATATTATTTTTGTGGGGTGTTTTACCAATATGTAGATACACATTGGTGTATCAGTAGAACACTATGAAAAGAGAATCGTCATGCAATCGTGCATACCTATCACATCAAGGTTCCCTTTCTGCACTATTGTGTCATGGTGCTGATGCAGAAACATTCAATTTTAATCAGAAACTTCCTAATTTGCACTTCTTGTACTGTGTTGGGGGGCACCCAAAGTGGCTGGGGCAACCCAGTTAGATAGACGGCATATAAACAATAAAATTCTTATTCTTATTAAAACAATGCACAATCTGAAATGCAATTATCTTTCAAAATCTGTACTTTTCTGAATCTTGTGATGCAGTTCTCCAGACAACGTATGCAAAAATGTATATATTAGGAGAAAGTCTGTATAACAATGAGAAACTTATTTTAAAAAATTCCAAATTGCCACAGAAATGTGAAGAACTGAATCTAAGGATGGAAAAATGAAGCAAAGCTTATCTGATAGATAGATTGATCCATCCCTAATGATACCTGATTCTTAATACAAACTTTACTAATCTTATGTTCTCAGATGCAGAGCATGGGATAACTCGCATCAAATTATGTTTTCCATAGTTCAGGGTATTGTAGAAACAGCACTGGCGTCAGACATCCATTTATTTTTATGTCTTTCCAAAGTAAATTTTATGCTTTCCACAATTAATTATTCGAGCACCTACTACTTTGTTGTTGTTGTTGTTGGGGTGGGCATGAAAAATCTGTATTTACCCCCAAATAATGATTTTTTTAAAAAAGTTAAAAAATAAACACTTACTGTGTAACTACAAATTGAAACTATTTCACCAGAAAGGTTTGAAAAAAAAACAATGTATGTTTCTAGAAACAGAAAGTAACGTATTGCCAAAATGATCTTTGGAAGAATGAGTGAGTTACAAAACAGGAAAGGAGTCAGCTTAGCAGAGAGATTACATTTGCATGCATTGCCTGCTTCTCACTACCAGGGGGCAATAGTGTTTCAGAAATGATTATCACAATGAAAATTGTGTACTAGTCCTAAGGACAATATTACCTAGCAACTGCCTAGAAGCTAAATTGTATTTATTTAAGTAGTAAATGGATTATGGGGTGACACATATGTTATTAAAGCATTTATTTACCAGGTTTCCCAGCATTTTACTGCAGCATGCAAAGTATCACTCCAGCTGCAGATTTTATTTTTTATTCTGTACGAAAATGAATCTCAACATGTTTTTAAAAAATGGATTATTTCGCTTTTGTGCTAGGTTGGCTGTAACAGTGACCTCCATTACTTGTTTAATGCCTTAACTTGCTTTGCTAAAGCACCATGAGTCAGAACAGCTTATCTTTATGTGAGGATAGTAAAAGGTAAAGGGACCCCTGACCATTAGGTCCAGTCGTGGCCAGCTCTGGGGTTGCGGTGCTCATCTCGCTTTATTGGCCGAGGGAGCCGGCCTACAGCTTCTGGGTCATGTGGCCAGCATGACTAAGCCACTTCTGACGAACCAGAGCAGTGCACGAAAACGCCATTTACCTTCCCGCCGGAGTGGTACCTATTTATCTACTTGCACTTTGTTGTGCTTTCGAACTACTAGGTTGGCAGGAGCAGGGACTGAGCAACGGGAGCTCACCCCATCGTGGGGATTCAAACCGCCGACCTTCTGATCGGCAAGTCCTAGGCTCTGTGGTTTAACCCACAGCGCCACCCGCGTCCCTATGTGAGGATAAAAGACTTCATAATCAGAACAGACCTCATGGTGTGTCAAGGAGGTTTCTGTACCCAAAGTTATAGCCCCACTTCAATAATTACATGTTTGATATGCCCCCTTTCCTCCACCATGTAGATGATGGAGTAAGTGTTGGGACCACCACATAAATTCCTGAAGGTGCAGAATCCCCACCCATTTTTGCTCCCCAGTTTGAGGAAGACAGATTCCACACATGGAACCTCTCTGCACTAGGGAGCATTCACGTGTAAATTTTGCAGTTCACATGACCACCATGGAAGGAACATAAGGTATACTACTCACCTACCATATGAATGCTGCAGGCAATGTATAATCATAAGAAGAGTTTCCTGGATCAGTTCAATGACCTCTCCAGGTCAGCATCCTGTTCTCACAGTGGCCAACCTGATGCCTATGGAAAGACGACAAGCAGAACCTGAGCACAACAGCATTCCCCACACCACACCACAGTTTTCAGCAACTGGTATTCTGCTGTCAAAACTCAGATATCAACATGGAGGATAGGATACACCTCCTAAAATGGCGGCACTGATCCAAAGATTAACGAAATTATTATTTGAATCTTCTTACCCAAGTCAGTGATATTCTACATATAATCATGCACACACATAGACCTTACGTGGTCTCCCTCACACATCCCCGTGGGTTTTTAAACCTGAAAAAACCTCATAAGTGTTAAACCTCACTGCATGGAAAAGCTACTGGAGCAATTGTTACAGTATGGGTAACCGTTACGGTCGTGTGAAAGTAATAACGTAACATGCTGCACAATCTTTGTCTGCTCAGAAGCATGTACCATTGAATTCAGTGAGGCTTATTCCAAGGTAAAGTGGGTTTCATGATTGCAGCCTTAGGTGTCAGGCTGTCAGGGAACATGTCAAATACCAGTTTCAAACACCAGATGTCTGGCTACAATGCTATTGATCTTAGCGCACTCCCATTTTCAGATTTAAGTAGCGGGATTCATCCTTTGTCCCAATTGATGCTGATGCTTGTTGATTGCAAGGCAGCCTGTTGTGTCTGCAGTTAGGCAGCAATTTGTTGTTATCATCAGAGTTCTGTGTGCATCAGAGAGTAGACAAGAAATTCATTAGATTACAGGTCTGCAAGGTGAAAGAGCGATGCTAATGCCTCTCTAGTGAGATGCAAAGGAGTTGCTTCTGTCATTTCTCAGCATATTTCTCTCTGTGTGTGTAGGTAGGTGAATGAATTGTTGTAAAGGCAGGCAGGGAGGGAGTTGCCAAAACCAAAAAATGTTGCAATCAAAAGTCAACATCTGTTTGCTTACTGGAGAGAGCTAGTTTTGTGGTAGAAACATACAAATGTATCTTAAATGGAAGTTAAAGTTGTTGCTGTTGTTTCACTACTTGTCCTTCAATTTAAAATCACAAGCCGGGCTATAGCACTTAAAACACAATGCTAAAAGCCCTGTTCCGTACCCAATAAGCACAGGACGCCTTTGCCTGGCAGCCCAAGGGCCCATAGATTGCGGCAAAATGCTGGGCAAGATTTTTGCTTAGTATCTTCTCCATGTGATGCACTCATAGGAAAAAGCGGTCCTTGTTGCAGAGGGGAAGGGAAGCCTATATAAGGCTGCTTCCCCTGGAGCTCACAGTCATTTTGGTATGAGAGCTTCCTTCCTGCCCACCCTCAGGTTAGAGCCTTCAGTGAGCAATTTTGGGTTGCTGGGTGACAGGACCGGAAATGATTTTTTTCTCTCTCCACCTGATTCACACTTTGTTGGGTTTTCCCCCCACCTTTCCCTTCCTTTGTTAGGCGGAAGAACGTTGTTTGTATGAGGGCGAAAATGGCATTGGGCAGGATCAACATAGCCTGGGGGGCGGACATAAAGGGCCTGAGGGTTCAGTATCTGCCTGCTTGGAATCAGTAGCGAAGCTGCATGCTCCGCTACCGGGTCGAAGAGCGGGTGGGGATGTGGCTGCCCCCCCAGGGGGCATGACGCGTGCCCTGGGGGGGTGGCACGGCACCCACAGAGGCGTGATGTGCGTTCTGGGGGTGTGACGTGGCGCCTGTGGGGGCCTGACACCCAGCACGCGGGGGTGCGTGGCGTGTGTCCAGGGGGGCCGGAATAGTGGTGCTGGGGGTGGTCCGCTCCCTCCGCACTCCCGTTCCTCCGCCGGTGCTTGGAATCTGCACCTGGTCTCTCAGTGAGACCTTGCTTGCTTGGCTTGCACCATGACAAGGTTCAACACTGGCTGACTCCCATCATACTGGTTTAGAGCGATCCAGCAGATCCATTCCATCAACATGGGACTTGTGGAATGATGAACTGATCCTGGGACCCAAAGCCATGCCAACCCTTGCCCTGTCTACTGCTATCAATAAAGGTTTGGCCTGATTTTATCCCATCACCATTGTACAGTCTGCTTATTTTGCTGCTCTCATGGGCCACATAATGCGCCTGCCTGGGCAAACAGTTTCAAACAACTTACAATCTCAGAATTAAAGTGGAACCTAAAAATATACATCTCAGGTGTCAAAAGTCAGGGTAAAGAGGTGTGCTATATAGTGAAGATGCAGGAGGGAATCCAAAAGGTGTGCGCAGGTGAGAATTGTAGAATCTTCTCCACCAACCACACTTCACCTCCATGCATACACCTCCTTTTCCCAATGACTCTCCTTCCAGCTAGGTTCAGGCAGGAGAAGAGTTCAGTACTTCATACCCATACATCCATCATGCTCTTAAAATTGGACCCCTAGTCATGCAAACACACAAATTGCCCTTTGTCACTCCCACACCTCCCACTCTTGTATCTTCAGAAATGCTGCTACAGCTGTATCCTAGATTCAGGTAGGTAGCCGTGTTGGTCTGACACAGTCAAAATAAATAAAAAAATGGTCCAGTAGCACCTTAGAGACCAACTAAGTTTGTTCTGGGTATAAGCTTTCCCCTGCCCTATAGCTTATACCCAGAACAAACGTAGTTGGTTTCTAAGGTGCTACTGGACCATTTTTTTATTCAGCTGTATCCGAGGTGTGATGGACCCTGGGAAACATTAGATTCTCAGGGCAACTAGATATTTAATATAGATGGAGGGGTCCTGGAAATGACCAATCCAAGGCTGCCAGGGCAAATGTTACAGTCCATCAAGAATGCTCTACTTAGACACTAGTGAGTATAACAAGCAAGGATGCATGCAATCTCTCAGTTCCAAAAGATTGCTTCCATTCTCAAGTTAACTTAGAGACTACATGCCTCTTCTCCTAGTGCTTGCTCTAAAGCAGCTTTGGGGAGTTTCCAGACAGGCTTCTCATTGGGCATTCATGCCGATACATTCACACAAGCCTTACATAGAGGTTGTACAATGTTACCTGTTTAGTGAACATTCATCGTGACAACTTCAAGCGGAGATTACACAACATTGCCAGCTAGTGGTTGTTAGCCTGCACTTTCCAAATTTTTAATCAGACATTTTGCACTTACAAAAGGGATGAGATAATTGTGCTGGAAAGTTTGGGATGCCAACCAAATTTTATCTGAATAAGCAATCTCTCTGGAAGTGCCCTTGCACCACTATTAAGCAACAAAGGGGGGGGGGGGAGGTGGAGAAAGCATCCGAATAAGAGCATGTCCATACAAACATACATACAAATGAAGTGGCCCTGACAATAATGATAGAGATTTGAAGGGGTCCAATTGCCTCAACCAAGCGATATAGCCCATATCCACCAGTTCAGTATATTATGGGGGTGTGGAGTTATATAGCATAGTAATCTATAGTATATAATATTGGTTCATTATATTGAATTGCATATTTATACAGATTCATTACTGATGAATCATAGACTATGAGGTCTGAATCATGATTTCATTGGCAGAGTTCAGTCCTGGAATATATGAAGATTTGCATCTCTGAGTATATGCAGAGTGTTTTTCTCTCATCTACATCCAGCTCTCAAAACATCTTAACTAAGGCAGGACTCCCAAGGCAATTCAAAGGACAGCTTGAGCCCTGCTTCTGCTCTTTTCAAAATTAAGCACTTGTGTCATCCATATCCAGCACTGAGCGATATCATCTAGGATTCCTTGCCTAGAAGAAAGGGTGCATGTAGCATAGAAACTCAAACTGATTAAATCAGGCTTTGAACACGTATTCTCTTTTCTGCATATTTTGCTGCTCTGCCTTTCACTTGATTATTGAACATGCTGTGAGAGTGCAGCGTTACAGCTTTTTAATTATATTGATACATGAGACCTCAGCAATACAAGCATTTCAGTGTGTTGACAATCAGATTAGAGAGGAAAGAAACCTCATTTATAAATAAATGAAAATGAGTTTTATCACTTGTGGAATAATAATTTCAATAGCCTTTATGCTGTCTCTCCACTTAGGATGCTTATAAAATTATTTTGCATCCTTTGGGTAACCAAGTATCTGTTTGCAAAACAATTAACCAGTGTTTAGCATGCTTGCAAAAAGACTCAGGAATGTTATACATATGAAAGAGTGAAGTGAAAATGTTTGCTCAATTCCATTGCCAAAAAGAACGGGTGGGGTCAGGGCTTTTTTTCCAGCTGGAACTCACAGGAGCTGAGTTCTGGCACCTCTAAGGTAGGCACCATTGCCATTCTAAAAGAATGAGGGGGGTGTTCATTGTGAGTTACAGAACCTCTTTTTCTAAAAAAAATAGCACTGGACAGGGCTGTCCAACAAGTGCTAACTGCATCATCCCTTCTCTACCTCTGCACCTTTTCTTCTGCACTCTTAGCAGAAGTTCAGCCTTCATTCTCCCCTCCCTTTGCATATAACTTGTTTTCAAAGGAAATTGAGCAATTCCTGGGACAACACTCAGCTCAGTTGTGGACCACACATTTTGCACCCCAAAAGTCCCACATTCACCCTCTGACATCTCCAGTAAAAGGATCTCAGATATCAAATCTGGGGGGCAATCTTAGAAACTAGTGGGGAGTCAGAATAGACAATCTACTGAACTAGATTGACCAATGGTGAGATCTGATATAAGGCAGCTTCATTTCCTCTGGCCATAGTTATCCTCTAGATAACTTCCAACATCACACAACAACCCAAAGAAGTGAAGGCAACAAAATGCATGGGGAGTCTGGTACATATTCACTGTGCTTTGACCTACCCATCCACTGGGTACTAAAGAGTAGTTTCTGCTAAAATTATGATACTGAAATGAATGGTCATAATCCAAAATCAACCAGGCTCAAATGCTGTATAGTTACTAACAGAGCCATACCTAGGCTTCCTTGTGCCCTTGGCAAGGAGCTATATCAGCACCCTCACCCACCCCACATGTGCCCTTGGCAAGGAGATGTATTGGTGCCTCTGAAGCCGGGAGAGACCAGAAACTCAAAAGTTTGCGCTTTTTTCACCTTTCATGCTCTGCCAATGTCTTTCTCCATTGCTGCTCCCCTCCGCCTCTCTTCCTCCTCCTCCTCTGTTGGTCCATCTGTCTGAGCATGCAAACAGATGGGCGGGGGCTCCTAGCCACTCCAAGCAAGAGTGGGGAGGTATGGTTTTTGAGCCATTGGTAGGAGCCAATTTGACCAACTTCTATGTATGCCCATGATTACTGATTGAGGCAAATGCAGACAAGAAGCCCAGAGCTGTAGAACACCACCCTCAAGTTGTAGACAGATGTATGTATACCTGTGTGAAATCGATATATGTGCAGAAGACAAAGTAAGCTTCCAGGGCTGTATTTATGTGAATGTGGTGTACCTCTGCAGGCTTCACTGTAACATGATCTCTCAGAATTATGTGCTTCTGATTCGCATATCACTGAAACAATCTCTCCTTCATTCAAACCAGTGACTATGGATTTGAGCGTCACAGCAATGGCCAGTGCTTGCCTGCATTTTGGTACAACCCATCCTCCTTGTCAAAAGACTGCAGTATTGGTCAGAGTTATCTCAACAGCACTGGGTGAGTTGTTTTCAGATCAGACTTACCAGAATCTAGTTAATATTATTTGTGAATGGTTGTTAAGCTTTCCTCATGCTGTTCATCAGGTCTATTGCAGTGCAAGGCTTCAAATGTGGAGGGGCTTGCCAAGGGATTCTAAGACAGTCTAGCTACCGGTGATGCATATGACCCAGCCTTCCCTGCTGTGCCAGTCTAGAGCTGGCACAAAAGAAAGTCATATTTATCCTTCCTCTCTGGCTGACATCAGTGCCAGAGCTTTGGAAATGGTGGCATCTCTGCTTCTCCATTTATCCTCATTTTGTGTTAGGTTGTGTAAACACTATACCTTTAAAGCATATGAAAAGCAAACCTACACCCCTCAAAGAGTTACGGCCACAGTAGTTTTTTTTTACGAGTTGCTGGCAATTTTAGCTCTGTGAGAGGTAAACTACAACTATTTCTTTGAGGGAATCTGCTTTGAATCTGCTTTTAAGTGTGCATGCTACCTATGCTTTGTGATAAAATTCCTTATTATCGATTGCTGTCAGATTAACATTTAGTGTCATTAATGGTCTTATTTATTTTGGCTGCTTTATTATATCTGTGCATTCTTAATTTGTTGTGAATGGCTATGAGACTTTTTCTGTAAGAAGTGATGAAATAATAACAGTTGCTGTTATTGTTATGATTTGCTTAAACTAACTGGGATGTTGTGGCGGTGGTCTTGAAAAAGGGGAAATAGTCTTAAGTAAGCATCTTGCAGTGGTCCTTCCTTACACTGTCGTGTCTGCTTCCCGCTTTCAACAGGTATAGGAAGGTTGTATCTAATAACTGCACAGATGGTGTGCGTGAACAGTACACAGCCAAGCCTCAGCAGTGTCCTGGCAAAGCCCCACGAGGACTCCGAGTTGTCACTTCAGATGGCACATTGACATCAGAACAAGGGCACAATGTTACCTTCATGGTGCAGCTGGAGGAGGTATGTCGTCTTTCACGCATTTCCCACTGGGGCTTTTGAGTCTGAATCGTTTAGAAGAAAATGGATAGAAATGAACACAATTAATTGGCCAGTGGGATTTAACTGATTAATGGCTTCATAAATATGAGCTGTATATCTGGGCTACAATAAGCAGGGCTTCGTTAACTTCTGTAACCTTTGCTCACTTCCACTTTTGCCCTTCCCAATTCCTTGAAGGGTAGACCTGAAAGTGAAGTTACCTAGGCAAATATTGCCAAGCAAATGGCAAAGCCAGTATTTAGAGGATATGAAAAATGTACATTTCTGAAACAATGCATTCTGTCAACTACCATTTGTTACTTACACGAGGCATGGAGGACACCCAGTCTTGCTTAAGAAGTGCTGGTTGTGGATTAGTTTCCATGTTGAAACAGACAGTTTTATTCTTCTTGAATCCCACAACTTAGTGACTTGAAAAGTCAACACCTACTGGTGAAAAGACAACCAAGGGATAATAAAGACCCTGACATCTGTTCTATCAACCATTGAACTCAACATTATCAAATGCAAGTACTCATAGGATAGTTTTATGATAGGTGCATTTGCAAGATAGTAATGTGTGCATTTGCAAGGAGTTAAGATTCACTCTGCAGAAATCTAGAGGAAACCTCACCCATCGGTTCCCATCTTTATACATGTTTAAGAAATAGATGCTACAAAACTGACTGCAGCATCTGAATCAAAGCAATTTACACAATATAAGATATAAGTATACAGGGTATATTTGTGTTGAGACATGGAAAGTTTTTGCTACCAAATTTGGCACAAGACGTGTGTGTGTGTGTGTGTGTGAGAGAGAGAGAGAGAGAGAGAGAGAGAGAGAGAGAGAGAGAGAAATTAAAATTCCTATGCTATAGGTGTCTTAAAAACCAGTTAAGCACCATCTCTGCACTGGACTATGGGCTGAAAAAATTGAGTTACAGTATATAACTCCAGAAAAAGCAAATGCTTGAGAATTACATTCTGGAAGACAACCGAGGAGAAACAACAACTGCCTGTTGCAAAACCTGATTTAACTTGATTTAAAATATGTTTTAAACATCTGCAAGGATAAAGAGATAACAAGTCATTGCTTAACTGAAAGCTTCCAATTAAATGTGAAGCTTGGGACTAGATTTAAAAACATTTTGATTACATCTCATTGTTTAACACTTTGATTTACATGTAAGGCCCAGCACTTCATAGAAAAAAATCATGCTTGCAGCCTCTTGGGTGAGACTGAAATTGATTGTTTGAAGGTGTTGTCCTCATTAAGATGATTAAAATTAGCAGTATCATCTCCTCCCACATTGAAACTCCATGCATGACTTACACATAATCAAGTTATAATCATATTCTGTAAATGGGCCAGGTTGTTACTTTTGAATCCATAGGTGTAAAGAATCTCAGAGGCTGTGAGAAGAATTCAGGTATAAAATGCAGCTAATTATTTAACACCTTGCTTGTTTATATAGCCATGGGTTAGGCGTGTGCATCAGCTCTGTGTATACCCTGAATTACAAGGTGCATTGGGGTAATTCAAGGAAGGTTCTCATTTTACCTCATTAGATTGTTCTATTATCAAGATGCCTTGAGGTGTATCACTTCATTTTCAAGTGACTCTGTATGGACCCGACTAAGGAAGCCCCACAGAGCTCAAGAGGGAAGGTGATGGAGAGTTGGGGGAGAGGATCTCTTATTTTGATGGATGGGGCTAGCTTTTAATCATAGTGAATTATTTTCTTGGGGCACTCCAATCATGTTGAGTTGATGGAAGGGTTGGAAACTGCTTAGAATCATAGAATCACAGAATTGGAGAGATAAAATGAACCCCAGGGTCATCTAGTCCAACTCTGTGCAGTACAGGAATCTCAACTAAAGCATCCAAGACAGATGGCCGTTCAACGTCTGCTTAAATACTTCCAATGAAGGATAGTCTACCACCTCCCAAGGGAGTCTGGTCTACTGTCAAATACCTCTTACTATCATAAAGTTTTTCCTGATGTTTAGTTGGAATCTCCTTTCTTGTAACTTGACGTCATTGGTTTGGGTCCTACCCTCTGGAGCACAAGAAAACAAGCTGACTCCATCTTCCATGTGACAACCCTTAGATACTTGAAGATAGCTATCATGGCTCCTCTCAGTCTCCTCTTTTTCCAAGCCAAACATACACAACTTCCTCAACCATTCCTCATAAGGCTTTATTTCAGGACCCTTGATCATTTTGGTCTCCCTTCTCTGCACACATTCCAGTTTGTCAATATCCTTCTTAAGTTGTGGTTTTCAGAATGGGACACACTATTCCAGGCATGCTCTGACTATGGCAGAATAGAATGGGACTATTACTTCCCTTAAGGGAGGCAGGTGGCGCTGTGGTCTAAACCACTAAGCATCTTGGGCTTGCCAATCAGAAGGTCGGCAGTTCGAATCCCCGCAACGGGGTGAGCTCCTGTTGCTCAGTCCCAGCTCCTGCCAACCTAGCAGTTCGAAAGCACGCCAAAAAAAAAGTGCAAGTAGATAAATAGGTACTGCTCTAGCAGGAAGGTAAACGGCATTTCCGTGCACTGCTCTGGTTTTGGTGTTCCATTGCACCAGAAGCGGCTTAGTCAAGCTGGCCACATGACCCGGAAAAACTGTCTGAGGACAAACGCCGGTTCCCTCGGCCTGTAAAGTGAGATGAGTGCTGCAATCCCAGAGTCGTCTGCTATTGGACTTAACTGTCAGGGGTCCTTTACCTTTATTACTTCCCTTGATCTGGATGCTGTGCTTCTTGTTGATGCAGCTCTCTCATAGAGAGAGCACAGAACAATTCAGAAACAGATCATTTTTTAAAAAAGAAATATGCATGGATACAAGCAGCAGCAGGTGGCAGAACAGTACAGGCAGGGCTGTGTTGCTGACATGGCTTCCCAATGCTGGTTACTGAGAGAGGGAGAGAGAGGGCAAAGCAGCAGGGAGCTTGATGCAGTGCAGCCACAACAGCAAGAACATCAGATTGTGCCCACTCCATGAAAAGCCCCCATTCAACTTGCCCCTCTCTGGATTACTTGCACTGCAGCAATCCAGGGTTTCAGACAGCAGTATTTCTACCAGGCAGGAGATGCCGGGGATTGAACTTGGTGCTTTTTGCACACAAAGCATGTGCTTTTCAGTATTAAGTATTTGGAGACTATTTGATAAATATTCAGGTACTCGGAGAATGTTTGAGCACTATTGGATGCCATAGAGGACCATCTTAAGGAGACTTTGGGGAAGAAATGATTAAGATACACTTAGAATCACAGCTTTGATGCATTGATGTAAAACCTGTGGGAGAAATGTGTTCCCTTTACTGCCTACCTTATTATCTGAGCTCAGCAGAGTCACAAAACTATTCAGTCTAGCACTACATTTGTCACTGTGATGAATGAAGGGGGGGGGGAATGACAGATACAGATCAGTCTTTTGTAATTTCATGTACTGTAGAAATCCTCATTATGGGTGTCAGTTACACATACCTAGCGATATTCTATATTTACTGAGTTGCTCTTGTGCAGCTTTCTACACCCTACACTATAATTTCCTGGACACCCTACACTGTGATTTAGTCAAACACCTGATTACAGAAGTGTTTTCAAGCCATTTGGACTTATGCTTTATGTTTGGACTGTGGTATAAGCACATCATGCAGAAATGCATTTCCTATGTATACAATACTGTGAAAGATGTTCTGACCAATTTATGGGATGCAGGGGAAAAAAGACCTGTGGGAAGCAACACAGGAACCTAGGAAAGTGCGTTATACCAAGTCGGACTATTGTTTCATCTGGTTCCATTTGATTTGACTCTTAACTGGCTGTCCAGGGTTTCAAGCAGGACTCTGTCCCACTATCTGGAAACAGCAGGTATTGAACCTGGAACCTCTCTTGTATGCAAATCAAGCGCTATACCACTGAACAACAACCTGTCCCCTATGCTGTGGAACTATGAAGTCAACTTTCAACACACTTAGAAATGTTAAGTTTTGGGGGTCTCTTTTTGCCTCTCTTCTTGTTTTTCTTTGCTGGCACAGAAAAAATCTGTCCTGCTCGTCACACTATTGCATAAAAGCTGCTTGCCCTGAAATACTGAAGTTCTTAAATGCCAGCTTTTGAAACATGGCCTTTCAGAAATGTGTTAAATCCTGAACTACAGGTTGTGTATTCAGTTCAGGGACAGGTGGGAGGCATTTTCAGTTCAAAGGATTAAATAATTTTAACAGGAATGAACTGGAAAAAGCAAGGAAATTCATCTTGTGAAAGAGGCACTGGAAGAGTGGCAGCTGTAGGTCTCCTCTAATTAGACTGGAAGGAGGCACCTTTCTCAGCAGGAAGCCATGATGTGAATCAGAAGTCCACGTCCTGCTGAGCTCCGAAGTGATTTTCTGCTCCTCGGACAGCTGTAGACTCAGCATATTCTTTGGCCCACCAAAATTTATTAAAAGGGATTAAAAAGAAGAAGACATATTAGAAGCGACTCAGTATCTTTTTCTAAGTCCTTTTTATATTATGCCAAGGCTGCTATACCCATGTACACCTTGTGCTGGGAGCAAGTATCAGTGAACCCCGTGATGCCTACATCCAGTGCTCTTTTTCTTAAAAAAAAATGTTTAGGGGTACTCTCATTTTGACTTAAGAAAATCACCATTTTCTAGTTCAAATCAGGAAAACTAAATACAGTAAATGGACAAAAGTACAAAGATTCACAAAATGTTTAGGGGTATGCGTACCCCTGCATCCCCCCAGAAAAAAACACCACTGTCTGCATCTGAGTAGGCAAGAACAGTGTGAGGGTTGAAAACTTTTAAACCCACTTTGCTTTCTCCAGGTACCTTATTTCTCTGTAGTCCCTTACCACATTACAAGATAAAAATGTGTTATTGTGAGAGGCTTTAAAAATGAAATGAAATAAAGTTTGCACACACTTCTACCCATAACCCAACAAGAGACAGTTTGTACATTATGTGACCTCAATGTATTATCCTACATTTCCAGAATAATTTGGTACAGCAGAGGCATGACTTCTCTCTGAGAAAAAGCCTAAAATAAGAGTGCCATGAGCAGAAGCGGACTTTCTTTTTCACTGCTAATATCAGCAGTGCAAGGAAAGCTCTTGCTCGTCTGGAGTTGATGCCAGGTGTTTTCTTGAAGGCTGTGAGGGAAATAGACAGCAAGCCTGTGCACACTTACCTTGGAATAAGCACCATTGAACACAGTGGGACTTAACTTCCAAATTAAACACGCATGGGTTTATGCCATATGAGATTAAGTTGGGATGTAATAATGGTTTTCCAATATTTAAAATGACGTTATGAACAAACATTTCTCTCACAGATATATACACATACACATTCACATATATGTACACACAGTCACTTTGTTGTAAAATTCCTAAATGAGATTTTGCATCTTTAGGGTTCTGACTTTTGTGGCATACACAATTTGGACCAGATTCAAGCAGTCCTGTCATTCTGAGATCCATTTTTAGATCTGACTGCATTGCAGAATGTCTCCCAGATACGGCAATCCACGAGGAAGTTTAGGCAGAGTAGCATTAAGTGTTTCTGTGGTTCACCAAAACCCAATTATAGCGGTGTGCCAAAACAGCTGCCTCCAATTTGCTATCCCATTCGCAGGCTGAAAATTAGGAGCAGCAACTTTGGGAGTCATAATTCAACTCATGTTGTGAACCCCTGAAATGGTTTGGGGAGCAGAGAACAATTGTGCCAGGACTGGCAGTTTCTACTTTTGTGTTCTAATTCACTGATTTTGGCAGGGGCTCTTAAACAGAAAAAAGGCAAGAAGCCCCCTCCCCAGAATAACTTTGCCTACCCCAAGACAATTTCATTCTTTTCGTTTAGTTTTGCCTCAGTGGTTTTGTCAAAATCCCCCCCCAACTAATTTTTGCTGAACCAGACGTAAGATTTTGACTGATCCCTATAAATGTAGATTCTTACTTGTACACCTGAATACCTTTCAAGATGGCAAATATTCAAATTGCCCTGGATTCCATATCTATTTTATACTAATTATCCTCTCTACCTCTCTAATTTAGGGTGACATTCAAAGATCAATAATCCGTGTGGATTTTGGAGACGGCAGTGCTGTGTCGTACGCCAATCTAAGCTCCACAGAAGATGGGATCAAGCACGTCTACCAGAATGTGGGGATTTTCCGAGTAACAGCGCAGGTGGAAAACAGCCTGGGGGCAGACAGTGCTGTCATGTACTTGCATGTAAATTGTATGTTATTACATTGGTATATGAAATATTTTAAAGATTCTTTCTTTCTTTCTTTCTTTCTTTCGTATACGTTTGTACTATGAAACCTGCTAAGAGAAGGAGTAGTTCACTTTTATATTAACATTTATTCTTTGGGAAGATGAAAGTGAAAGAGAAATGGATACCAAAAATAATCAGCAGGACATCTTAATGCTGTGAGGAAATGGCCTCTCAAAATTCCCCACCCTATCTGTGAGTAAAGTAACTGGAGACACAATTTCACTGAATTTCTCCAGGGAGGATGAAAATTCTCCACCTTTTTATCCAGGCTGGGGCTCACAGTTGTCAGTAGCACAACTTCCCTCAGATTGCCATTTGTTTTTTGCTGCTGCTGCTGCTGCTGCTGCTGCTGCAGCAGCAAGAACTGGCAGTAGCAACTGTGTTGGCAGCATGACCGCCATTTTGCCTCTTCCACAGTGCCCCAGACCTAATATGATTCTTTAGTATAGCAGGAGGAGAGATGGCAACCTCTTTGTGCTGTGCTTTCTCAATTTTGATTCCTCATGAAAAATTGGAAAGATTTGTTTATTAATGTATTTATATCCTGCTTCAGGCCTAGCACCAAACAGTGGGGGTTGCTGTCCTCTGGGACTGGTGGGTGAAGGAAAGAGTACGTAACATCAGGTGGAGCCAAAGTTAAGATCACAGTAGGCAGATCACACTTAACACTGAGGAACACTTGACACATGCAGACAGACCCACACAGAGAGTAAGGGAGGGAGAAAGAGCAAAGGTAGGGTCTGGTGGGGTGTGTGTGTGCAGAAGCTGACTGGTTGAAGGGTGGAGGGGAATAGTAAGGTTAGGGGCTGAGAGGAAATAGCGTTTGAAGGAACAATAGTGGAAGCTTGGAAGGAAGATGAAATAATGAGGTTAGATTGGGGGCAAAGCGAGCAATGTTCTAGACACTGGAAAGAGGCAAAATGAGAGGCACCAGTGTGATTGCTGTCCATAATCAGGACCTGCAGGACATAGCTGACTTTCCACGATAAGCACACGGTTGTCAGGGGTGGTTATCTCTCCATTTTGTTTTCAGTCACTCTCCCCATGACAGCCATTTTGTGTTTTGCCATGGCACCTCCATGGCAGCCATTTTGTGATGGCTAACCCCCCAGCACTCTCTCTCAAAATTCAAAAGGTGCCCACTAGTCTAAAATCATGGGCAACCTCTGGTCTACTTGAAAGCAGGTCCCACCCAGTTCAGTGGTACTTCTTTATTATTAGTGTGTAGAAGATTGCAGCCTTAGAAAGTAAAAAGGAATGGGAAAGGTAAAAGAAGGAATTGGCTTAGCGGGCTGAAAGGTGCAACAAGACTTTTGATAGGTGGGTGTTGCCCTAGGCAACAAAGTCCCTGTGGGCTGTATACTAGTGAGCACAGGGAAGCCTTGCTGCAGAGGTGCCAACTTGTGAGGGGGATGGGGGGGCCCGGGAAGTTGAGCAAGTGCCACCCCCAATTTACATCAGGATGATGGAGGAGCCAGGAACATGGTGGCAACATGGCTTCAGTGGCCAGTGGCTCCTCATCGCCCTCTTCCTCCTGCCTCTGCCATCAGCTGGAGCTTCTCCCCCCCTTCCCCGCCATGACAGGAGGAGGAGGAGCCACTGAAGCCACAGCATGCTCAGCTCCACGCTGGGCCCTGATTTTTGTGAGTTGCTGCCCCTGCCCTGTTCACATAGTCAGTTTGCTCTCAGAGGATGGGATTTACAGAGTGTGGAAATAGGCCTTTGTTTATACTGGCCCATGAAAGAACTATAACACAATACTAAGCTTTAGTTTGAAGCTGTTGAAAATACCTAAGCTGATATATGCAGTGCTTTTTTTTCTTTCTTAAAAAATGTTTGGGGTACTCTCATTTTGACTCAAGAAAGCCACCATTTTATAGTTCAAATCGGGGAAAATAAATACAGTAAATAGACAAAGGTACAAAGATTCACAAAATGTTTAGGGGTATGTGTATCCCTGCGTACCCCCCAGAAAAAAAGCAGTGCTTTTAAATGCAAAAGTTAAGATTTTATATAAAGAGCAAGCAGCCCATTGCACCTTGATACAAAATTTACAAAGTTATGTTGGCCAATCTTTACTTAAACAATTTATTTATTTATTTATTTATATGTGAGTTTGTATTTATTTATATAAAGCAGTTCTCAGCATTATGCCACAAAAGCTAAACAAGGATACAGAAATGATTAAGATCAATATTTAAATATCAGCAACCAAAATAACCAAAATCAATATGAAAGAAATGAAATTGCCTTCTCAGCCTCTTATCTCTTCCCATCTTTATGAAAATGCCAGCGGGGTGGGGAGGCCAGGCCTTCTTTGTTTGTAAAGGTCACTGCAAGCACACTTGAGTGCTGGTAATATCTCCAGAGAGGCTCTGGGGGTCTCTGATAACACAGGGCCATGCAATCTGCTACAATTTGACAGAAGATGATTCCGCAGGGGCCCATCTTCACTGTGCACTACTTTGTTTGCAAGCTAATGAGGCCACTTGATGGAGCAGCTATTTGCCTATGCAGGCCACAAGCTACAAAGGAAAAGTCGTTGTCTGGGTCATTCCTCTATGGGAATGGGTTTCCCCACCACATAATTTGATCAACACAGTGTACAGCATTAGAATAGAATGCAAAAAAGTTACTGAGGCTCTCAGCAGGATCACAAGCGGCATAGCTTTTCATATTTTCCTCAGTGTTTCTAGAATCAAATTTTTCACAAGCGGACTTAGTAATTGTGGCTCCCAGCAGTCTAAGGCAAGCAGGTACAGAGAATGGAGGTATTCAGTTACAGGTTGAGAGGGCTAGTCTGTCCCTAGTGCTCCTGAAAGCTGATTCACATGATCAGTTGCATATGCTTTAAAGGTCAAGAAAGGGCAGTGTCTCTCTGGTTTTAAACTTTATGCCTATGGTTAGAATGGTAAACATAAATTTTTTTAAAAATATATCATGAAAACAAAGGATTATAACAAATAAAATAAATGAATAGTTGCAAGCTGGTGTTCTAATACAAAATTAGTCCAGAAGAATCTAATAAACAAACAAACAAACAAACAAACAAACAAACAAACCGGGAGCATTGTAAATGTAGAGAGACTTTCTGTAAAACCATAACAAGAATGCAGAAGAAATTTGATTCAGTTTGCATTTGAAATCTATCCAATTCCCACTAAGAGAACTGAAACACAGCCATCCTTCAAAATTTGCACTTATCACAATTCTGTGATGCAGTTCTCGAGCCTAGCAATGTTTACAAAAATGCATATATTACAGAAAAATCTACATAAATGTGAAGCCATTAGTGAAAATAACATAAACATGCATTATGTTAGTGAAAATTACTTGCAACAATGTATCCATTAATCAAAATTGCATATGAAACTGTGTCTGCCATCTGTGAGCAGAAATTCACACTAAAAAGCTGGTGGATTTTCATGAGGATTCTTCTCATTATTTTAAACCACACAAATTGCCTGCAAAATGTGGAGAAATGAATTTAAGAATAGAAAAATGAGAAACCAAAATGGCTTGGTCCTTCTATTTATAACCATTGCCCATAGACATTAGAGCACATAGGAAGCTGCCTTATACTGGGTCTTTTATTTATTTATTTATTTATTTATTTATTTATTTATTTATTCACTCCCCGCCCATCCAGCTGGGTTTCCCCAGCCACTCTAGACGGCTCCCAACAGATTAAAAACAGAATAAAATATCAAACATTAAAAGCTTCCCTAAACAGGGCTGCCTTCAGATGTCAGATAGTTGTTTATTTCCTTGACATCTGATGGGAGGGTGCCACCACCGAGAAGGCCCTCTGCCTGGTAAATATTTCAAGGCAGAGATCTCAGATGGAGATCTCTCCCCTCACCTGCAACCTGATGTGGGATCTTCTACATGCAAGGCATATCAATTCCTCTATATGCAAGGCTCTACCATGGAGCTACAGTTTCCCCTCTGCCCAAAAGAGCTGCACTTGGGACTTGAACCAACAGATGCACGAGAAGACTTGGAACACAAAGAGACGTTTGCCTCCATAGCCTGGATGGTTGTAGGACCAGTGACAGTGACATGCTGGGGATGAGAAGGCTAGCTAGCATGTCCCTAGTTTGCTCACCGTATGAAGAAGAAAAAAAAGCACACTAATGCCTCATACACAGAGTGAGGAAAACAGGATATACCAATTCCATGAACATGAATGGTCCTTGTGGAAGCAAACCCTATATTTTTAGGATGGCTTGAAAAGTTTTAAATAGCAATTGACCTCAAGATCATAAAAGGTTGTCCAACTCTGCAAGAAAAAGTAATGTGTATTTTTATTGCTATCAAAATTGTGTAGATAGGAGTACAACACCACCTGCTGTTCCAAAGCTGCATTTTCAAAGCTGCATTTTTTTGTTTTCTAACACACTGATTTCAGAAGTTAATCATAATTACCCGCTTTGGTGATTTAAAACACACACACACACACACACACACACACACACACACGAAGCTGTTCATCTCTCAAAGGAGAATCTATGTTCTACTCATGACTCTTCGTAAGTCACTTTTGTGAACTGTTCTAACGGGGCAGCAATAAAACTGCTAGCACATTTGCAAAGCTAAGCATGGTCTGGTAGGGTTTCAAGCTGGGTGGGGCCATGTGTTGAGATTCCTGCATTGCTGAGGGTTAGACTAGATGACCCTCGTTGTCCCTCCCAACTCTATTTTTCTATAATTCTGTAATATTCAGAATGTGCCTGCTTCAATTAGAACTAAATGGCTGAATTTGTTCAGCCTATTACATTGGATGAAACCAAAATACTGGATGTTAACCAGAGTACTCAAGGCCAAGTTTGGATAATTAATTAATAATAGCTTAATAAATATTTGATTCCATTGCACAAACACAGATTGCTCTGACTGCATGTAATGAAAGAGGTCTCCTGGTTAGGCCAATATTGTATCTATCTGGCATAACACATATTACATCTGGTGAACAACTTTTCAAATTTCCAGTTCAGATATCCATTTTCCATTATGTGCACTTATTGCAGGAAACTTGGCCTCACATGTGGAGCGTCCCCACCCCTCTTCTTAAGTGAAAATGCGTGTAACAAACAATCTACATGTACTACCACTTCCACGAAACATTCCATGCATATACAATGTAAATAATATAATCAAACATTAAGCAGGCTTGTATAATAGTTTAGAGCTGATTACACCAGTTAGGTGAGGAGACCTGAATCCAATTAAGTAACACTCAGGGCAGACATATTGAAATCAATGGACATGATGAACTAAAGTCCATTGATTTTGATGCGTATGACTTACCGTAGTTGGAAATACAATCCTGAATACCCAACATTCTTAACAGATGTTGCCATTTTGCACATTAGAGCTTTAATAAAAAGGTTTCTAATGAAGATAGGAAGTGACGCCAATATATTGTTTCTGCTTCATTTTGTTCAGCTCCTAAAAGTTCAGAACACAGAACTGGTCCCCATCTCCCAAATCTACTGCCATGAATTTTCATGTATAATGCTAGTAAGCAGAACCTAGATAGTTAAAAGAGAGTAGTAATGGGTAGGGATGGGGGGGGAATTCATTTCAGTTTGCATCTGAAGCCAAATTTATCAAATTTGTATTTTTTTAAAAAAACAATATGTGAACAAAAACACAAGCATCCTTTAAAATTTGCACTTGTCTAAATGTTGCAATGCAGTAATACAGCCAAGCATTGCTTACAAAAATGCATCTATTAGGAGAAAATATGTGTAAAATGAATACGTTCATGAAAATAACATGCTAATATACATTATATTAGAAGCAATTGCTTGCAAAAATGTGTGCTTTAATCAAAACTGCATGCAAAAGGTATCAGGAGAAATTCACTCTGAAAGGTTGAAGAATTTCCAAGAAATTGCTTAAGAAATGTGGAGAACTGATTTAAGACTGGAAAAATGAGTAATTAAGAGAGAACCTAAATTGATAGATCCTTCCATCTCTAGTCATGGGTAGCTTGTGGTCATTTCCTCCTCATTGTATTGTGTGAACACCTACAAGTAGTCGCATTTCTAAAGATAGGATAAAGCAGCAGCTGTCCATCATTCCCACTAGTACCAACAGAGACCTTTTCTCTTGAAGCTATGCAAAGGTGTAGTTTTGGTGGGATCCCAGCGCCATGTCTAGATAAGTGCTGACGTGAACAAAAGTCAAGAGGTATAAAAAAATTCCACACTGGGTTCCTTGGTAAGATGTAGATTGAATAATAATAATCGAAAAAAATCAAATTTCATTGGGAGTGTAGGATGCTACCTAATACTGAGTCCCACCATCAGCCCATATAGCTCAGCATTATTATAACCTGCCCTGCGACCTTATGGTGAAAGGCGTGCAAGGAATCTTAGAAGGAAATCAATGCTCCACCACTGAGCTACAGCCTTTCTCTTAATTGTGCTGTAGGATGCTACACCTTCTTCCGTATTGTGTATGGATATTTTGTAATAGAAATAAAGGGATGTGATAATAAACCTCAGCCTTGAGAATGCTTGCTGTTATGATACCATTCCAGCCTTGAGAAGGCTTGCTGTTATGATACCATTCCACCACTCAAAATATAACCTATGTGGGGAGAAGAATCTTACCTTGTTATACTTGGTGGGGAAACTTGTTTTCTCTGGGTATTGTTGCATTTCTTTTCTTTCCTCCTTCTCTTTATTTTCAAAATAAATTGTTCCAAATGAGAGACAGAGGGCAGTAGGGCCAAGTATAAATCTATTCTTTTCCTGTTATTTTGCAAATTCTCTTTGCATAAAAAAGGAGTCTAGATTTGTGAAGAAGTTATGAAATACTTTGGAACGGATCCTTGCTAGAAATAGATATTTTTGCTGTTGACCTACAACACTCTTCCTATCAATCTGTAAGCCCCCCCCCCACCGTTAATGCAATATATTCCCAAGAAAAAGCAACATCCCTGTATTAACTCAGCCAATTACCACTTAATGTCTCCTGAGGATATGGCTATCTATATTTGTTTGGTTGGCTTCTACGTAGCAAAGATTTTGCTCATTATCTTTACCATTTGAAAGTTGCTGTTCTGAAATCTTTATCCAGAATTGTCATAGTGCCACTTCTCCCAGATACAGCTGGTTTATAATTAGAATCAAATAATTAAATTTAATTATCCAGATCCAAACAATTCAATAAGCAATCGTGTCAGTACACATATCTTGTGTTTCTGATCATTCAGAACACCAGATAAATGTACGGTGATAGTTTGCCTAAGCTGCATTTGGAGTTTGAAGGCTTGAGTCCATGTTGTACATTGGATTGTTTGCAGGTATATGTTGCTGAAGCACTTAGGTTTGAGTGAAAAGGTGGTCTATTTGTCACAGTGCAGCAAAAGTTACAGCTCTCATATTCAGTTGGGTAGCACCCATGCATAGTCTGATGCTAAGGGGTTTTAAAGCCCTGCTCACCAGGACGCTATAACAGGTTGTGGTGAAATTGGGGGTCTTCTGTAAAATAGTACTTGTTTTGCTAATATGCTTTGGACTGTCATAGTGAGAGCAATCTGTGTGTAGAAAGGAAAGTTTTTATTTGCTGCTGACATCAGATAATGTCCTTTTCATCCTAATTAGCCACTTTTAATCCTATAAGTTGCCCATGCAATGTGTTATTGAGAAAAGATCACTCACAAAATCTGGAGAACTGCACTCCTTTGGGTGTGGGCTTGTGTTTGAGATTGATACTCAGTCAAAAAGCACAACACTGCAAGCTGCCTTAGCATTCCCAACCTAATCATAGACTGTGCTACAGCATCCACAAAACCTGATATGCACCCGTAATCTGGTAAATGTGGTGGGAAAAAATAGCATGGCCTGACAAGGTCAAACTCCATCAGCATTCTTCAGCTCACCTTAAGGATAGCTATACTGAGCAGGGTTGTTCTACATATGGCAATGTTCCTGCATGAAAGTCACTTCTGGGTTAGAGTGTGAATCCCATCTCTACTGCATTGTGTATAATTATCTTCTATGTATACTAAAAGCACTATGTATACACAGCACTAGGAAGCTGTGACTGACCATGGCTTCCCAGAGTCAGTGAATAAATAATAAGGAGGCTGTGGAAGCCTTATAACTGAGTCTTATATTTATTTCCTCAGAAATAAGTCCCACTGAGGCTTCCTCTCAAATAAGTTCACACAGGATGGCAACCAGTGTTGAAATAAGAATTTGTGGGAAGTAGTCTGCAGCCCTTATTGAAACCAAGGGTGGGGTCAAAGACAATCATAGAGTGTTAATGCATAAAACTAGACTCATCTACACTTTTCCACATTCTCTCTTGTTTCCAGGTCCTTTGGAACATGTCCATTTATCGTTGCCCTTTGTGACAACAAAGAACAAAGAAGTTAATGCCACGGCAGTCCTGTGGCCCAATCAAGTTGGAACACTGACTTATATCTGGTGGTTTGGAAATAACACCGAGGTTTGTATTTCATGGAGATAAATTAATTGTTAAATTGTGACATAATAACATTATCACGGGGCTTGTGATTTCTCTCAGGGAACAGCTTACAGGGCCCTGCAAATCACAGAGAGCAACTCTCAGCACTTTTATGTTGCAAATCAGCTTTTTTTTTTAACTTGCTTAACTGTCTCTGTTTAGGCCTAATTTGCATCTTATGCAAATCACTAATCCCCCATTGGACACGGCTGAAGAGATCAAACTGAGAAAACTGCAGAGTGACAGATTATCAAAGATTCCAAGATTTGGGGCTTTTTTCCTTTCCTTATGTAAAATGCAGGGTTTTTTTTGTTTTTTTTAAACTCATGTTACAAACCCGGACTTCAGAGATAAAGTTCTGAGTTCAGCTGATGATGTCTCTGCACTGCTCCAGGGTTTGAAACCATATTTTACAGTGTGTTGTGCTCTGTAGCACTAGTAAAAAGGAATGTTTGCCGAGAGTCCCAACTCCTACTCTTTTCATAATGCTAAACCTATACGAAGTTCTCATTTGTGCTGTTAAGCTGCAAGAATGCCTCATTACCACAGAAGTGAAATGACATGTAGTACATTTCCCTGCCTACGGACAGTAGTTAGCATAAAACAGTATGCCAAAATAACCCACTACCCACCCTCATTTGTTCACTGGGGGGAGAAAAATCTTTAATCGGTGCCTGATAAATTGTGTTGCTAGACTCGTCTAAGGCTACTTTGAATTTCAATAGGAAGTTAGGAGAGCTCACACTAGCAGGAGGTAGTTGACAGGGCGGTGGGGCAGCAACATTCAACTAACCTCCCAAAAGTTTAGTCCTGGCTGTTTAGGGTGGTGGCAACTGCTAGCATGACTGAATAATTTTTCATATATCCAGGGGGTCAGTTCAGGTGTAACACAGATATGCAGTGTGTTTCCCTTATCTCAGTTTCCTTTATATACAACACGTCTTGCCACATAAATGGCTGTAAATTTTACGTCTGCTGCCTTTTTGCCTGCTCTTATTTGTCGGACTATTTAACCTACCCTGGGTTTGCCCAATGAAGGGCGAGCTACAAAATATACTTAATAAATACTAATAAATAAGTCGTGGTGACAAGAGGGAGCCTTGCACTGCATAAAATTCCCTGCGGCGGCCTTTGTGAAATTAGGCCAGTCTATGAAACTGCCTGCTAGTTCCAGTTCCCTTGCTTGCTACTGCGTATCTGATGCTTTGTCTCTGGTGCAAGGCAAGATATATAGGCTCAAATGAGGTGTCTGATACAAGCTGTTACCAGTGGGATTGGGAACTGTCACATCTCGGTGTGCTATGGAGTGGCCATTGTGCTGCTTTCTTTTGGATACTATTGCCGTGGCAACAGCCAGGTAGCGGTGCTTACACATGGAGTGGAAATGGTGCAGAAACCAGGAGTGGTAGGTCTCTAAGATGAAAGAGAAAGTAAAGGAAACTCTAGTATTAAGAGGACAGTAGCTACTGCAGAATCCCCTGCATTGCTGCAACTAAGTTACACCTTTTATTAGTGGCTGTCGCTAGCAATATAGTATCTCAAAAGCAAAGTAGCTTGTATTGTGTCAATCTCTAATACTTGGTTGCCAATACAGTATCTTGTGAGCCAAAGGACTTTGGTTGTATAAGTGGGGTAGTTGATGTAGCAAGGACATTGTTGCAGAGAACCATGGCAGTTCTCAGTTGGTAGGTGACAAACATAATGCACCATTCTAATGAATTCACTTACAGAATATGATTTAAGATGTAAGATGAATTGTTACTACTTTGAGCAAAGATGGGTAAGCTCAGGCTTGGGAGCCTAACGCGGCCCTTCTGGTCTTTCTGTATGGCCCTTGGGAACCCCACTACAGAATGCAGCCCGGAGGCTGCAAAAGGTTTCCTATTACGATTTAGAGTGACATATGAAAGGGTAATCCATTTGTGTCTTTTTTGCTTTTGCTATTTGTTTATTTTTTTCCCTTGAAGTAATAATGATGATGATGATGATGATGATGATGATGATGATGATAATAATAATAATAATAATAATAATAATAATAATAATAATAATAATAATTTATTATTTATACCCCGCCCACCATCTGGCTGGGTTTCCCCAGCCACTCTGGGCAGCTTCCAACATAATATTAAAATACAATAGTCCTAAAAGTCCACAGAGTGGGCGCCACTACCAAGAAGGTCCTTTGCCTGGTTCCCTGTAACTTGGCTTCTCACAGTGAGGAAACTGCCAGAAGGCCCTCGGCACTGGACCTCAGTGTCCAGGCAGAAGGATGGGGGTGGAGACCCTCCTTCAGGTCTTCTCCCACTTTTCTGTTCCAACTTTTACATTCCCTTACATTTTTCCCTTTGTTCATGCCACCTGCGAGGATACATTCCTCATGCTTGTATCCAGGACCTTATTGCATAAACCTTGAATTATTTGTCCCTGATTGAAAGCCAGAAATCTGCAGCACTTTTGCCACCAGCTGAACTGATTGTTCTTAAGCACTTTTGCAGAGGCTTCATTAACTCTTATTTTTATATCCATTCACATCCAGTGATAATCTTGACCTGTACTGCCCTTTGATAAGATGGAAATACACATTATCTTTGTCTCTATGTTACTGTGAGGACAGGTAATAAAAGGATCCTCATGTAAAATAACTTCATGCATGTGTTAGGGGCTGCAGTGTTAAGGGTTATTTTTCTCAAGATCAGCAACAATACCAAAATCTGTCCCCGTCATAACCACTGATATCTAAAATGGTTCAATGGAAGAGTTTCCTTCTCATATTTTGAAATATGAGAATTGGCTAGTTATTTTGGGAGGTGTTTGTCCACCTGTATGCTGAGTGTCTTGAGTCACCTGAGTTAATCTACAGAGTCATATTTCCAGCTCATCTGTTTTCTTCTTGCTGCACCCTGTGGTCTGGATTGTGTAGAGGGTGTTCAAATGGATAAGACTGCCAATCGATGTTCCACTTATCCTTCCTCAAATTGGAGCTTCTAGGAATCTTGATGTTTGGGTGGGTGGGTGTGGCTATTTATTTGTTATGTTGTTCAATATCTCCATGGTTCCCTTCTTCAGGCCAGCAATACTGGGCATCCTTAATCCAAGTCTATTTTCAGCAGCAGGTTTAGGAGAAGGGTCCTTGGCCAGACTCTTTGTGCAACTGAAAATAAAGCAAGCCAGAGCATTAAGTACCTTCCCTGCTTTCTTCTTTTACCTTTGCAGCCACTGATCACCCTGGAAGGGAGCATTGCATTTACATTCTCCACCGAAGGGATGAACACAATCACAGTGCAGGTTTCTGCAGGAAATGCCATTCTGCAAGACACCAAGATGATTGCAGTGTATGGTGAGCCCTATCTTGTTCACTGTTATTGATTCATTTCTCAGACTACTGTAGCAGTTGTCCTGTCACACACACCCACACACATGTTACTCAGAGAAGAAGGAACTAAGGACACAGACAAGATAACACCTTTCAGGGGGGAATGTATCTGTAAGATCAAGTTGTCAAGAAAGGCAGCTGTGAATGTTTGATGCTCTTGATTTTGTGGAGTTCTGCATAGCAGCAAGGACCTGAATTAAAGAACATCCATGATGTTCAGGACTGCATATAAAAATCATATTTTGTTTTTGCACTCACACCCACATCAAAACACACCTGGGAAACACATCTCCCAAACCTCTCTTGTTCTATATCCGTAGTGACAGCACATGCTCAGTTCAAGTGCTGACGCCTAATGCCACCCTAACGTTCATTGCACCTGTGGTCCTATGCCTACACTTACCATACTTAGAAAATGCAGTTGTCTCTCAACACACTGGACATAAATCTGGTTGAAAAGAGACACATACTATGCAGTGTTCAAAACTGAATGTGAACTGACACAATAGAGTTGGACTCTCACTTTAGTGGAACAGCACTCAACACCTTTGCCAAATTGCAGAAGCCTAAAGAGTAGCATGGATAAGAGATGTTGTTGAGGTATTAGGGGTAGGGGGTGGAACCTAAACATTTCCACATATTTTCCCTCATGTGCAGACTAAAAAATACTTTCTGCCAAAATGCACTTACCATTTGCATTTCCCCCATTTGATGTTCCCAAGGTTGTTTTGGTGAAAAAAAATCCAAGTTGTAAAATGTAAATGTAATGCTCAGAGCTCCTGCAAAACTAACTTGCATAGAATACCCGATTCTTGTGTTTCAAATGCTGAGCTCAGTATAACACTTCTCCTAAATCCCCAGTCTCGGTTCCCCTGCTGTTTAGCACTTTAAAATAATTGCCATGCAGCCTCTCTTATTTTGAGGGATGTTTTGGAGTGTTTCATTTGTATCCTTTCAAAAGACAAACACCCTAATTGCTATGTAAGATGCCGGCATTTTGGGGAGATACAGAAAGGGAGGAGGGAATCAAAGCAATTAATGCAAATGAGGGCTCTGCCTGTCCTCTGGTTTATGGACCATTAACACTTAATGAGCTGATTGCCACTAAGGCTCCAGACTTACCTGCATTAACAGTTTACTCCGTGTCAAAGCAAAGTTAAAGTTGATTTAATTAGAAGCAGACCTGAAGTATCACTTCAGAACCAGCTCAGGAGACCCTGGATGTTGTTTGGGTTTACAGGATTTAAGTAACATCATGCACCGTTCTGATAATGGGGCAAAGCACAGCTATAACATAATAATGTAAAACTGTACAAAGACAAGACATCCAACAACTGATTCATTACACCTACCATGGCCCTGGCATCTCCCTCTCTCTTTTTAGGCTACATTGTGGTTTGCTGATCTTTTGCAACTTTTCCAAAAACCTTTCAAGTGCCATTTAAATTCCCTGTAAAATAGATGGCTACACAGACAGGAAGATGGTTACAGGGGTAGACAAATGCACAGATATATAGATATACAGATGGGGGGCGGGAAAGCTTCACTATACCCTCAGTGTAAAATAGTAATAATAATAATAATAATAATAATAATAATAATAATAATAATAATAATATTCTAGGTTCCCCCGCCCCATCCCTTTCCATCCTTCCTGCTACACCAGTGCATCATCATAAATAATGTTCTGATTGAACAATTGGTAGATCTAATTCTAAACAATTATTTGCTGGCACAGCCGAGTGATAGGATCAGAATGTTAATCAAGCTGTGTTGTCCAATATGCACATCAATCTAATTGATTAGAAAGCCAAGCACATTTTAAAAATTCAGTAGCCACATCCCAGGAGTTTTCACTCATAATAGCCTTTTCGTTCTCTCCATCCCGTCTTCCCCTAGAGCAATTTCAATCGCTACGGTTATCATTCTCTCCAAATCTGGACGACTACAATCCAGACATTCCTGAATGGAGACGAGACATCAGTCGAGTCATCAAGAATGCTCTGGTGGACGTAAGTGCAGAAATAAGTTGTAACTTCTGCGTGATGCATTTCTTCCCCTTTGTCCAGGACTTGCTTTGGAAGCACTCACCTGCAGGAACTCTCCAGTGATTTTGCAGGGTTATTCTGGGAAACAGCATTAGTTGAATTTAGGAAACACAAACAGTTCTGGTTTTGTTCCTCATGGCTCCAAGAGGAAGCCACCTCTGACATGTTCTTGCATCTGTAACAATATGTTTCTCTTTTGCCATGTACTGAAATACGTGAAAATTTATCTTGTTTCATTTGTAGCTAGAGAGAGAAGCAGTTTAGATATCCAGCTTGCAGTCTTCATCTCATTTTCCCTTCAGTTTGCACTGCTTCATTGCAGCATGTTATCCACGACTGTGGTGGCATTCAGACAGTACACCAAGGCTTTCCAGGTCACTGAGGGCTGCCCTGTGCCTGAGCTTTGATAATGCAGTTCATTAATCACCCCTGCTGCATTCACTTAGCAATATGGAATCAAAAACTGAAATGCACATTTCTTTGCCACCTTTTCTCTATAGAGTAGGTGTTCCAGAACACAGAGCAAGGGAGTACTGGGACCCATTGTGCAAAATAATATTCTTGGGGAAGTAATTATCTAGCCTGTGAAACTGGTGCAGTTCTACTGAAGTCAATGTGATTGACACAGTGTTTGTGACAACAGAGCAAGCGTGTTTGTAAATAAATATTTTTTTGGGGGGGACCCTTCACAATAGTCCACTTTCTCTAGCTTCTCTTGGATAAGCAATCTGTTTTTCTCTGTATGAATTTCTCAGCAGGGAATGTTAAGGGGTTGTAAGGGAGTTCAACTGTGTTTTCCATTGACTAAGAATAATAAAAAAAAAACAGAGTTTAATGAGCACAAGCACTTATGATCATGGCAGTGGCTAACAAGAGATGGGGGGGGGGATAATGTAATTGAATGACAGGAAGAAGAGCAACAGCAAGATATAACTGTGCCTGCACAGTGTTGATTATAAAATATAGAAATGGAAACATGGGTCATCCCACTTGTTGCACAACAACAATGACCAACCACAGATTCTTGGGTGAAATTTGAAGGGAGGGAATTTCAGAAGCTCAAGCATAGATGAACAGTGTTGTGTGTTGGGGCAAAAATAATTCTTAATTTCACATAAATGTTCATGGGTTCTGATTTGGTGGGGACTGACCAGGAATGAGACCTTGGGGTGGTAGTAGATAGCTCAGTGGAGATGTGTGTGGTGGCTGTAAAAGAAGCAAATTCCATGCTAGGGACCATTAGGAAAGGGACTGAAAATAAAAAATGCACATATTATAGTGCCATTACAAAAATCTATGGAATATTGTGTATTCCAGAAAAAATATTTCTTTATTTTGTAAACAGCACGTGTCATTGGCAATTCTGGTCATCTCACTCCAAAAAGGATATTGTGGACTTGGAATAGGTTCAGAACAGGGCAACCAAAATGATCAAGGGGCCGGTACATCTCCCCCATGCAACCCTGTGCCTCAAAATCTGCCTTGGATGATTGCAGAAAGTTTGGGGGGACCCAAAGCAGTGAGGAGGGGAAAGCAAAATCTCATTGCACAAGCCAAAGTCTGCTTGTGGAACCTTGGATTCCACTCACCCTCTATCTATCGGTATTTTAGCTGATTGAATGATTTTAGTCCTCTTAATTTCAAGGCTGTGATGCTACCCTGGTATATCATCACCCTTTCTTTCTGCATACTAGGTAACAGGCATTTCCAGTAAGCATATCTTGGTGGCAATCCTGCCTGGTTTGCCCACATCAGCAGAACTCTTTATTTTGCCTTATAAGGATGTCACAGGAGAAGACAAACAAACAGCAGAAGACCTACAACAGGTACTGTTTCCTTTCATTACGCACAAATGGTGTGTGCAGGGAAGGGACTGCATTTTAACTTCTTCTCCCCGCCCCGCCCCCACCCCCCCAAATTTCAGGAAGAATACATTAACTATTTTCATTCATAGCAATACTTATTGCATGATAGACATCTGAAACTTGAAATGTTAATTCCCATGCTTGCTTGTGAATCACACCAGAAGGACTCTTTATGCTGCTCCCTGGAATCTGTGCTGTAGAAGGACAGACATGAGTGGGAAGTATACAGTGCAGGAATAAAAGTGTGACTCCCAGAAGACAGAGAGAGATCATAGCCCATACTATGACATTCACATGGGTTTTCCTAAGGGTCACATCACCCATTTTCCACAAAGGGGATGATTTCATTATGAAGGCAAAATCCACACCTTTATGATGTGATTCTTATAGATGTCAGAAATGAACTCAATTAGTGATGAGTGTGCTTTTATGTATAGACATGCCAGTTGTAGAATTGGATATGTTGTTTCATAAACTCAAGAGGCCATGTGTATTGACACCCCCTCCAATGCACCTCAGCCAAGCAGAAGTCCCCCCAGTTTATACTTTATCTTTGCTTTGCTTTTATCTTGCTTGACAAACTACACATCTTTGTAATTTTCTCCTCATGCTGGTAATGAACATCAGGAAAGAAGATTGACTGCCTTGCAGATACCCTCCCCCAACATAAATTGGAAAGGAAGGCAGTACATAGAATCCCAGATTTACTACTGACCCAACTCGCCTCCAGCACTTGGCTGCTTATTGCATTCCACAAATTATTATATAGATATTTTCCCTCTCGCATTCCCAGACTCACTGTGGTCATAAAGTATTGTAACACTGGCACATTGTCATCATAAGCCTTTATAGGGAGACAAGAGTAATACAGCTTTTAACAGGGACTCCAGCATCCTCTCCACTATTCTTCCTGAAGGGACAGGATTGTAATCTGCCACATTACTGGAATTATTCTTTATATATTGCTAGGCATTTCCTGTGGAACAATATAGCACTGCATGGATTTTATAATATAAGGTTGAAACTCATTCCCTACCCCACGAGAAGTTGGTGTTGAGTTCTCATATCACCAATTGCTCTGATTTCCAGTATTGTGGTTCATGCCCACAGTGACTTTGGTACTGATTCAGGAGCCATGCACCCACACAGAGCTGAATCAGCTGACTTTCAGCCAATAGCAGTAGCTGTCAGTGTGTTGAGGGGGAGCTGCCCTCTTGTGTGACTGCGGCTTACCTGGATAGGGCTGGGGTGGGACAGGCTGGTGGCAAGGTTGGAGCTGTGAAAGTGCACCAGTGGTTCCTGACCTCACTGCCACCTTGAACCCAAGCCATGTCCAGGTAAGATGCAGCAAAGTTTCTGTCAGCAGTGTGAGTCCACAGCTCCAGCCTACCAGACCAGCTGCCCCTAGTGGGAGCTTAGGGTGAAGAGCGGGTAATAAATAAACAAATAGTACTCTATCTGTTCCTCTGAAATAATTGTGAAATGGTGGATGCTTTGATGATGTAGTTTCTATAGATTATATAACATGACAGTGATAATGACTCCTTGAATTATTTGAGGTGACAGGGAACTCTGGGGAGGAGAACTAATGCTCTTATGAGCAGGAAGACTGAAAATAGGTCAGTATTTCAGTTAAGAAGGACTCTGCTGTCAAAATAAGGGCTCGTGTGTGGGGAGGATTTATTTATTGGTTCATTTATTTGTTTGTTTTATCTTGTGACCCATCTGTACTATTGTGAGAGCACTGGAAGTAGCACTGAACTTCTCAGCTGAGCTTAGAGCTCACAGCTGATGTTTGCTAGAAGTGACGAGCCCTATTTATTCATATTCTCACCCTCCCCAATGTGATTTCCATCATGTAAGGGTGTAAACAGGGATAAGCCCATTAGACTCCTACCTGTGTCTTCCCATTCCTGCAGCTCCCCCACTCCACATGGTGGGGGTCATCTGTAGCAGGCAGTCCATTCTACTCAAGTTGGCTTGCTGCATGATATCAGGATTATTCACCATTGTGTGTGTGCATAGATCGAGTGAATCAGGCTATCATTCACTCTGTCTTCATAGATCATGGTGCATATATTCATTTGGAAGATTTATAAGCTGCTTAATGAAGGAATTCCCTAAAGGGAGAGCAACAAAACACAGCTAAAATCCACAAAATAATATTTAAACACACACACACAGACACACGAAACCATCAACACTAAAACACAGATAAAAATAGGTAAAACCTCTAGAACAAATATGGGCAACTAAAGGATTTGCCTAGGTAGGCATGCCTAAACGAAAAGGTTTTCTAAAACTAACGGAGTCGAAGTTGACAAATAGGTGGACAACCAGTCTGAAAACCTAAGCTCCCTTCAAGCATTACTTATGTGTGGAGGACAAGCATGTTGAAAGGGGCCTTTGTCCTACTCCCAAATTCTTGCAGCTTCCTTTGCCATAGTCATGATGAGAAGAAGGTCTGTGATGGGGAGCTTTCTCTATGCATTGAGGCTTCCTGTTCAATTTAGAACCTTGCATGAGTGCTCCCCTTTCAGCATGCTTGCTCTGCATGCAAGTAATTTGTTAAAGAGGAATCAAGTCCTCTGAAGTATATTTGAAAGAACTGGGTGATTTTTGCCCTGGACCCGAGAAGATTAAGAGTCAACATGATAGGGGCCTTCCAGTATATGAAGGGCTGCAATGCTGTGCTCCTCAGCCTTAGATCCAATGGGTAGAAGTTTTAGGGAAACATATTTTAACCAAACATTAGGAGAAACATTGCAATGATTAGAGCAGTTGATGATGGGAAAGGCTGCCTTGGGAGCTCCCCTCTGCTGGAGGCATTTCAGCAAAAATTAGATGACCATGTTTCAGGGATGCTATGCTTGCATCCTTCACTGCAGATCTTACGTTGAGTTTGGGGTTGGACTAAACAAATTACACAGTCCCTTCCAACACTATTAATTTGTTTGAAATTTTCATTTGCTCTGTTTTTTATTTGAGCATGAGCACTGGACAGCCATGGGGCAATATTCAACTAAATCATGTGCAGGGGTTTACCCCCTCTCCTCTGGCCACACCCTATGCCATCCCCATAAGGACTGGAGGGAAAGTTCAGAAAATACTTAAGTGTGCTTCAGGGGGTAAGGGAAGAGAAGGAGAACATTTCATTGCACAAAGAGGAATCTTTGTGCTGATAGAACTTTCTCCTTAGCGCTATACTGAACAAATCCATAGTTTCTTCATAGCTTTCTGCTCCTTCAGTTCATTTGTGTCTCTCCATGCCTCTCTTTCTTTACCAGTATGGATATTTACATTGATAAAACTTAGTGTGGGAGGAGCGAGGATTCAATCATAGCAATCTTGATTTCACAGATAATTGCTTTACAATCCTTTTTTGCTATGCCTATTAGTGTGCATGTATATTCATGGGCATTGATAAAACGTTGCCAAAAAAAGGCAAATTTGATGTGAATATACACTAGAGTCCCTCTATTTGTGTGTGTGGGTTGTTGCTTTTTAAAAAATAACCATCCCGCAAGACTGCATTTGTTCATAGTATAACTGAGGCCCAAATAGTCTTACCTACATGCAGACATACATATGATCATTTTAGGATTGTTTTCTGCAGGGTTTTTTTTTTAAAATCAATGCACATTCAAACCAATTTACATAGAGAGGAGAAGATTTCAGTAAGTGGAAAGAACTGAAACCTGCATTAAACTGCACATACTTCAGTTACAGAATTAATATTACAAAGTCCACTGGTTATATTTGCAATGCAGGAGGAATGTGATGCAGGACAAAAGGAGCTGGAAAAACAACAATGGAGCCGAAGGAGAAATTATTCCGTCTGTAATAGTTAGTGGGAAAGTGTGTATGTGTGAGAGGGAGATGGGGATAAAAGAATGAGTAAAATGAAGTTAACTTGCAAAAGAAGAATTGAGCAGCACATGAGACTGTTGTGGTGTCAAAGGTCATAGTTACACATCCTGACCACCATTAAATATATATTACTAAGTTCTGTTCTCACACACAAGCCAAGCAACTTTCAGTGTGCCACTGGAGGGCAGTATTATACCTGCACACACATGCCCACAAGTGCCTATAAACATTTAAACTACTTTACCCAGTTCATGCTACCCGGTTTATTCATAAACTTATAATCCTGGGTCAGAATTTTAATGTGATGTTGACATTTTACTTCAGGAACTGTTGAAATTTCAAATGCAAACAAAATGTGAAGTACAGTTGTTGAAAGGTTGATGTACACTACATACAGAAACACACAATTGCTGCCTGACACTCAAGTTGCCTTACAAATGATTAACAGTGTACTCCTTTGCATGCTTACTCAGAAGTAAGGTCTGCTGTGCTCAATGGGACTTACTTCCAAATACGTGTGCATAGGATTAAAGTGTAAATATAGGTACAGAGCCTCATTCATAGCTAATATAATGTTAATTAGGCAATGTTACATGCAGTCATGAGTTATTTATGTCATTGCTGATAACTGTATCTGCAATCAGCATTGTACAGAGCCTTTAAATCTTTGGTGCTTGTTTCCTTTTGTGATTCCTAGTTCAATAATAGGAGCTTAAGATGGCTGCCTGTTTGTTCTGGGCTTCACTTCACATAAAGCTGTGTGCACTGCAACCAGGGCCATACATTAGACTAGCTCACTGTGCCTGAAGCAGTTTGGACCTGTTGCTGCATGAAAAAGATATATACTATAAATATCTGTACTGGTGTGGTGACATCAAGACTGAAATAGAAGATTTCTCTCGCTCTAGAATTTGGGACTGCAATATTTCAATATACTAGAATTAAAAACATCCCCCTCCCCCAAATGATATCACAATATGGAACCAGATTTAAGCTGGACATAATCCACAGGGAAATGCTTGTGGAAGTCCCAGTGAGAGAAACTGCCACAGCTTTTGTTTCATCTTATTTCATTCAATGAAGTTTCAGAAGGACAGCCTCTATGTAGACTGTGCACACACAGTTTTTGCATAACTACTTAAGTCCATAAACTCTACTGAAATGTTTGCAGAGGCTTTGGGTTATAACTACTATTTTTCACCGGATATAAGAAATGAGAACAAGAAAGATAAAGCTGTCTTCTTTTTTCTGCTGATGGCCAGTCATATGATCATTTTCCCCAATCAGATTATGAATCATCTGGCCCAGGCATAGGCAAACTCCGGCCCTCTGGATGTTTGGGACTACAATTCCCATCATCCCCGACCACTGGTCCTGTTAGCTAGGGATGATGGGAATTGTAGTCCCAAACATCTAGAAGGCCGGAATTTGCATATGCCTGGTCTGGCCCCCAAAATTTCCCTCCTCCCATTAGAGGCAATGCATATAAATGCTTTGCTGCAACATACATCAGTTCCTGCCTTCACCTGTTCCTCCTCTCCTTTCCTTCTGCCAGGGTCAGCTTTAAATACTTGACTATTATTCTAGGTACCCTTCTTTATTCATTTGTGATCTCACTAGGGGAAAGTGCCCAACATTGCTTAGAAACCACACACACACACAAATCAGTTCAGGTATGAAAGAAGTGGTTTAAACCGGTGCAGTTTTGAAACGTTCAGTCCGGCATCTTGAATCAGAATGGTACACAACTGTACAGAACTATAGAATTGTAGAGTTGGAATGGACCCCGAGGGTCATCTAACCCAAACCCCAGCAATGAGGGATCTCAACACAGAATTGAAAGTAGATTGGGCAGGAGAGAGTTGCTGATTGATATGTGTAAACCCAGTGCCATGTAAATGGAATTGCAGGAGCAGGTGTGTCATTCAGTGGTAGAGAATCTGCTTATTGTGCTGTGGGTGCCATGATTTGACCCTGGAATTTCCAAATAGGCTTGGAGAAACCCCTGTCTGAAACCCCCGAGAGCTTCTGCCAGTCAGCCTAGGGAATACTGAGCTAGAGGGGTCAATGATCTGACCCAAGATAAGGCTTCCTGTGTTCCCATGGCCCACATTTTAAATGCCTGAATCAACTTGAATGGGAGGCAGAGGGATACTGAGATTTCTGGCGCACACAGTGTGAGAAAGGCAGACCTTATTCAGGCAGAACTACCCCAGAAGCCAAATTAAATTTGTTTTGTTCTCTTTGTAAATTAACTCCCCCTCTCTTTCTTTTTACAAATTATTTGTTGTTATTATTCATTATATGTCCGTTGATGAGAGAATGATAGACAAAGAATGGCTTCTATTACAAAGAAACATTTTTGCACATTGCGTCTAATTCTGCAAATGAAGCAGATAAAGTCAATGAAGCTATGTGAAGGACCAAAACTAATTCAGAGACCTAATTATTTTCACAGGGGAGAACTCTTGATGACTCTAAATTAGGTGTTTTGCAATGCTGAGAAGCTTCATCTTCAGCATAAAAGCAAGAGAACAATATAGGGCAGCCATTGGGCATAAATATAAGGCAGTTTGGACCTGTGTGTGTCTAATTCTGAGAAAAGGCATAAAAGTATAACTAGATTCTAATGTTTTAAAATGCTGTTAATTAAATAAATGTCAGGTCTGCCGTTGCTCTTTTTATTGCATTTTATTTCCCCCCTTTTGTATCAACGTTTTATGCAGGTGTATTGTATTTCAACTTGTAACCTGCTTCCAAATTGTTTGCAATGAAGAACTAGAGAGAACTGCATTTAAGGGAGGGGATGAAATGGCTGAAATAAACATTAAAATATGGCTTTGCAGGCAGATTTAAATTCCGTTTGTTTCATTGGCAGCGAGTGAAATTTCCCCAGGATATTCTTGCGTATAAGCCCCATTGAAATGAATGGATAACTTATGCCCATTCAGTTCAACGGGGCTTGTGTAGGAGAGCAGTCCTTGTACTGTTTTTTTTTTTAAATCATTCTCTGATCTTTCCACATTAGCCTTGCTATTTTGTGGAACCTTAGGATCTGATAAGATAATAAAATAGTGCAACTGTAAAGTGAAATGATTTATGTATTCATTTCTCCCCTTAATATCTCATTTAATATGAAGCAGAGTACTATGTAATACCAGTTAATTTTTTTAAAGATCATATTGGATAGATAGATTTTGAAAAAATAAATAAAATAAAATGACATCTTCAGTCCTGTTCTACACAGCACTGTTCTTCTGTTACAGGCTTTGTTCTCAGGCTCCTTCCTGAGGCAAAGTTGTCTGCTGGATACTTGTAGGTGGATGATTTCAGGAAATAAAAATGGTGGCTCATGCCCTTGGATTTCCCACCCTATTTTCTTCAGCATGAGATTTGCAGCTTCTAGAACCCTATAAAACATACCAGAAACAGTTGGGTGGAAGAGATTCTTGTTGTTGTTTAGTTGTTTAGTCATGTCCGACTCTTCGTGACCCCATGGACCAGAGCACTCCAGGCACTCCTGTCTTCAGGAGAGATTCTACCCCAAGCTAAATCCCAGTATCTCTTGTGGTAGGTAGTAAAATGCCCTCCACCCCAAAGCCATAGTCATGCTGTGTTAGAAGAAGGGCACACAAAGTCTGCTTCCTTGAATCAGTATTTCTTTGAAAAAGCCATGGGTTGTTTTTTCCTCTTTATCCCAGTAAGTTAGCATTGGCTGAGACAAAAAAAGAAACAGCACCATAATGGTGTTATATTTCTTGTAATTTTTGTTTTGTTTTGTCCTAAGCTCTTCCCCACCCTTTCAACAATAAAACTCTTTCTGCACACTTAAACCTACATCACTGAATCACTTTTTGTTGATGATCCGCCACCCCAATCTTCTCAACCCATTACATTGACTGGGACAAAAAGACATGTACAATTGAGGCGTTTGTAAAACTTATTTTGTTGGTGTTGTCCCAGGTGCTTTTTGCTAGTTGGATTGGACTTTGCTGATTGGATTGGAGCTTTTTGCTGATTGGATGAACTTTGGGGACATTGTTGATCACTCTGCAGGTGGCCTGTGTTGTAGATCTAATTTTGTGTAAATTCTGCTATGGAAATTGAACCAGCCATTTATTTTTACCTCCAGAGGCTTGGGTACCCTTCAGATATTTCATTCAATTTGTTCTTACTATTACAGCTCTGTAAATTAGAGGCCACAGATCATACTTCCTATGACCTCCACTTTCTTGGTTAGTACTTTAGAGCAGTTTATATTGTGGTGGCTGTCATCCAAGATATCATTTCATGTTTTGTTTCGGTGCGTCCAAGCTGGAGTTGCAGCCGTGGAACCGTAAAAGGCCACCTGTCCTTCTGGAAAATTTGGCACATTTTCACACTGAGTTGGTGCTATGGAACATTACTTGTCATGGCTGCAAATTCCCTCCTGGGCAGTTGCAATTGTAAAATACTTTTGGATTTCTCTCATGCCAAACTGTCACTGAAGAGCACTTGAGACTGAGTACAAGTGGGCAAGTTTCAAAACTGACAAAAGTATTCTAGTCTAGTGGACACAAGGTCACACACAAAATTTTAGTCCTCATTTCTGTGTGGACTGCACAATCCCAGACTGCCTTCAACTGTATGGGAATCTGCATGATTCCTACATCTGCGACTGGAATTTACAAACATAACAAGTCAGACTTGCAACCCTCTGTTAGCTGTACCACACAAATTCAGGGCTCTTATCACAGGATTAACAATTAGGACACAGTCTTTTTAAGAGACAGAAACCCTTCCCCTTTTTATTTCAATACTCAACATACATAAAACATGAAAAACATTTAGAACAACCAAAACATTTCCTATAACACACATTTAGTAACTTATATAAAGAGTGCTTCACATCACTACATCTTTTTTTAAAGCAAAAGTTAACTTTTGGGCAGTCATCTTGTGACAGAGATCTATGTAGCTTCTATTTCCATAAACTAGTGATGTAATTCCCTAATGTAATTTGTTTTAACTAAGCCCTCATACATTTTCAAAGGTTCATGAGAAATTATCAGGCGTGAAAGGACATCCCCGTCATTTTAAGGCCATTTGCAGCCTTTTGTTGATTTGGTTTAATTCTGTAACACTGCTAAGATGGGAATTGATGTTTTGATTTTTATTCTTCACTGTGAGGGATTTATCAGCAACTTTTTATTATCACAATTGGATTTTTAAAATAATTCTGGCTCCTGCATTTCATATTGGCCACTGATAGCTTGGAACACTATTCTTGGCTCAGCCTTAATCAGGAAATCTGTTTACATGCTGAACATTGAACTAAGCTTGAAGAGAACCAAATTTCTTGCACATGTTGTATTTTTTTTATTTAAAAAATGAGTGCAGATGGACATTCCATATGTCTCTTACTGTGTCTGTCATCTCTGAAGACTGTCTGCCTGCCTCCTATATTTTCCTGTCTCCTTTTCCTTTTTCAAAATAGCTTTGATTTTTAAAATTAATTTTAAGTTAATTAATTGCACTTAATATTCCCATAAAAAAGGAGATGCAAAATATAAAAGGAGGTCCAACAGCTAAACTGGGAAGAAGGCTCAACTAGGCATGATACTGACTGTATCTTTGTATTTAATGTTTTTTAAGATGCAAAGAGCACCATTGTCAGGATTGCAGCTGATGTGACAGTATCAAGTTTGGCCTTTAGAAATATGATTGAACTAAAAATATTTCCATACTTAGGACAGACCACTTGCTGCAGAAGAACCTGCCACATGCTTATAAATGGGGACTTAAAGAAGCTAATCAACTAAAAAAATGAAATATCACTAAAGAGAGTAATCTTAGAATAGTATTCTCAAGATGTAGAAGAGCAGAAGATAAGCTAGGATCTAGACTGGCAGGCATAACACTCTTATCTCCGATGAAGAAGGTTAAGAAGTGGTACAAGTATCCCTCCATTTTGCTCTTCCAAACCCCGCTGGTCTCTAGCAGTGGAGAACCTCTCCACCACAGATATATTTACTGTACCTGTGGAGTGCATGAGTGGAAGCTACCTCTGGTAGCTACCTTCAACCCTCCCTGCCCCAATAGCAGCTTCATTGCCCTCATCCACCTTCTGCTCTTCTGCTGGCATGGGTGTCAGGACTTCCAATGGGGTGGTGCTTTTTCTGCTTCATTTAGTATGGCTGCTTTTAGATGAAAATGAGTCATATCATGAGACAGATATGTTTTGATTTCTTCAACAGGAAAGATTGGAG
Organism: Podarcis raffonei; assembly: GCF_027172205.1. Classification (NCBI taxonomy): domain Eukaryota; kingdom Metazoa; phylum Chordata; class Lepidosauria; order Squamata; family Lacertidae; genus Podarcis; species Podarcis raffonei. The sequence continues at coordinate 55,316,417 of NC_070606.1, forward strand.
CGAACTGTAGCCCAGAGTAAACCATCAGAAGTCACCAGCCCAGTGTGTGTGTGTGTGGATGGGTGGGTGTGTAACAATATGTAGCAAAAAATCTCGTACATCAAAGTTCCTCCTTTCTCATGCCAAGAAAGGAGAAAAGTGAAAGGAAATAAAGGAAAGCAAAGAAACAAGAAAATGACACAAGAAGAGGGGAGAGGGATAACATAGCAAAAACTCTAGAACACCATAAATAAGTTTAAAGGAGAAATATTGTCATTTACTTCGCCAATCCAGAAATGAATGGATTTCATTTCTAGAGTCACTGGCCCATCTCTTGTGTCTTGATATTGTCTCAGGATGTGCACAAAGCATTTTCTTGGGGATGTAGATTATAGAGTCGAAACATCTTCACACTCCTAGAGCTGACAAAGAGAAGGTTCAAGTTCAAATGAGTGTAGGTATAATCACAAATTCATGCCCATTTATCTAGGTCCAATCAGAGCCATTGTAGCATTATCATAACTTTCTCTGTAGCTCAGTCCATTGCTATGCGAGTTTTTGGTGTTCTAGCCTGAGCCAGATGTAGGGGAAGTAAGTACTAACTCAGACAGTGCACTAGTGTGAAAAGCTCTTTCCATATCAATGGTGGCAACCCTGATACAGAGCACTGCAATGCCCAGTGACCTATTTTTTTTTTTTGGCTACATGGTGTTTATTGTGTAAAACCTATGCTTACACAGACAGTTCAAGACTTTTGAATAGGTTCTCAGTTTAAGATGGCAGCTTCCTCCACTGTTCATAACAACCCCAATCACCAACTGGTAATATTGCAGAAAGAAACCTCAATCAGAAAGCATTCATAGATACAGTACCCACTTTTTTTTTTAAAGGGGTGAATACAATAGCATCATTTCATAACTGCCCTCAGACCTTTTATGCCATTTTCTCTGAAGCATCCATTAACAGTCACTGTCTGACAAGAGACTAGGCCAGATGGACCATTGTTCTTGTTCTTTGTGATTGTACCATATTTTATTTTTTTACAATAATTTCTTATTCCAGATTTCAGATATATTGGTCCAGAAACTGAACCAAAACGCCATCCAGTTTGATTTAAAGCCTGGGGTTCGAATCCTTGTCCATGCTGCCCATTTAACAGCAGGTTGGTATAGATTCCTAAAAACCTCTGCCAGTGTTGTTAAGCACAGCTTATTATGAATTCTCCAGTGGCAGCACTGTGGAAATGTCAATTTTTTTGTATTTGGAATACTCTGTATTTTTATTGCAAGATATTGAAAATAGCTCAATCAACGCTTTATGCATGTTTACTTGGAACATCAGGAAGAAGCCTTATTGTGTTCAACAGAGCTTACTGCTACCAAGTGTGTTTAGGATTGCAGTCTGTATGTGTTACAAATCTTGGAATGGCTATTTCACTCAGCCTGTTTTGGCCTTTAAAGAGCACACTGTAGAGGAAGGAATGAAGCACATAGTGGCTGTGGTGCTGTATACAAGGCCCCTGCCTCCAATATCCCTGCACCCTGAGTGTGCCATTGTATGATGAAAGAAACTGTACCCCTATGGGTACATGAATATAAGAAAAGCCCTGCTGGATCAAGGCTCACCTGTTCCAGTATCCTGTTCTTGCAGTGGCCAGTCAAGTGCCTTCAGGAATCTTGCAAGCAGCACATAAGCACCACAGTACTCTCTCCTCTTGTGATTGCCATCAATTCAGAGGCATGGAGGTAGCTAGGTTTTATTTTATCATAAAAGGTTTAGGTATGGCATGCCCTCCCATGGGGGTTTTGTGGCCTCATTTGCAAGGCTCATGGCAGCTGCTGTAACAGTTCTAAGCAGAGAAAGAAAGAAAGAAAGAGAGAGAGAGAGAGAGAGAGAGAGAGAGAGAGAGAGAAGTTAAAAAGCAGTCCTTGGAGCACATTGTAAAATTTAAGTAAGATAATGTCGTGCGTTAGTTTTTTAGATGGGACAGAATGGGCTTTGTACCAGTCATGTATGTAACTGAAACAGACAACTCAACCCTTAGTTGCCGGTATCTAAAATAAACAACATTTTAATGCCTCTTTGCAAGTTGGAATTTGAATAAATGTGGAAAAATAATCTGTCAAATTCCAAATTCAGACACTTTTCACTTTAACCTTAATGATAATGATGGCAGTGCTGAGTTTTCCCCTTTTCTCATTTTCCATTCCTTGCCGGCTAATTAGTAAAATCATAGATTAAGTGCAAATCAGCTGAGCCTTGTTTACAGGATTGTGACATTCTTGTTTCCTAAACTGCTACAAATTTGGTGCCAGTTTTCTCAAGATACCTTTAAAAATCTATCAACACAAACCCATTTGTCATTATATCCCAATAAATCTAATATTATATAAAGTGTTTAAGCTGCATTGTAATTATTATTTGCTAACTCTGTGATCTTCAATGATTCATGCACAAAGATTGTCACTGTTTTCATGTGCGCAAACCCTGTTGGTTTCAATGGGAAATGCGCATGTAAACTGAATAAAATGACCCCTTTACTTGGCTAGCTTTTATTAACAATATCCACGGCAGCATTATTGTTAGTGATTTTATGTCTACTCTGTCTCAACGTTAATTCAGGACTCCTTTTGCTGTTGTGGCTCCTATAAGATGCATATTTCATCCCAAGAACTGTTTGTGAAACATGAATTTGGCATGTCAGTCAAAATAATAACTAGCTATAACCTGACCAGTTCAGCCGAAATGCATTCTACATCAAGATAATGAAGTTCATGCCATAGTTTACATTTGAGTCCCACTGGCTATGTTCCTGTGCTGGCTGCAACAGCTCTTCAAGGTTTCAGACTGCAAACACTCCCAGCCCAACCTAGAGCTGTTGGGGATTGATCCTGAGACCTTCTGCATAGAAAGCATGTGCTCTGCCACTGAGCATGGACAGCAGTGAGCTCCCACCTCTCCCGCACTGACCCAGTGCCTAAGGAGATCAGAAGCTTTTGCTTTCATTTTCATCCACGCATCTGCTTGCTCACAGAAAATCCAATTGCCATTTGTTCTGACTGAGCACTAAAGAGCAGTTTTCTCCAAGGAAAGAGGAAGTGTGGATAAACCATAATTGTAAATTGTGGATAAACCATAACAGCGGAAAAGAAGCCGCCTTGAACCACAGTCCTGGCATATATATTTTTTGCCTAAAACTGTGCTTGGTTGAAAAAGGAAGCAGACACTTTCAATCTCTTCCTGGCTCTGCAGGAGGAGTGGGGAACAGGAGTGCATGAACAGAAATCAGACGATACGTTTTCCTGTTCATTTCATGTTAGTTAAAAGGTGAAAGCTGATTTGACGCGCTGTTTAATCCAGCCTCTTCCCTATTTCACTGAAGCCTAGATTTCACTTTATCCACTGCAGAAGGAGAGTAGGGTTTCATCAACTGGCCTTACCCGGCTAATCTGCATCCAAAAGCCTCATCCCATCAGGTTTCTGCTAATGTACATATTTTTTCCCAACATATGCATCTTGCTTGCCTTCTACAAATGGTATTGGTCATTTTGCCATTTCCACCACAATTTCTAATACCGTAATCAGTCATTTGGTAATGGTGGGTAGAGCTGCACTTTCTCAGTATCTGGCTAACACTTCCTTGGCAGCATTTAAGAGACTTATAATTAAGATTTTTCACAAAAAAATGGATCCCATTAGCCTAAATATTTAATAAACAAACAGAAATCCAATTTAGGACTGAATGTCACAAATTTATTCACAGTTTAAATACAGCTAGAACAAACTAGTTTCATAAATTTAATGTTTCCCACTTTGCCTAGTCTTTCCCAACCTAGGGTCCTCCCAATATTTCTGGACTACATATCCCATCATCCCTTACCATGGACCATGCTGTCTGCAGCTGATGGGTGTTGGAGTTTAAGTCTACTGATAATCACAAGGCAATGGGCTCCTGCTATTTGTGTGAGGATCTCTTTTTGGGTAAAATTTCAATTGCCTGTGTGAAAAAGGGTCTTTGCACAGAGCTCTGGGAATAGTGCATGCAGAGAGCAGCAACATTTTTTTAAAGGGCATAAGGAACGAGCCACTGTTTAAAGCATTTCTTAAGCCAGATTTACTAATAGCTTCTCTTGGGATCATGGCTGTGTGCTCCTCTATCCAATTAGCAGCACAGCAAATATCTGCATGTCCTCTTTATAAGTGTGAAAAACCTACAGGAGGTGAAGAAAAAATGCCTAACTCCTGTCACTACTGAATTAAAAGTATCCTCTAAATAGGCAGCTGTCACCTTTTCAATGGACTGATTCCTTTCTTTAAAAAACAGAAGAAAAAACCAGCTAGTCAAATGGTACAGGATAGAAATGAAATCTTTGTTTTTTATTTCCAGTTGCCTAAATAATCCAGAATGACCAGGGAAGTTGGGTTTATCCCACATTCCACTCTGCCCCACCACACCCCAACCACATTCCCCCACCAACCCAGAAAAATTCAAAAGCCTATTTATTCAAGATTACCAAGTTTATTCTTAGAATGTTTATTCAAAAGCATGAAGAGTGAATATAAATGTCTTGGGACTTACAATGCTTGCCTCAAAAACAAAATGAACATTCTGAGCTCCAAATTCTTATCTGGCTTGGAATTTTAATCTGAGCTGGGGAAGAATTGCCTTCTTAACCCCTTTCAACTACATTTTCTGTGTGCTACTTGGGTGCTGGTGCACAGTGTGCTAGATATCAGAGTAGTGAGGTCTCTCTTCCCTTCTCTACCAGAGCACAAACACATTAATGTGGAGGCAGAGGGAACAGAGAGAATTTGGGGGATTTACCTCTTGTTTTCTCAATGGATATTCCATCCAAATAAATACTAAGTGAAAAATTAAGTACTTGAACTATCTGTAAATAAAACAAAGTGCCACCTCCATGCTCAGCAGGTAACTTTATCATGTATGGCAATATGTTTCCACATTTGAATTTTACATGAAACCCGTCTATTGCATTGAGAAAAGCCCATGCACAATCTGCTAGAGTTGCATTAAGATTTGACCTTGGATATAGCAGTATATTTTCCCAGTTTATTTGCAGTTTCTACAAACTAGTTAGGATTGGTAAAGGCACTGGTGGTGGGTTAGTATGTTCGCTACAGCATCCAAGCCCAGGTCAGATTCAGAATCATCTTAACAAGAGCATACTTTTGTTCATGGTTTTGGAGAAACTGGGGGGGGGGGATTTAGTGAGGACAGGCTGTTCTTTTTGACTGATTTGCAGAGCAATATGACAAAGCTGCCAGCTATTTGGAAGGAGTACATTCTGCTTTTCTGGCAGGGCCAGTCCTCAGCCAGCCTTTGAGACCACATACCACTGCATGGATTGGTCCAGATACTACTGCATTTTGGATTGGGATTGTGCAAGCACAAGTCCTAGATGCTCGGTGGAGGTTCTGTAATTTTCAGTTCACAAGACATTGTATGTTTCTGCTGAATACAGTACAGCCCTCTGGATGAGAAATTTGGAAACATCAAAGGCGGCTATCCAGAAAAAGGGTGATGATTACTTTGCAGTTTCTGTGTAGGCTGATTTGGTGGTGTGTATATAATTTTATACCTCCATTAACTGATCCCCAAAGATGTGGTTTCCAAATGGAGGACCAATAACAACTGTGTCTATTGGGAGAGGTTTGTGAATTGGCTGTGAAGACACATAACAACAAAGAAGGGCAGATTTCTAAATCCAAGGCATAGTAAACATAAATAAATACATCCTCTAGTTAGAAAGCCTTATCAGAACATTTGGGACCTAATGTTCTAAACTTTTCTTTAACTTTTTACAGCCCCACTCATAGATGTCACACCTAGCCACAGTGGTTCAGCCATGCTGATGCTGCTCTCCGTGGTATTTGTGGGATTGGCAGTATTTGTAATCTACAAATTCAAAAGGTATGACTCCTTCCTTCTTTCCCTGCCATTCTTCTGTCAGGTGTGAAAGCATAATGCGAAGAGCACCTTAGCATACACGCCAATTATGGTTTCTGTTAATGTTTTAGGAAGATTCCGGGCATTAATGTTTATGCACAGATGCAGAATGAGAAAGATCAAGAGATGGTCAGTCCAGGCAGTCAAAGTGAAAGCATGCCTAATGTCCCTCAAAGGGAGCTGATGACCCCAGAACAACTAGTAGATGAGAAGTTGGATACCCAGCCCATAGGTAAATAAACTACAGCAGCCAATAATTAGTCAAAGTCTGCATTCTCATTGGCTATATCTATTCTGAGTCTTCCAACCTCCTCTGCTAAAACACTGTTCCCACTGCTCTGTTAATCTCTCTCTAAATTGGTCTAAACTAACTCCAAGATCTTTACTTCTCCTCTTCTATTTATTGAATAAGAAAATCCACAGTGAAGCTTTGTCTTCACTATAATAACTCTCTCTGCAGTTGTTCAGGGTTATGAAAACAAGAAAGTTGTGTGATCAGGAAAATGTTTATGAGTTTCTGGTTCACAGTTCCTGCCATGAAGTTTACCTGTACCTATGAAGCTGCATGATAGTTACTGGGAAAGTGCAAACTCCACCTCACTAGCCTCCCAACAAATTGCAAAGCACTTTGACTTCACTGCATGATAGATTTAATTATTGTTATTCCATCTCACGTTTTAGGGCAAGCCCCTATAGAACATTAGAAACAACAGAGCCTCAGATAAAGTGTGCTGTGCTTTCAAAATATCTTCCCATGAATAGTCACTCTAACATGGCCCACCTACATTGAAGGTAGGAAGCAGTCTGGCAAAGGATGCATAGCTACATATCACTTTTAATTTTGCCATCTCCCATTAGTGTAGTCTATCTGTTGAGAAAGAAAAGAAAAGATAGATTGAGGATGTACTTTGCTAACAATGTTATCCAGAGTAGCCTTGATGTGGTCTGGGAGATTTCAGTGCTACTTCAAGAAAACTAATAATAATTATTTTTTGGTGCTACAGTATTTGTGTTCCTTGGCTTGGTTTAATACGACAGACTGCAGACCACACTCTCGGTAGCAGTCCTCAGATAACTCAGTTGGTTTTGGCAGGATCTCAGTGGAAATGTCTTCAAGGATAACAGCCTGAGGGTTTCAGCCAAAAGGGAAAGCCAACAAGATTCATGTATGTAAAGTTCTGCAGGAACTGGTTATGTTCACCAAACATTAAATTGCTGCAGGGCACATAGAATCATGTGAGTTACCAATCTCCCTAGCATTTGATCATGTGGCAAGGAGATTCTTGCCTCATACTTGTGCCTGAGCAGAAATCTGGGGAAGTTAGTGCAGGAGAAAGTTGTCCTCACCAACTGGACACGGGCTAAAGAGGTCTCCTCCCACAAGCAGCTGCATGCTCAGAGGAATATAGGAAGATGCCTTCTACTTAGTCAGACCCTTGGGTTATATGACCCAGTATTATTTGCTCATACTGGCAGCAGAAAAGATCCTTCCCATCACCTGCTCCCTGAGCTTTAAAAACAAAACAAAGCAAAAAAATCTAAGAGACGCCAGGGATTGAACCTTGGACGTTGTGCACACAAAGCTCGTGGTACAGCCCCTTCCCAAGGGGTTGTACATTGTGAGACAGAAAATTGTGGTTGCTATTCACCATCTGATTACCTTTTTTACTAAATTGTATTCCTCTCATTCTTAAATATTATATGGCTTTCTGGTTTCAGCATCCTAGTTTTGATTTATTATTCCTGCCTGATAGACAATTTGAGCATGATAGTTATCTGCCCTGTCTACATGTTCTTTCTTTCTTTCTTTCTTTCTTTCTTTCTTTCTTTCTTTCCTCTCTCAACCTCTCTCTCTCTTTCCTCTACACACCATAATCTAGATTATATATATTTTGTTGGACAATGTTAAATATGTAACAGTCCCTCAGTGCAGGGATTTAAACTTGATGACCTCTGTTTCCTTTTCAGTCAAATGATTCTATGAATAACTTGAAAATGCTGCATTCTAGAAATCTTGGTTTTCTGAAAGTCTTCATAATTAAAATGTGTTGCAAGACGCAAAGTTCATTTCTGCCTGGTTTTATCGTTACCTGATGGTACAATTGTTGTGGATATCCAAATAAAAAGGCGTATTTTAAATGCCATTCTGTACGATGCACAAATCATTTAAAATGCAGTAGCTGAATTTAATGTAATAATGCCATTGCCTTCAATGAACTTGGGCTGTTTTAAATTGAAATGCTACAGCTTTACTTTCCCCCATTTATTTTCTTTTGTATTCTATGCAATGAACTATGAGGGTTGGGGTTCTGGCAGGAATGCACTTTTGACAAGAAAGCCAACCCTTTCCTTCTAGGATGACCACAAAACCACATAAGAGAAGGACAACAGAATCAGTGGATAGCAAGGTTATCCATTTTTCAATTGATGCCGATCTTGTACTTTAATACTCAGATATAAAGTAGGATAAGTTTCCTCATTGCTTTATACCAATGCAACAGACTTCTGCTTGCACAATGAAACATCCCCATCCTCTCTTCTTCCCTGCAGCTGCCTGCACACCCTCAAAAATTTGATCCATTTGATTGAGGGATTCCTCCCCACACCCAAATTGATGCTTTTGTGGGCATGCTGGGAGAGGAGAGGAAGGGGAAGTCTCCTTGCATGAGCAGAATGCCATTCAAACATCATCATCATCAACAACAACAATTACAGTTCTATCCCATCTTTCCTTCAAGGAGCTCAAAGTGGCATACAGTGGTACCTCGTGTTACGTACTGTTCCCCTTACAAATGCTTTGGGTTGCGTGCTTTGCTAACCCGGAAGTAGATGCCCCTTGTTGAGAACTTTGCCCTGGGATGTGAGTGGAAGTCGCACTCCTGCAGCGCGGCAGTGCCATTAGCGAAAGCATGCCTCATGTTACGAGCAGTTTCGGCTTAAGAACGGACCTCCGGAACGGATTAAGTACGTAACTCGAGGTGCCACTGTACCTCCTCATTTTGTCCTCACATAACCCTGAGAGGTAAGTTAGGCTGAAAGGCAGCGACTGGCCCAAGGTGACCCAGGGAGCTTCTTGGCTGAGTGGAGATTCGAACCATGGTCTCCTAGCTCCTAGTATGATATTCTAACCACCACACCATAGAACCTTATATGTTCAGCTGCACAAGAGCAAACTGAGCAAATTTTTTTTGCATCATTTTCATTGATACAAATGTAATAAGCACAGAGTTCACATAATAGTTTTTAAATTACAGCTCAATCATACCAACATAACAGCTTTAAAATGGAAAAATGCACTATAAAACTAACAGAAATTCTCATTTACTTTCATATACAAATGTTCTATCAGGGGAGTTACAAGAGTTCCAGAGAACTTGGGAGACCTTTTATAAATCTCCATTGCAGCCTGCAATATTTGCTCCAAACTCCAAGCAAATCTTGATTATTTCAAATAACAGTTAGGTTTGTAGTGCTATGCCCACTTTCCTGAGAATAAGCCTCTTCAGTCAGTTGGGTGTGTGTCTGTATAGCTATTAATGTCAGTGCTAATATATACCAGAGCTATCTTGTCCTTTTCATATCAACATCTTTCATGGGGATGGGGGACCATAGAGAAAAATCTTGCTGTAACTCAGTGAACCTGTTTTCACAAATGCATGAACACATATTTACATTCATCATGGGGCATTTTCTTCCACCCCTCTCACTAGCACAGTCCCATCCAACTCTTTGTTGATTCATAAGCCACTTTTAAAGCTCTAGGGTTCATGGATTCAAAAGCACAGCAAAAGAAATTCTTGAACTGAATTCTGAAGAGAATAAAATTAATACAATGATGAGCAAAACAATGAGAAAAACTCAGAAAATCATGAATTGGGCATCGGAAGATCAGAACGTGAGCAGCAAAATGCTACAAATATTTGACCCAAGAGTGGCAGAAATGTTCTGACAGGAATGAGAGGAGATATGAAGCAGCTGGGAGAATCAATACAAATGCTAAGATAAAAATGGGATCCAGGGAGAAAAATTAACCATTAGTCAAAATGCAATAGAAAAGAAAGGGAATTGACTAGCAGATGGACAGCAACCGAACAACAATTCATAGGAAAGAAAAGGGAAATAGCATTAATATTAAATGAAGGCAAGGAATGAGAAGACAAAGAGATGATGAGCAAGGGGAAAGCATAAAGCCAACTTTGCTGCCAAAGTCTTCATGGCCAATTGAATGAGAAAACACGAAGCCACTCAAAAGAAATAACAGCAGGAGTCTTGCAGAGAGAGTGCATACGTGGAAGAACTGAAAGAGAAAAAACACATGAATAAGAGCAATCTTATTATACACAGAGCTGCATCTCAAGAGACTATACAAAAGGAAATGAGAAAGAGAAGAATGGCGGGGACTGTGGATGCAGTTAGGTCAGGCTAAACATGGTGCTGGTTTCTGAGAAGTCTACCTAACTAACAGATGGAGATGATTTTTGAGGAGACGGGGAGCTGAAGTTGGGGTGGCAAACCAGTGGTCTTCCAGATATTGTTGGACTACAGCTTGCTTCTTCCCTGACCATGCTGGCTGGGGCTGAAGAAGAAAATGTGTGGTCAGAGGGAAAGAAATTCTGCTCAACAGAATTAGGCTGCATTCACACAACAGTTGATTCTATTTTCCTGACATTTTCTCACTTGATAATTTCCATGTTTATTGTCACCTTTCATACACAAAAACCCCTTCTGGAAATCTAGCTGAATCTTGTGGAGGTTTAGCACTCATTTCTGTGTTAATTGCCTGCAGAAAAATCCATTTGTGACCACGTTAACCCAGAGAATTGTGAGATGAAATTTGGTGTGGTATGCTGGGGTGCAGTTATTTCCCATCAAAGTCATGGGTGACTCATGAAGGAACAGAAGCAGATAAGAACATAAAGGGTGGTACCATAACTAATGATATCTACTCTTGAGTCATGCCATGCCCACTGGCATGAATTAAATTTAGCAGGACATGTTGGTATATCAAGCAAAAAGCCACAGTTCCATCTCACAACAGGCGATGTGGTGTAAAAGGACCGTTGAAAACCAAGACAGACATCTTAGCATTATAACCAGGAAAACTAATGCAATATTCCCCATGCCTGAATTCAACCTTAGTATCAAACAATGACCTAGCAAGAGTGACCGTTTGGGTTCAGTCCATCACCTCCATCAGCAAGTGTGAATCACCTGACTTCAGTTATATTCCAACACCTAAATTTCAAGTTCTACATTGTTAGAAAAGGGACTCTATGCACTAGTTTAAGTCTTGACTGACATATCCCTTGAACAGTACATTTGGCTTTCTTGGCCTTCAGCACTCAAACTTGAAGAATTCTAAAGGTATGGAATGTAAGTCATGAGAAGGTAGAGGTGGAATAATCTATCCAGAAAATGACCTTTTAAATGGATCGTAAGGAGTAAAGAACAGAGCAAAACCTGCCAGTAGCAAGGAAAGAGGCAGATTTTGACAATTCTGTAAATAGAAGATTATTTATAAGTACACAGTTGGTGATTAAATGCATGCAAAATATGTTCTGTTATTATAATGGTGTGGTTTTTATTCTTAATCAGCTTCCCTTCCTCCCCCTCTCCTTGCCCTTGTGGTACTGTGCTTTTAATGAATCTAACTGATTCTAGCTGGGGTTATTTGTAGGGTTGCCAGATTTCCAAAGACCAATTCTTGTACACAAGAGGCTATTGGGAGGAAAAATTCCTGGACATCCTGGACACCAACCAACGAGCGTGAGCAGACAGCCAAGGACTGCCCAGAGTCCAGGACCAGACAGTGCATAGACTGTTGCCCTACTGATGAGCATGCTGGTGGTCAGATGTACGAGGAGCGCTCGTCAGGCGCAGGTGCGCTGGGTTGCTGACTTGCTGATTAGTAGACTGGCGGTCAGCAGAGTGGAAGGGGGGCTGGGGAGGGGCTGTCTGCCGAGGGCAAATACCAAAGCATCAGTATGGAGAAGCAAGTGGACAGATGGAGTCCTTTCAGAGCTGCCAGTCACAAGGCTCAACTATGAGGACACTGCACAAAGCAGGCAGTTCTTCTATGTCCAAAGCAATCATGGATATCTGGCAACCCTATTTTGGATCTAGCCTTGGCTTAATATGAGCCAGTGCTTACCAGGGCTCAGCCTGAGAGCATTTCATGATGCCAGGCTCAGCTTTGGACACTGACAACTAAAAAGAGCTAGAGTGCATCTCTTGAGCATGTGAGGGTTGTCTCTCGCTCCACACTGAGTTATCATAGCCAATCTCAACCTGTCTGGGATTAAGGTTGCTTCTTAGTGAATCATTAGAAGTAAATGAACATCTCCACTCTGACAGAAGAACAATTTTCTTAATCTGGGGGAGAGGATGTCACAGAATCTATTTGGCTTTGATAGGATTCTAGCTGGTCACCTGAAGTTGCTCGTTTTACGCAAGGCTTCGGTTAAGGGCCCCTTGTGGACAGATAGGTAGAATATAATTTTGTCAAATAAATAAAGCCAACAGGCGCTGCCAACAGTTTGACATATCCTTATGGAGGATGGATGAGACATTCTCCATTCGGTAATATTTCTGTGGGTAGCCAAGAAAACTTGGAGGGACAGAAAGTTAGCACTATCCTTAGTACATAGCCCTTCCTATTTCTCTTTCATGACAACCGGTTCTGCTGGAGGGCTTTGGATATTCCCAGAGATAAGGAGTTTTATGGCAGGAGGTACTGCTTACATGCTGAATGAGAGCCTCTGGTGCTCTTTCTTTAAAAATTAACCACTGGATATGAAAACTGATTCAGTTCACATCTGACAGTCACTGGGTGGGAACACACTCTGCACAAAGACAAATGCACCGGCAGATTGTCAGATCTCTGACACCTTGTATTTCATTTCAAATGCCATTAAAAGCATTGTGCTGCTTCTCAGAGGAACACAGCTAGTCCCATTCCTCCTCTCCCTCATCTGCCACTCCATAATTTGACATGGTTAAGTCATATTCATTAGTACAGGAACAAGACATTACAGTCTGCCTTCTAAATGACAAGCAGATATTCTGGGTGCATGGTGTGTTAGGAAGAAACAATTAAATCCAAAGACAATTGACATGATATTGAGAGACTTTCTGCTCCTGCTCGCTTTGCTAACTCTCCTTTTGTTGTTGTTTTTCTCTGCCGCAGGAAGTATTTCCACAGTTGCTGAGACACAAAGCACAAAAGAAATCCCTACCTGTATAAATGTTTGAAACAAGGACACCGGTCTATCTCTGTCCCCTTCACCCTGATATATATATATATGTATAAAAAGGAAAAAAGGAAACCAATCACTGCTTTTGGACTTTTTGATTCTTCTGACGACAAAGGGGTTTTTAGCTTTAAGCCTGTGCATGTGGATGTCATTTGGATAACATATTGGGAACTGCAGTGTACAGGTGCTCTATTTTAATGGAGTAAAAGAGGAAGGAAAAAAATACTTCCTCTTAATCCTCTTCTCTCTTCTTTTCTAATCAAGGTTTAATTTGTAAGTGATTCATAATGAATATAGGCCAAGAACGTGCATGGGGTCTTTGTGGGAGGGGGGTGGAAGTTCCTGACTTTCGGTATAACTTATGCTTTTAGCACTGCAAGATTGTAGGTGGATTTGCCACTCCAGCCTACATTCCTGCACCTGCAATCCTATACACACGGACTTAGAAGTAAGCCCCACTGAACTCAATGAGGCTTTCTACTGAGTAGACATGCATAGGAATGCAGTGTCAAATACTCACAAAAAATCTGCACTAGAGTTTGATGGCATCACAATGTTCTTAGGGGGGTTGTTTATGTTTTTCAGATGTCTCTGTTTGGACTTTTACTTTTTGTCTTGTGATGTTCCTTTGTCTAAAGCTGTTTTTAGCTTGTTCAGATACAGTTCAAGGTTCAGACGCAGCTCAAGTTCCTTTCACTGGCAGAATCAAATTCTTTCCTAAACATATGTTGTCCCTTCATTCATGCCTGTCTAGTGCAGTGTGGCTGCCCAGATGTTCCTGGACTTCAGCTCCCATCAGCTCTAGCCAGCAGAGCAGGCAATAAAGGATGGTGGGAGCTGGAGTTCACCTAGAGAGTCACAGTTTTCCCATCCATATCATATGGGATAAAGAACTAGCTACTCCAAGACCTACCTTTGAAGGATCTAACCATAAAATACATTTCACTCTCTGATTGTTGTTAGTTACATTCTGCACATACCCGTTGCAATCAAGAATGAAAAAGGAATGGTGCTATCCAGTCCAGATTGATTCAGTCCTGCGTAGCATCTGCACCAGTTCCTTCATGTGTTTTTTTCCAGCATTCTGACTATTCTATTCTGACAGCAATAGTTTTAAAGAAAGCTGAGTGCAACTTGTGGCAGGCATACAGTATTTCCCATACTGTACACAAACATTTATTTTGCTCCATTGTTCCATCTGGCCTAACAGATCGAGCAATTAGTGTATAGATCATGAGCACAAATCCTTTTTTTAAAAAAAACACACTTTCAGCTTGCAGAGGACATGCTCAAGAATAATAGTTTTGCAACTAGAGAGCCAGTGTGGTGTAGTGGTTAAGAGCGGTAGTCACGTAATCTGGGGAACCGGGTTCGTGTCTCCGCTCCTCCACATGCAGCTGCTGGGTGACCTTGGGCCAGTCACACTTCTCTGAAGTCTCTCAGCCCCACTCACCTCACAGAGTGTTTGTTGTGGGGGAGGAAGGGAAAGGAGATTGTTAGCCGCTTTGAGACTCCTGAAGGGGAGTGAAAGGCGGGATATCAAATCCAAACTCCTCCTCCTCCTCCAACTCCTGGTGCGAGTGCTAGAGCTGCACATAGTACAATAATCTCTTACAATGTGCTCTTAGAGAGCCCCACAAGCTGAGGATGTAAAAGACACCAAGGTATATATAAGGTCCGCTCACATAATATTTCTTGCCCCATCCTATGGCTGGATAATGGTACATCTGTTACCAAAGATAAAGCAATGAAACTTTCTTATCTTCATGCTATATGCACTACTCTTTGTCTTAATGAACAAGACATGTCCTCCTATCAGTTTCAAAGATGTTAGAACTCAGATTAATCATTGTCATTGCTCTGCTCTGTTCACATCACCAGGGACTCATCACAAGTAGGTCCAGCTACAAGTGCTACAAATTAAACTGAAATTATTTCAGGAGCTAGATTTAGTCCATCAGATGTGGCCTATTGATCTTGAATTAAGTGGAACACTGCTGGTGCAATATTGATTACAGTCCAATAAGTCCAGATTGGAGTACTGCCTCCCCAATGACCTACTGGTGCTGATGCCCGGTAATAATCTGGATAAGGCAATTTACAACTCGAGGGCTGCAGGCTTCCAAATATATTTTATGTTCACACACATTAGGGGAGTACAAAGTTGGCCATAATGGGAAGTACAGTTCCCATGATCTCCAGTTCTCCTGAATGTACCGTACACATGTAGATTTCTCCATTGCAGGATATATTGGACTAGATGATCCTTGGGGTCCCTTCCAACTCTACAATTCTATCACAGTGGTATCAAATTAATTTTGGGAGCTCCATATTACAACTCTGGATTGGATCATTTTTTTGGCCATTCCTTTTAATTAGGGAAATAAAGTTAGGGTATAACGACTAGCCACTTCGTATTAGAACTGAGGCCTTCAAACACTGGTATTCAAAGGCTTCTATGTGACTGTATGCAATGATGGAATCTTTTTCAGGCATCTGAAACCAGTTTGTACCAACAGCTAATATCCACGTCAGTAATCCAGTCAATTCAAGTTACTTCCAGATGTTCACACTGATTTCTGTAAAGCAGCCTTTCCCAAGCTGGTGCTATCCAGAGGTTTTGGCAAACAGCTTCTATCACCCCCGGCCACTGGTCAGGGATGATGGAAATTAGAGTCTGAAACCTCTGTTGAGGCTGAGGGAGGCTGCTGCAGATCATACCTAAGACTGGTTCCCTTTTCATCTCTTTCGGCAATCTTTATTCAGTCTGCAGCTAATTGGGGGACTGCTTAAATTGAATCAAATAATGAATTGTGTGTGCAGGTTCTTCTGACTCCATCAAAAATTCAACAGTTCAAATGCTTGAACTCTTATAGCTTAAAATTGTTAAGTGTGCACTGTGAGATTATGGATTTCAGAATGAGTACTGACATATGTGAACGTCTTGATAATGACAAAAGTATTATAACTAACTGCTGTTTTTAAAACACACACACACACAATTCCTGCTCTGCTGCAAAAAACTAATAGGCTGATCCATAAGGACCCTACAATGCATTCTTCCACCACTTCATTACACAGCAGGACTTTAAAAAATGAAACCTAAAAATCATTGAAATCAGATAACGCTGATGCTAGTTGAATTTCAACCTTCAGTTCCAGCAAAGAGAGAGGATGGGGAGGTAGAGCACAAAGCACTATACAAATACATTGCTGCATTTCAGTCCTGTTGTGCTGGTGTTGCTGGCCAGCCTACCATTTATTAAGCTATGACACTTGTGGCATTGGGGGAGGGGGGAGCCAGTACCCTACAGAGTAATCACAATACAGAAAGCTCAACGTGCTCAATAATAATAACCATAAACATTTTATTGGTTATTTCCTAACGTAAAGGTCTAGCCCAGTATGTGCAACATATACAGTTCATATGTACAGTATATAACCTATGAAACTAATTCCAATATTAATACAGTTCATCTTTTCTTATCTTTTCCTATTGTTTCTTCTTGTGAGTTCCTGTATAACACAATCCTTATGCTTTCTTATTGTTTCTTCTTGTAAGCAGGTAAAAATAGAAAAGAAAAGTTAGGAAAATACCAAGAAAATGTTTACGGTTATTATTATTCAGCCTGTTGCTCTTTGTGTATTGTGATTACTGCAGCAGACACAGGTATGGCTCACCTGTGCCTTATCTTAAAATATGGCTCACCTTTTGTCTTCTGTGGAGCTTATTGAATATTACAAACCATCATTTGCATATGTGCAAACCATAGTCATATTTATAAGCAACCTGCTCCAATGAGATTTAATCTGATAGGTATTTAATCTAGATGACAGGGTGCTGATGTAACTGCTGCAGCACAGGCCATTAGATGTATTCAAACAGCTATACATATATTTAGGATCAGAATGTGAATTTCTGTTTGATTTAGTGGGGTTAAATCCACTTGAATATAAGTACCTTGAGTTAAATTGTTTATAGACCAATTCACACAATCATTTTGGCATGGGTGGGAGAATGAAAAGTGAGTTGCCAGCCCCACACCCCCACCATACATTTGTGGCTTCTCATATGAATGCTCTGCTTCAGATCACAAGTTTGCACCTCTTTGAGTAGATTTGGGCCACATGGCAAGATCCCATGTTGCTGGGTTTTAGGCCTTTCCTACCCGAGCAACCATTGAGTTTGGCCATGCCACATGCTTTTAGTATACAGCTGATGAATGCAGGTGAGCCATGTGGGATCATGCCACAAGGAAGTGCAATATAAATTTATATAGTCACTTTCTCATCTGTAGCCCCTTAGAATAAAGCCGAGTGTTACTTCTAACAAGAACACAGAGACATAGTAATGGTCAGAACTTGCATATGACCATCTCCCTTGGTAAGCACCAACAGTTGCTTCTCTGGAAAAACTTCAAGATTTTTGCTTGGAGCTCAGCAAGCCATAATGCTAAGACATGTCAACGAGGTGACTAAGTGAAAAAAGATGTCAGGGATGTAACTGAGGGCTGCCCTGCACATAGATATATATTCTCCTCAGAAGTTGAATTTTAGTCCCAAATGAACACATTTGAAGAAAAACTGGGAACTTTTAAATGATTTATGTCTGCTGCTGATGGTTTCTCAAATTCCTCTGCACCTTTTGCTACAAGATATGGCATCACTCATGTGTCTATAGCTGTAACTCTCGGGTGGCTGGGAAAGTAGTCAATGTCCACTGTATAGTAACCCTCACAATTCTAATAGGCCATGGAAGTCCAATGTTAGCCAAGTTATTTTTATAGGTCAATTTGAATGTTTTTTTCTCTCTTATAGCATTGGATCTACTGCTAATTTTGAAATGACTTTTTGATGTAATCCCCCCCTTTTGGTTGGATACTATGTAGTGTAATGTATAATTGCTATTGTTTATTGCTTTTACAGTCATATTTATTAAACAGATTCTGTCTCTAAAGAAAGTCACAGATGTTTTGTTCAATTATCGTATACTGCTTGACTGCGAAAATAATAATGAAAGTTTTACTTGTACATGCAATGTAAAATTGAGGAAATAAGAATTTTGGCTTAAGTATTAGAGTGAAATCAAGCCTAAGCCCCATTGATTTCCATTATAGTATTAACATTCATGCTTAAATCTCTCCCATTGAAATAAATGGGTCTGAAATGGCTTATTTTCTAACTGACTTGTACCCTTAATTATCAGGCAGTAATCACTCTAACAAAAGGGACGCAGGTGGTGCTGTGGGTTAAACCACAGAGCCTAGGACTTGCCGATCAGAAGGTCGGTGGTTTGAATCCCTACGACGGGGTGAGCTCCTGTTGCTTGGTCCCTGCTCCTGCCAACCTAGCAGTTCGAAAGCACGTCAAAGTGCAAGTAGATAAATAGGTACCGCTCCGGCGGGAAGGTAAACGGCGTTTCCGTGCGCTGCTCTGGTTCACCAGAAGCGACTTAGTCATACTGGCCACATGACCCAGAAGCTGTATGCTGGCTCCCTTGGCCAGTAAAGCGAGATGAGCGCCGCAACCCCAGAGTTGGCCACAACTGGACCAAATGGTCAGGGGTCCCTTTACCTTTACCTAATCACTCTAACATATAAGCAGATTTAGAAACCAAATCAATTTCAAGCCATGACTTGAAATTGAAACACTTGAAACACAGACTGCTATTAATGCTAGGAATTGTGCTAAAGCAACACTAGCCTATTACTATTACCATTACTATTAAGCCACCCTTCATCCTAAGGTCGCAGAGCAGGTCACAACAACAGAATGGTGCATTAAATCCAATGCAGTGTGCCTTGGCATTTGTGGTTGAAGATGGGGGATGGCACATTCATTGCACTGAATATTCAGATGGAACTTTTTATTGCTTCTTTTATCTTTTATTCCCTATATTGTATTGTATTTATTGTAATGCCTGGGTGGTCCACCAATACTTCCAGCAATCTTCAAGTTGTTTGAGAGGAAAAAATAGTTGGGGGAACCACTGGCATTGATCAAATCCAAATCTATACATCAAATCTTGTTGCTGACGTTTTTCTGTCTTGCACTACAAAACGGGGAACAGATGGCTTCATGAAGTCAGACATCATGAAATACATTTTAATAGGGCTGCATGATGGCAGGGTCATATGCATAGGTCATGTTATTGAAGTGGGTATTTTCTGGTCAACTTATGTGGTGTGAAATAGTCCGGGAATATGGGAACAGTATCCGTAAAGACGAGATCACAGTGAAGAAGAGAGCAACCATTGCCCACTTTGGATTACGCTTGCATCATAAAGGTGTGTGTGTTTTCTACGTAAAATGAGAATTTCCGATTGCACCTTTCTGGGGGCGCTTTCCAGTTAGTTCAACTACTCTTGCTGTGTGATTAACCACCTCTCAGTTTCCACTGTGAAAGGGTAGTCGGTGAAATTAAGGGCTTCTTAATTTCACTTCTGCTTTGTAAATTTCATTCCCATTAGCAATTTTGTTCCAGTTGGGTCTCTTGATGAATGCACAACACGCTGCTTTAAAAGGTGCCAGACAAAACCTTTCCTGTGTTAGGTCTTATTTGGGGAGATAATAAATGAAAGATTCCATCAGTTCAAACGACATGGGGCATGAAACAAGGCAATGTATAAAACAATAACAGTTTCTCGTTATTTTTCTCTAAATAAATCAAAGCTATTACAAGCCATGTGTGATAAATCATGGGTCTTGTGAGGTTTTGGGTCCACGAATGTTTGTGATAACTCAGAATCTTCCAGTCATTGCAAGAACCTACACAGCTGCCTCATTAAGGGACTCAAGTCAGTTGTCTCATCCTGCCCCACAAAGCTCTCTCCTCACTGCAGGTGCTACAGTGGTTCAGCCTTGGGGGGCAGTCTTGCAGAAGGGCCAGGGCCTTTGTATGGTGAATGAGGGTGAATGAGGTCCAGATTCACCATTTGGCTAAGAAAAACAGAAAATTTTGCAGTGTAATAATCTAACAGGATATCCTCTGTGAATGAAAGTAGGGCCTTCTATTTAATGAGGAAGAAAGAGCAACTTGCTTAATGGAGTAAGTGATATCCTGGCAGCAGGGCCTGACATGAGGAATAGGCTTGCTGAGTGTTCTCTAACATAGTAACAGGCTGGTGTAGTGGAAATGCAGAAGACAACTGTATTTTGAGGAGTTAGGTGGCATGTCCCTTTCCCTTTAACATCCCCAGTTTGAGGTCTGCTGGATTCTTGTGTTTCACACGCCTCTCGGGAGTTTCTTGGGTTCTTCTGTGTTGCAAGTGCTGGCTGGATGCCAGGCTGCAGGTAGTGGGAGACTCTCAGCCGCTCTGTATTAATTCCATCTCAGGGTCCTGGGCTAATCATAAGTAATGCCAGGTGCACTTGATTACATCAAGGCAGGCTATAAAAGTGATAGGTGGGAGGGGCCCAGAGAGCTTCTACCCAGATCAAAGGACCTGATGCTGGGAGACCAACGGTCGGGGTCTTTTTCCTGCTGCTCTACCTGGGGCTCCGGGCAGCTGAAGGGGAGATTGGGTAGCCCCTGTCAGGTATGTTTTATTTTATGCTTTGCATGCCTGCTGTTTATTTGTTAATAAAACTGTTTTGGTTCCCCTTCCACCTCCTCATTCCTTTTGTCCTGATATCCTTGGAAAGAAATGGTGTATTTGGCAGCACAGCTGGGTAAAAATATCTCTCTCTCTCCCTTTATTGCTATTGCTGTGAGGTGGTATGAGGTGAAGGGAAAGGAGAGCTCTACTAATTTCAACCCGGGTTCAGGTCCAGTTTGGCGGCAGAATTGGCCCTGGTGACTCTGTCGGACAATCTTTTGCAGAAGATGGGCAGGGAGCATGCAGCCCTTCTGCTTCTGTTCTGTTGCTCAGAGGCAACTACTACTACTAATGTCACATGGTGTGTGGTTCAAGAACATGGGTTTGCTTAGCACCCTTATGATCCTGTTGGTGCACTGGAGAATAGTCAGAAGCAAGCGGAATTTTGTGAATAAAATAGTAATGAGTAATGAGGACTCCACTAATAGAGGTATTTGACAGTTTCTACCACTTAAAAATCTGTGGTTCTGGGTGGCTATCAAGACTTCACATGAATGGCTTACCATTGGCTGGAGCCAGCATGGGCTGCCCTGTTCTTACACAATCATATTAATAAGCCTTTGGAAGGAATCAGCTTCCAACAATAAACTGTACTGGGGGAAGGGACAGTAAGCCCTGGGAAACTCTGTTCTCAATTGTTTTTCTTCTGTTCTTCCTTTTCTTTTCTTTTTCCTTTTTCTTTTTCCAAATACTACGTCCACATATGCTGTGGATTTACAGACATGTACAAATAGGCAGTGAAATGCAGATAAATAAAATGTATAAATAGATACTGAGGTTTATTTAAGAAATGTTTTCTATATCCGCATAGAATCTACTTTCTCTATGTTAAGTGGATGCAGGTCATACAAAATGCTGTTATGCCAGTACCATAATGTACTATATCTGTTTGCCTCATTTTTAACACAGTGCAGAGATAAGAGTACACTAGTGATTTCAAGTTCTTAAACAGCACTGCTTCTTAAAGTTCACACAGTGCAAGATGAAAGTCAGGAACATTTGGCTTTTTCTTTTTAATTATGCAGAGATTTCCCATTTGTATTTCTGACAATAGCATTAGTTCTGACAGCCATAAATCATAACCAGTGAGCATGTTATCTTTGCCTGATGATCTCTAATTTAATGTAAAGAAATTTGTCTCCTCCACTGCCTGCATCTCTCCAATCACTCATTGCTCAGAATGACACAACCTGAGGTAGTAGATACAGATCCTTATTGGGTGCAGGGTTTATTTTTAAAGTCTATTTTCCCCACTTCAGCTAATGAGATACTGTCACAGCATTTCACTATGAAATGGAATAATAAAGTGCAGAACTGACTAATGCTTGTGATATGCTGAGATTAGAAAGTGCAGAAGAATGTTGCTTCAGAAATAGTCACAAGCATTTTCTTCTGGATCGGAACAAAACATCATCACGAAACAGCCTACAAAGTTTAAAATACACACACAGTGCCTTTTTCTGTTGGGAAATGGAGCTGTTCGCTGACACTCACTAGGTTAGAAATAGGAACTGAAGGAAACTTGATGTTTACAATGTTAGAATCTAACAATGACAAACTACAGTATGGCTGTGGTTGGTGACTCCATTGTAGATGGGGCTGTATATTGGGACCATATTCAAATTCATATTCTTGACTTCCTAAACTCTACACTCTGAGATAATGCTTCACCTTACTGATATTTTCAGTGGAAGGAATGTCCTACATCCTAGACAAGCTCTTGACACAAGGTCTTTCATGCATAATTAAAGGATGGAATTTACAATCAGAAGATGCAGTAAAGGCCACCAACTTGGAGGCCTTCAAAGAGGGTTCATGGAGGATAAGAATATTAGTGGCTACTAGCCATGATGACTATGTACTGCCTCCCATGTCAGATACAGTAGGATTCTGAATATCAGTTGCTAGAAATTAGAACGGATGGGGCATGCGTTTGCTCTCATGTTTTGCTTGTGGGCTTCCTATAGGTTAGCTACTTTGAGAACAGGATGGTGGACTAGGTTGGATCTTTGGCCCAATTCTTATGACCTTAGAAAGGTGGTCAGAGCACCTTAGTTTCTTCCTTAGTTGGCAGGAGCATGGTTGGATGGTCATAACAATATATAAATGGTTGTGGACACTCTGAAGCCTAGGGTGATTTTTTTTAAATCCTTCCATATTTGCCAGGAAGAAAACCTGCATATTGTAGAAAGGTAACGGAAGGGGAAGACAACACCTAAATATTCAAACAGCTTATTAGGTTTATTGCAATTGTTGTATTTTATATTGTATTGTCTTGTTATAGTGTACTTTGTCTTGCAGTGTGGGATCTAGATCCTGTTTACCTCTGTAAAGGGGGGGTAGATGGGTCTTTTCATAGTTTATTTATTTACTTATTTATTTATAGTACTGTCTTATGATTGTGAAATACCTTTCTCAATAGAATAAAAAAACTATACAAAGAAACTGTACCTAAAGGCCTCATTTTAGTGAGATGATTAGCTGTTCCTTTCCATATTATATGCCAATCTCCACTTTTAAGTATAATCCAGTCCAGTTCTGCCCCAGAGATTTTGAATGCTCAGCTGTGTTTAGAATCAGTCACTGCAATTGCTCTAGTATGTTGTCAGACTGAGCCACAGTGTTCTTGCTATTCTTATCAACTTACCATAGGAAAGGGTGGTGAAATAAATGAATCATATTGATAGCAATCTTCCTGTCTTTTGCTTAACTGCATATATGTGAATAATGCATCTAGGACATTCATGCATAATACTGTTTATTTCACTTTATGACAAGATGTTAGATGAGTCATCTGGGGCCCAAGGAATTTTTTTATGGTTGGAAGAGTTCCAGGTGGATTAAATCCTTTGTACTCCTATGCAATGCACAGGATCATCAACAACAGAAGTCATCCACGTCTGATTCCATACAGGCCCACCTTGATTGTTAATTTTGGTTGTCATTTTTTTTCCTCTTTATACTCCTGGTGCCCCCAGATAAGGATGGGTGCATAGACATCTTTACTTATAATGGACATCAGTTTCATATTGTTAAGAGATAACACTTTTGCAGATATGTACTTAGAAAAGTGTGTGTGTGTGTGTGTGTGTGTGTGTGTGTGTGTGTGTGTAAAAGAGAGAGAAATATAGCTCTTTCTTCCCATTACAGAGGCACCCCTTCAACTTTCTGATAATCACAGATAGCTGCCATCTATTATTAGGAGAAATAAATAAAATTATGGTAAAATTATGCTGGTTGGTGGGGAATCCATGTTTCAGATGATGTGGCTTCCCCAGAGAAGGGATCTTGTGCAGACCTTTTCTCTGAGGGTCCCCATCCCACCCCCCAGTGCAGGGGACCAAATTGTCAGTTTGATTGAATTCAAAACTCATCCAGCCAGGTGTCAGAAAGCATGTGACTGCTTCTTTCAAGAAAGGTGATAGGAACTCTTGCAGGGGTCACCAAACTTATAGGACTATGGAGACATCGGGAAACTTTGATCACTCCTCTACCCCATCCCTGAATCAGTCCCCCTTCCAAACAGGCAGGAATAGAAAAGGTATGCCCACACATTTTACTCTTTCAAAGGATTTGGATAGCAAATCAGATACAACAGAATTTATCTAGGCCTTAACAGGCACATAGAGCTGAAAAAGGAAATAGGAAAGTGTCACTACTTCCATCAACTCTGGGTTCTTTTCTAGATAACTATCGTCACCTCCTAATGACCTTAAGAGGCAGTGTGTGACTGGGGTGTGTGTGCTCTAAAGAGCCATTGCACTCATGGGCACCATGTTGATGACCCCCTGGCTATTACAAGGGATGTTATTTTGTGCCTGTTTGCACAGTGAAGTCATGGCTATGTTTTGAAGTGGTTAAATTCATAGGTATTGATTGTGTTGATTTCTATGGTTTCCTGTCAGTGAATCATAAAAATCTAGATCCCAAGTATTAATTTGACCAATAACTGACCAATAACTCCCCCATAACTGACTGACTCCTTCGAATCCCATCTAGTGAGCACAGTTAAATGAGCAGACAGCATTTGGATGAAATGACAAGCTGAGGTTAAATAAATGCAGGATCAAAAACTTCTGAACTCCTCTTCTTGGCCCTGTGGGAGAAAGAGTGAAGGAGGCCATTTGCAATCCTGGGAGGAAGGCTAGGTTCATTCATGTAATGCTAAGCCATCACTTAGTGTTAAGTCCAAACACAGCCTATGCAATTAACTGTAATCACCAGAATGAAGGATGTGCATTTGAATGTGGTAATTCAAAGCAAAGAAATCAGCCTCTTGGGGGGGAAAGGAGGCTGTGCGAATTTGTATTTCAAAACTAGAATTCTGTGATTTGCTTAGGGAAAGTTGTATGACTCAAGGGAAAAGAGTTTTTAAAAGCACTAGTTTATGAAAGTAAGTTTCCCCAAAATAATCTGTTGCATATTGCTCATTATCAGATCCACTGGAAGGGACTTTCTTAAGACACTAATGACACCTTGGATAACTAGTTTCTTACCTAATGCAAAATAAATGTAGGTATTTTAACCTAATAAATATTGAAGCATATGATCTTTCCACTATGGCTTATCTTTAGAAAGCCACAAGCGCATCCAAGCACTTCTATCAACTAGGGAGAGAGCCCAATTTTGTTGATTTCTTTGTACATCTGACGGATTAGGAAAGCAGAACCAATCACATTGTCTATCCCTTGAAAATGCCTTTTTTGACATTGTCTATCATGCAAGATAGTGGGGCAAGTTTTGTGTGCAGTAGGCAAGGCTATTTTTTCAAAAAAGGATTCTGCTTCTGACAAGCAAATATAGAACAGGAGAAGTCAAGCGGTGAATATTTCAAGCTTTGGAATCAGATTTTATTCTAAAATTGCACTATATATATGCCTGAAAATCATCTGCAAGAAGAGGTGACAGAGAAGTTAGGACTTGAGCAGCAGCAGATTTATTTTTTAACCAGATGATGCATGAAATGGCATTACCTTCCAGCCTACAAATGAAACTCTGCAGCTATCTTCAGATACCTGGTGGCGGGATTAAAAGGCCTCTCTCCAGCCTTTGACTTTGGCATCTTTGAACGTCTTTCTGCTTTCATGCTGGACAGAAAATTGTGCATTTAAAAGGCACGCTTTCTTCTAGTACAAGGTGCCCTGAGGAGATTTGTACAATTTCAAATCTTGCCTGCCAAGAAATCAAGAGGTTTTCTTTCTCTCAGGAAGAGTGAGCTAAAAGGACAAGGAGCCAGTGAGAATTTCAGAGAGAGAAAACTTTGTAAATATCCTAGGGATGTCACAAGAGAGCTTTGCTGGAGTGCATGTCTGCTTCACACTTGACCTCCTTTTGCTGGGATGTGATTTGACATGGTCTTGCTTACAGCACACCTCCCTTTGGTTACCTGTTGCTTGGTGTTCCCACTGCTCTGACTTGCATGTTCTGCTTATTATTTTCTGTTCCTGTTTATCCCATCCTATCAAAATGGTAATGACTAGGGCTGTCAACTGAATAAAGATGATCTAATTTCCCTCATCCCAGCTCCCACAGATTAATTAAGCAATTTAAATACATTTAAATGGTGCACAACTTTGATGAATGTATCTTTTTAAAATGGATAGTGGAAAAAAATTGCTTCCCTTAAGCATGAGACAATGCTGTTTAAATAAACACATTTAATAAGCAAAGGTGCTACTGCTATTTTTTCTAGCCTGGCCAGTTGGGGGAAGGGCCATGTGTGACACTGTAAATGGTCAGGATACCCCAACAGACAGCCTCTTTTCATCCTTTTCCTCACCACTATCAGACCCCAGAAAAAGACCGTGGGTTGGGGTCACCATCATCCCACATGTACAAATACACACACATTCGTTTCAGGAAATTGTGGAGAGTGCAAAATGGTGACTGGGTGGAAGAGACAACTCACAATTAGCAGTAGAATCCGCAAGCAGGACCTGGAAGAGCTCAACTTCCAAGCAAACTGGTCACCTAGTCTCCCTCTCCACACCAACATTTCACACACATACTTACCCACTTCCATGGCAGTGGAGGAAAAACAACATTACATTCCCTTTTGCATGTTGTGATCCTTGAAGGGCAATTGTCTGGTCCTTTACTCACAGGCACAAGGCAAAGTTGTCATTTGAGCTATTGCTTTTCAGTTAATATGTAAGCCATGTCATTTATGGGTGGGGTAACTCTAGAATAATTCATTATAAACCAGATCCCAATTTGCATACCTACATATCAGAGGAAATTTCATCCAATAAGCATGATCGCCCAATAAATAGCTTCACAAACCTTACAAAAATAAAATAAATTTGTTATATTTCAAAATAATACCACCACTAGTAATTAAACATTATGAGCGCACAGTTTGAATTTTGCTTGCAGGTGCCAAGGAAATTATATGGTGATACTAGGTCACTTCCTAGAATTTTGCATTTCTCTTACTTTATGGTGATTATACTTATAAACTGCCAGACATTTTAATTACCATTACAGATACCTGCGGGCTTTAACTGGAAGCAAGCCACTGTAGAATTCAATTGCTAATTAAATTCCACTGACTATATTCTTCACCTGAAGCCCCTTAAGAAGATTGTGTTTGTCAAATGTCTTTCAGCCAAATAAGCACTTACCTAATTTCAAATTGAATATCTTTTTCAAGATTGGAAATGATCTTTCATCCACAGGGAGTTGTGGAAACAGAATGCTATCACAGTGACATCTGGGAAATGCATCTATCCCTTCCATTTAAAGAGAAATCATATGTCCTGATGTGAAGGAAGGAATTTGTGTGCATATTCTAGTAACAAATAATCAAAAATTGTGTCAGCCTGCTTATGAATGAAAGGCAGCAGTTCTACACATATTCAATGGGCATAATTAATGAAATCAATGTGACTTAATTCCAAGTAAATGTGATTAATATTGGATTGAAAATCCATTTTGGGCTGAATAAATAAAACAGCTCTAACTTCTCTATAACCTTTGAAAGAGAATATTGGATAATTTGCACATAGTCAGACCACAGTCCCATTTGAGGATTTGTAGTGTCTCACCACAATTTTGGATATGCATAAAGTCATAGTGGGTACAGAAGCACCCGCTAAAAGCATTCCTGTTTAGACAAGCCTACCAGACGCTTAAAAAGTTGAGGTAATTTTAATCTGTTTTAATATTTTAACTTTTGTGTATTTCAAAGCAAGGTTGTAAATATTTCTTGATTTTACTATTTTAGCTTTTATAAACCAGTTTGAGTTTTTTTTTGCAATCAAGTGGTATATACATTTTATGAAATAAAATAAAGAAATAATAGTAAAGGCAGGCTTCAAAACAACATTGGCCATGACAAAGGAGTGAGGGAGGCTGGTCACTGAGATGGGAAAAGTGGCTTTAAACAGTGACAGAGATTTGAGTAAAGCACGGATGAAAGAATACTGAAAGAGGAAAAGTGGCCATTTTAAACAATGGCAAAGATGTGCTAGAGAATGACAGTGAGTGATGAGGGGCAGTTTAAAACAAGGTTTGAATGCAGCAAGAAGGGAGTGGGGAAAAGGCTCTGTTGTGTTACGTTTTTCATGTCGGCCTCTGTGTGGTACCCATCTCCACTATTTCTCCTTGTTAAAACTCTTTGTGTCTCTCCATGGCTGCTTTACTTAAACCTTTCTGGTTGTTTAAAACTGAAATTTTTGATTCTGTGTTCTTCCTAATTTACTAAAAGTTCTGCCATTGTTTAAACAGACGCGTTTCACCTTTCAGTGTTACTTCCTTCTTGCTGTACTTGAACCTCTCCCTCTTCTGTTCCTTAGTTCATCCAACCATTTATACTACCACAATCACTGTATTCTATTTTCTATACTCCAACAAATAAAAGGGGGTGACTGTTCCAATGGATGGATAGAACCAATGGTAGCCAACACAGTGCCAGTGCCTTCCAATTGTTTTTGGATCACAAAATCCATCATCCTTGGTCAAACTGGCTATGGCTGATAGGAACAACATCTGAAGAGCACAATGTTGGCTACCCCTGGATAAAACATTTGTCCCAGAGATGTTGTTGCCAGATGGCCAACTCCTGTTAGAGGCAGGAAATGCAGAAAAAGAAAAAGAAGGAAAAAACATGAGACAGTTGATGTCAGTTTGACAGAAAGGGAGCATAAAAGGAGAAGGATTATGGAAAGCAGGTGAAGTAAATGAGATCTTATTGCAAAATGGGGGGTAGGCTCTTTGCTCTGAGAACAAATCCAATATTTTTACTGTAAACCTAATCCAGGCTATAATATGTCAGAATACGCCAGCATCTTCCCCAAGAAGAATTTGCAAAGCATAACCCAGAATCAGTCGTTCTTTGTAGGCCTTTCAATGCAACATAGCCTTACCAAGGCTGTGACAGTCTTGGTGATCTATGGTTCCACAGTGGGAATAATCATTGGGATAATGTTTTAATTACTTCATTGCCTATAAGGATATAGCTACAGCATATTATCATGGGAGTAGCTGAACAGTGAAAAACAGTGAAGCAAAACTGTGGAAACTAGGCAACGTCTTCCTTATTTGGGTGTCTAATTAAGCTATCTTTAGTCATGGCAGTATAGAAGATACATTGAATCATAGATAGTCATGCACAATATTTACTGAGCAGCACAAAAACTGTGTAGAATGGTAAAATTTATGCCGAATAAATTGATAGAACCACAAAGGTTCTTAGGTGACAGGCCTGGAAAATACATCTTGACACTTTGAAGAGATCTCTCTCTTTTTTCATTTTATTTCCTACTCCTATGAAAGTGTCAAGATGTTGTGTTAAAGTACAGACTAACTGAGTTGAAGAGAAGAATGGCATGTTCAGAAAGATTTAATAAAAGTGAAATTTTCAAAACAATAATCACAAGAGCCTGAAAGTAAACATACTTTTTTAATGTAACTATCCCTTTGAACAAGCCCTTCCTTGTTACCATTTTCAATGTTAGCAGGTCTTTATGTAGCTCTTCTTAAATCTAGGCTTGTGAACACAAATAGGAGTAAGGCGGAGAGGGGAGCAACTACAAAATTCTAAAATTATTGAGTGTCAAATGCTTTAATTTGGTGGTTGATTTTCAATGTTTCAGTTCAATTGTTTTTAACATGTTAATTGTATGTTGCTTCAAATTGTTGTGAACCATGAAGAGAATTCTGTGAATTTGGACAGTCTACAAATGCTTCAAATAAATAACTTAAAAGACACTGAAATACCTGATCTGCTGCATTAACGAAAAGATGGCACTACATATTTTCCTTCCTTGAATTGCAGATTGAGCTGCTTCAGAGTAGACACAAGAGTATTCCGTTTGGATTCCTTTCACTATCATGAGCCAATATGTTATTGGCATTATTTTATTTTATTAGTGTCTACTTCAACTTTTAACCATGCAACAAATCAACCAACTGATAATGAAATAAAAAGTAAATAAGCAAGTAGATAGCTAAATCAATAAATATTAAATAATTCCACACTGCTTTGCTTTAACAAAGGCATGCCCCTGAGCTCTTCTGAACATCACATACAGCTTTCTAGACACCTCTTAATCATTTTAACACAGAAACCCCCCCCCAAAAGAAAAGATGTCCATAAGGGTTTGTGGAAGGAAATGAATCCCTTTCACTTTCCCCACCAAAAATGTCTGCACCTATTTGTCTGCAAGCTGGTCAGAGTTAATCTACTCTGGAGGGACTCTGTGCCTGTAAATTCCATCCACTTTGGCCCAAAAGGTAGTGGGTATAGCCATTTCTAAATTACCTAGAATAGTGAACAGGGGAACATAGGATTTCATCTTACATTTGCTTTCCCCCCAGGTGGCTTCCTTCCCCTGCCTTCTTATGTTTCAGAGCAAATTTGATCTGGGGATTTTTAATTTTTTTAAAAAAGAGATTGTAGATCCCTTATCTACTCCATTTCATCTTTCTGGGGGCCCTTCTTCTGCTTTAACCCATGAAGTAAGGAAATATTGACTTACTCAAGCCTATGGGGTTACTGCAGAAGAGGTTTTACTTTTGGAGACCCTCTGCAGCTTCATTGTTTCTAAGGGCACACTGCCTCTTTACCAATCATTGCAGATTTAATGAGGCCTCCTGTACCTCATCACTGAACATTCTGCTCATATTCAGCCCCAGGGCTCTGGTACACAGCTTACTTTCAGCAGAAGAAGTAAAGCCATTTCACAGAAGCCTGGGAAAGAGCAGGCATAGGTTGCTCAAAGGAGTGCACAAGAGGTCTTTACATGGAAGTAGTCTGGCAGAGTTACAGAGGCCTTGAGAGGCAATAGTGGGCTGGGCATGAAGGCAGCATGGTGGTAGAGGCATCCTAGCTACAGAATAGCCTCCCCAGAAAAGTCTCACTTGGTGCCTTCTCTGTTGTATTTTCAACGCCAAATGCAGCCCTTTTTGTTCACCCAGGCTTTATTATTGTATTATAAACTGACCGTGGACTATTGAGGCCCACTGCAGTTTAATACCATCAGTAAACTATTTATGTTGTCTCTTTTGCAAGGAAAGGTACTTTGTTGTTGTTTTCATTTAGCTTCCTTTTATCACTTACTGTTGATTTTAATTATTCACATTGCATTTTATATGTAATATTTTGAAAAAAGTAAGCTTATTGATTGACACCTAAATAAATTAAATTAATACATCAATCATACTGAGGCTGCAAGAGGCAATCTCCACCCTTGTCTCTATGTGCACTAGATACTTTACTTTTCTTATGTATCAACATGACATGAGGGGAGAAATGATGATGTGGCATGATTGAACACAATTTGCCTTCTACTCTTCTACAGTTCAATGCAATTAGAAAGTCATGTGCTGCTTACGAAGATAAGATCTATAGAAACAATATGAGCAAGACTTGATAACAAAGTTAGGAGCTGAGAAATATGTACAATTTTATCACAACTTTTCACTTTGTCAAAGATTATTACATGCCTGCCATGTGGGAAGCTGGTGGGTGTTTGATTACCATCTGCAAACAAAATCGAGACTGCCTCCTAATGATTTCCGTCAAAGAGGACCAAAATAAGAGAAGATAGTTAAATTAAGGGTGTGGGCCTATTTGTTGGTATCAGTTTCCCCCTCTCTTGAAAAGTTCGTTTGTGTCTCATTAAGTGTCTGTGGTTTCTATGACTCTTGGAGATCGGGTGGGTCATTCTTCTTCACAAATAAATTCCAAACCAATTATTTAAACTATTAGGGGTAGTTAAGTTAAAAAAAAAAGGATATTAAAATACTTTCAGCATTTCCAGTCACTGGTTTATTTCAGCCTTCGATCTTTCCCAGAGAACAAAAATGATACAAATACATTAAAAGTTAACATTTACCCCTTAATATGAGACAATTTACTCATGAAGGGATGATGGATAGCCTGCATTAAACATGAAAACAGACTGATTTGCTGCAGACAAACCGGGAGTGGAGGGGGAAGTGAGACATTGGTGAAATATATATTTGGAATACATTAAAAGAAAGATCACAGCTCAGCCCTGAGCGAGATGGAACACACTTATATATGTGACAGAAGCCCCTGCTTCCATGTGTTTGAGGTCCTGTCTGAACAGTGACCTATGTTCATACATCCCAATACACACAGGCTCCTATAGCACAATGAACACTCACACTTTACATTGTGGGTGTCCTTTGCGGGATTGCACGTGGTGCTACAGTTCCCAGGGAGCTTATTGGCAAACAGGGGCTGGCTTGCCTCTCAGTGTTAATTTTTGGAGGTTCACGCCCAGCCTCAGTAATCAAGTTTCTTGCTGGGAGGTGGGGCCAGCCCCATTTATAAATAGGGGGTGGAGCCGACAATAGCCAGGCAGATGGCTCTGGAGATTTGCCCTCCCTCCCCTCCCTTTGTTTAATGTTTCTTGTTTGCAAGTTAACTTTTTCTTCCTCTTTAGCAGGCACTGCTATGGGCTTTGACTGGTTGCTGTTGAAGGACTGGGAAGACATTTTCCTGCATTGGCAGGTTTTGTCTTCCCTGTAGCAATTCGTCACAACTTTGGCAGTTATGGCCTTGGGTGGAATCCTTTAGTCTTTTCTTCCCTATGGAGGGGGTGAGATGTGATGACTCACCCCCCTGCAGCGGGGGTTCCAGGGTCCCCCTCTTAAAGGGGTTATATATATATGGGTGTCACTGGCCATACACGAAAAAGCCATCAGTGAACTACCCTGTGTGTGGGGATATGGGCTTGGCTGCCTGCTACACTTACATCTCACAGAGCACCCCCATATCCCATTTACCCTGATGAGCCCCAGTTCCCCCCAGCTGGGGGGCTGGGAGGGATACATGCCCAAGGCCTAAGCCAAGCATAGCTGTCAACCTTCCCTTTTTTTGCGGGAAATTCCCTTATTCCAGTGCCGTTTCCTGCGGCTTCCCGCTGCTATCCCGGATTGCTAGATATCCCGTAGACTATCCCCAGGACAGGTGAGGCTGCCGATCCCTTATTTTCGAGGCTGCTGATCCCTTATTTTCAAATCTGAATGTTGACAGCTATGAAGCCAAGGTCTTCCAACATTCAGAAATTTAATAAAGTTGTGGCCTAATTTTAATTCCATATAATGTTGTCAGAGTCTTTATTCCTTCCTTATGATCCCTGGGGGCTGGGGCTGTCACCGGCTGGTTACAGAATCTGTACTCTTAAAAGTTTAGAGTCCATATATAGAGTCAAATGGAATTGGATGTAAACATGTTGGTCCTTGTGCATGAACTGTAGTAAATTTGTGGGGATCAGTGCTTGGCGCTACCATTAGGCAGCATGAAATGGCAACCTGAGTTGGCAGATAATGGGGGGTTTGATAGTGGTAGCAAGGTGTTGGAGGACAGAGATATGTATTGCCATGAGTAAGCAATGGGTTCAAAGTCCTGTGCACATTCATTTTTATTGTGGTCCTTCCATAAGCTCAGTTTGTTTCCGTCCACAGCTCATAAAATGCATGTCAGCTTCGCCCACTTGTGTTTTTTGAAAATGACATACTTGGCTTTGATCTGGGAGAATTCCTTGCATAATGGATTTTACTATTTGCCGTTCTGCTACTGTTAATCATTGCCCCCTATCACCAAGTATCTATTTGTATACCCACATGGGTTATGTATTTGGTTTGTACTGCCGTGTCTTTATTTGCACCTGCAAGTGTGTGTGTGTGTGTGTGTGTAAGATTTTGTCTCCACACAAGCAGTAAAATGGTAAAGAGGAATGGAGAACAGAGATGGCTGGATTTATCTGTGATACTTGCTTAGCAGCCAGTTGCAAAAACAAATCAAAATGCAACTTCCGGGTTAGCGCCAGCGCTGAATGGCGGATTTCTCCCGGAGTTCCGGGAGAGATCTGCTTCGCGGGTTTGGGTCCCGTAGCTCACGGCGGAGCAAGGACCCTCAAAAGTCACAGGCGCGTAGCCTGTGAACCGGAGACTCGGCGGGCACCTTTGCCCCCCCCCCGACGTTGTGAAATAGCCTTTTTAAAGGCTATAGATCAGCGGAGGGTGCGTGGAGCGGTGCTGAGAGTCGCTTTCACCCAGCCTGCGAAGCGAAGCCGCGTCGCCATTAGCGGAGAGCGCTGACTTCTTCCGAAGATTTTGGATTAAAAAAGAGCAACTTTCCGTGAGTAGGATTGAGCTTGCATTAAAAATTGGACACTAAAATTAAGGAAATTGGTCACCGAGACGGATAAGCATTAAAAAGGAAGTCTGCTTTCCGTCCTGCAGCAAGATTAAAGCGAAAGGCATTTAAGCTGTAACTTTTGACAGGAGAGTTTACGAGCCAAGAAACCCAACACCAAGTAAAGAACTCCCCCCCCAGAAGGCAGGAGGGGGGGGGAAGAAGATTTTAAAGGGATTCCCTGCCTGTTTTAAAGGAGATTGAACTGTTTACCGCTGCTCATCTACCTGGGGGTCGGACTGCCGGAGGAAAGGAACCGGCTAAGGACGGTTGTTACAAAAAAGGTTAGAAAGTAACTGTAATATAGACTCTGGTTACTCTCAACTTGAAACATCGTATTTGGCTACATAGTAAGTTACTTGCAGGACACTATTGATTTGGATCTTTTACAAAGAAAGGGACTTGGAGGGCTTTTGCTTTTTGGAAGTGTGGGAACAACTTAAAGTTTAGGAACTGACTTTACGCCCTCTAGAGGATTTGGACAGTTTCAGCAACAAGTGGAATTTAAAACCTGAGAACTTCTCTTTATTGACAGCTTAAGAGTGTGGGAATGACCTTGAACGAAAGACTTTGTTATGGCAGATGGTAAACAGAAAGAAGATTCACAAGAAACAACTTTGAGATCTGGTAGACAATACAAAGTAGATCTTTCTATGCAAAGAAGGGCCTCTGTATCAGGGGCCTCGGGAACTGCAGCTGTCACAAAGGCAAGAGTGAAAACAATGTCTTCTGAAGAAGCGTTTGCAAAGGCTTTGGGAAAAATAAATGACTCTTTAGAGGAATTAAAGAAGCAAGGCGCTGAAACAAATAAGAAAATTGAAGAAATCTCTGGGAAAATTGATTTAAATACTAAAAGCATAACTGACCTCGGGAATAAAGTGAACTCTAACGCAGAAGCAATTGGGAAACTACTGGAAGATTCATCTACAACACGAAAGATAGCTGAAGAAGCCAAGGAAATTGCTACTGCTGTTGAAGGGAAACTTCCACCGGTGTACAGGAAACTGGATGAGTATGAACTGACACTTTCTATGCAGGATATGCAACGCAAGGAGAAGAACTTAAGGATTAGACTTGTGCCGGAAAAGGAAGGAGACAACTTGGTGGATTATTTGACAAAAGAGTTTTCTGACTTCTGGAAGCAAGATTTGAAAGAAGAAGAGTTC
Organism: Podarcis raffonei; assembly: GCF_027172205.1. Classification (NCBI taxonomy): domain Eukaryota; kingdom Metazoa; phylum Chordata; class Lepidosauria; order Squamata; family Lacertidae; genus Podarcis; species Podarcis raffonei. The sequence continues at coordinate 55,352,053 of NC_070606.1, forward strand.
AAAATAGAGAGTGCATTCAGGTTGGGAATAAGGCAGAGGAAGAATAGACCCAGAGATTGCTTGATAACTCTAAGATCCAAAGAAGAGAGAGATAAAATATTGAACCTGCACTACCAAACAACCCTTCGGATTGAGGATTTCCATATTGAGATCTTTAAAGATATTCCCAAAAGTATTTTGGATGCAAGAGGTCCTTACAAGGATTTGGTGACACTACTGAAGAGGAACTACATACTATTCAGGTGGGAGTTTCCCCAAGGCCTGTCTTTTAAATACAAGGGGAAGAAAAGAAGAATAAAAACAGTGAGTGATAAAGACAAGTTCCTGGGAGAACACGAAGAAGACCTACAGAAAGAGACCTATCCAGGAGAAGGACATCCTTCAAGACTAGATACGGACACAGAACCACCGACAAAGGACGAACAACAACTGGGAGCTGTAGGAGGAATTAAATAACCCCATCATGGCTTTGCAACTTCTAACCTGGAATTGTAATGGTCTAAACAATCCCCGAAAAAGGAAAAATATATTTCATGCTTTAAAGAAAGACCAATTGGACTTGATTTGTCTACAAGAGACCCACGTGACAAGAGCACATAGAAAACTATTAATAAATAAGAGACTGGGACAAGAATTTATATCTTCAGACAAAGTAAAAAAAAGAGGAGTGGTGATCTACGCAAAGGAAAACCTGCAGCCGAAACAAATTTTTAAAGATGATCAAGGAAGATATCTGGCAATTGAAATTCAATCTCAAGGAGAAAAATTTTTGATAGTGGGGATATATGCACCAAACGAAGGGAAAGCAGAATTTTTTAAGAAGTTGCATGAGACTTTAATGGACTATATGGATTATAAATTAATCATGATGGGAGACATGAATGGAGTAGTTTCAACAAATATGGATAAAGCACAAAGACAGGTAGTTACAAAAGATGGAAGACTACCAAAAACTTTTTTTGAAATGACTGACAATATGGATTTGATAGACATCTGGAGAACAAAACACCCATTAGAGAGAGAGGGAACCTTCTTTTCTGAAGCCAAAATGACATGGACTCGGATTGACCAAATTTGGGTGACTAGCAACATGGCGTCGAACATAAAGAAAGTGGAAATCTGCACAAAAACTTTCTCCGACCATAACGCAGTAAAGATGGTGATGAAGCAAACAACAACTGGCTCCTTCAGATGGAGAATGAATGACACCTTATTTAGAGACGAGGAGATCTGTAAAAAGGCCCAAAAAACTTTGAAGGATTACTTTGAAATTAATCTAAGATCTAAAGTAGAAAAAAGAATAATATGGGACGCAAGTAAAGCCGTGATGAGAGGGTTTTTGATACAACAAAATACATTAAAGAAAAGAAAGCAAAATGAGAGGAAAGAGAAAATTCTGGAAAAGATAAAGGAAGGGGAAAGGAAACTAAGATTGAAGCCAAAATCGCAAGAGATTTTAAGAGAAATTAAATTATATCAAACACAATATATGGAACTGATGAATCAAGAAATAGAATGGAAAATTAAACAAATGAGACAAAAGACTTTTGAATCTGCAGATAAATGTGGCAAGTTACTGGCTTGGCAAATAAAGAAGAGACAAAAACTCAACACGGTAACAAATTTAGAAGTGGAGGGAAAGAACATATGCAACCCAGTGGAAATTAGGAACTGTTTTCAGAGCTACTTTAGACAATTGTATACACAAGGGCCGCAGAAAGATAAAGATATACAACAATTCCTCGAGAAAAATGGGCTGAAAAAGATTTCTCAGGAAAGTAAGACAATTTTGAATCAGGAGATATCAGCACAGGAAATAGAAGATGCCATTCAAAACATGACGTTGGGCAAATCACCTGGACCGGATGGATTGACTTCCAAATATTACAAAGTTTTGAAGGAAGGGCTTATACAACCTTTGAAGGAAGTCTGCAACGAGATCATGGAGGGGAGAAGGGCACCCGACACGTGGAGAGAGGCCTACATTACACTTATACCAAAGACAGAGACTGAAAAGACCCAACTTAAGAACTACCGACCCATCTCCTTACTAAATGTGGATTACAAAATCTTTGCTGATGTTTTAGCAAAGAGACTGAAAAGAGTTTTGATGGAGGAGATCCATGGGGACCAGGCGGGCTTTCTCCCGAAAAGGCATTTGTCGGACAATGTAAGGAATATAATTGACATTTTGGAGAAGTTGGAAGTGAATATAAACACTAAGGCTGTTTTGATATTTGTGGACGCCGAGAAAGCCTTTGACAATATTTCTTGGAGCTTCATGTTGAAGAACCTCCGGGGGATGGGGGTAGGCCAAGGGTTTGAAAATGGTATAGGTGCAATTTATTCTGAACAGAAAGCAAAATTAATTGTAAATAATGTGGTAACAGAAGAGTTTAAGATTGAAAAAGGGACACGTCAGGGGTGCCCTATCTCCCCATTACTTTTTATATCGGTCCTGGAGGTTTTGCTTAATATGATTAGGAGGGACCAGTTGGTTAAAGGGATTCAGGTCGGAGCTAAACAATACAAACTGAGAGCATTTGCAGATGATCTAGTACTTACTTTACAGGAGCCAGAAGCTAGCACGAAAAGAGTTTTGGAGATAATTCAAGAGTTTGGCCAATTGGCAGGATTTAAACTGAATAAGTCAAAGACTAAGGTATTGGAGAAAAATTTAACACAGATTGAAAAAGAAAGGTTTCAGAATGAGACGGGGTTGACTGTGGTTAAAAAAGTGAAATATCTGGGTGTGAATATGACAGCTAAGAATGCGAATTTATTTAAAGACAATTATGAAAAAACTTGGTCAGAAGTGAAAAAAGATCTGGAGATTTGGTCAAACCTGAAGCTTTCCTTGTTAGGTCGAATTGCAGTTATAAAAATGAATGTATTGCCAAGAATGTTGTTTTTGTTTCAAGCATTACAAATAATGGATAAAATGGACTGTTTCAAGAAGTGGCAGAAAGATATATCTAAATTTGTCTGGCAGGGCAAGAAGCCCAGAATAAAATTTAAGATATTAACGGATTCAAAGGAAAGAGGGGGGTTTGCCCTGCCAGACTTTAAATTGTACTATGAAGCGGCAGCTTTCTGCTGGCTAAAAGAATGGCTGCTTCTTGAAAACACAGACATTTTGGATTTGGAAGGATTTAACAATATTTTTGGGTGGCATGCATATTTGTGGTATGACAAGGTTAAAGCGCACAAAAGTTTCAAAAATCATATTGTCAGGAAAGCACTATTAAATGTCTGGGTTAGATATAAGGACTTGCTGGAAAATAAGACTCCAAGGTGGCTATCACCAATGGAAGCTAAGGCAGTTAAAAAGCTAAATATGGAGTCGAAATGGCCAAGATATTGGGAAATTTTGGAAAAGGAAGGGGACAAACTGAGATTGCAGAGTTTTGAAAAACTAAAAGGGAAGGTGAGAGATTGGTTACATTATCATCAAATAAATGAAGTGTTTAAATTGGACAGTAAAATAGGCTTCCAGGTGGAAAAATCAAAACTAGAGACTGAACTGTTAGAATCCAGTACTAAGAATTTATCAAAAATGTATGATCTGCTGCTGAAATGGAATACACAAGATGAAATGGTAAAATCAAGTATGATTAAATGGGCTCAGGACATTGGTCATAATATCATGTTTGCTGATTGGGAAAAGTTGTGGACCACCGGGTTGAAGTTTACGGCGTGTAATGCCTTAAGAGAAAATATAATGAAAATGATTTATAGGTGGTACATAACCCCAGTCAAGCTTGCAAAGATCTACCATTTGCCTGACAATAAATGTTGGAAATGTAAAGAAAAGGAAGGTACATTCTTTCACCTCTGGTGGACGTGCCCGAAGATTAAGGCATTCTGGGAAATGATTTATAATGAACTGAAAAAGGTATTTAAATATACTTTCTCCAAGAAACCAGAGGCCTTTCTCTTGGGTATTGTCGGCCAGGGGGTGTTAAAGACAGATACAACTTTTTTTATGTATGCTACAACAGCAGCCAGAATACTCATCGCAAAGTACTGGAAGACACAGGATCTACCCACACTGGAAGAATGGCAGATGAAGGTGATGGACTACATGGGCTTGGCAGAAATGACGAGCATAATCCGAAACCAGGGAAGAGAAGCGGCGGAAGAGGAATGGAAAAAGTTTAAGGACTATTTAAAGAAATACTATAAAATTAATGACAGTTAGAATGATGTTGGACTAAAATAAATGGTTACTATTAGTAATGGTTAAGACAAAGAGAATAAGGATGATTAACATAAATTTATAGTAAAATAAGGGAAGATTCGCTGAATAATTATAAGAATTTGGAATACAGAAACGGGAGGCAAGAGGAAGTCGAGGAAGAAAGGTTTAAGAAATTAGGATATGAAATGGTACTTGTTTTTTGTTCTGTTATTGTTTGTTGTTTGTTTATGTATGTTTTGTTTGTATTAATATAAAAATTGTTTAATAAAAAATATTATAAAAAAAACAAATCAAAATGCAGAACGGTGGGATCCTAACCCAACTTCTATGGGAGAAAACAGGATTGATTTAAATAGGAATTATACAATCATTGTAGGAGACAGGATTAGAAACACAACAATGAATGTTAATGGCTAGTCACATCACTTCAGTTAAACAGAATTCAAGGGAATGCACACTTTATCGGCACAACAGATCTGACATTGAAATGGGTTGTACAATCATAATGACCTACTTTGATAAGCTGACTATTGGTTTGTTATTTTTCATGGTTGAATACATGCATGTTGCTAAATCTCACTAGCACTTGCATGAAACTTGGATGGTTTTCAAAGCTCATGAATGGGGCTCAGGTGAGGTGCAAGCTCAATTATTGAGGGAAAATGCCGCCACCCCTAGCCATGAACCTGGCTTTCCTTGCACTTCCTAAGCTAGTCTGCTTCCCTCAAGTATGGGTATCTTTGCTGTCTTCTTGCAGCCAAGCTGGTGCCTAATATATTGTTCTGCTTTCCTTTGGACCACATCAGCAAGGCTGTGTTGTGTGTGTGTGTGTGTGTGTGTGTGTCTTGTCATCTGGGTAGCCAAAGACATGGCCCAGGCTTGTACCCTGGGGATGTCACTTTGATTATGCTAATGCAGTGGTTTAACTTCATCCTCAGAGGCACACTCTTGAGGCAGATGGATATCAATAACAACATTCTTTCCAGTAAGTTTCAGCTGCAAGTACAGCCAACTTCTGATCATAAAATGGTACAATATCAGACAGATGTTCCCTCAGTCGCTCTGTCCCCTCTATCCTTGATTTAGCTTCCAAGCCACTCTGTGTAAAATGTGGCTCTCTGTTCCCCATTCACTGTTATCGGGATTTATTGATTTATTTATTTAAAGAAAATGATGCCCACATCCTTTTGGATGAAGAAGCTGACATTTGGAGTCTCTCCAGAACGGATTAAGTCTGCCAAACTGCAGATCCTGATAATTTTGTGGGGAAGAAAAGGAATCCACTTTTCTTCATAACACATGTTAGGCAAACTAAAGCTCCAAAAAGTATATTAGTTTCATATCTGATGGAGGTGGGGTTTATCTATTTCTTGCCCTAGAATAATTAAGAGGTGGCTGAGTATTGCTTGTAATTTTTTAAAAACACTAGTAGCTTCACATTGACCTAGCTTTCCTAGCACTTGCTAATGTTGGAAGGGGATGTCCTCTAATTGGAATTGCAAGGTAAAGCTGTCCTCAGCACTGCCTATGGCATATCAAAGAGCTCCAGATAATTTTTTCCCAAGCATAGCAGTGGACAATTTTTGAAAAAGTTTAACAATAATAAAATCATCCAAAAACTGTCCAGTACTCCGCAGGCAGCATTTAAGCTATCTCACTTTATTGCATAGCCCATGGATCTACAGCAGAAAAAGAGCATACACCCACACACCCACACCCACACACCCACACACCCCTTGTATATGTGGTGATATAGTACACAAACAATAGAGAGTACAAAAAAAAGTGACAATAGGCTTTGTGAGGAACCTGATCCAACTTAGAGTGATTTGTTGACATCATGGTCAACATGAGAGGGATAAAAGATCACCTCCAATTTCAGGAGAACCAAAGGAGATGTAGAGTGGGTGCATATCTATCCACACAGAATGGTCTTCCTGCCTCTATAAATCCATGTCTTTTGTGTACTGTTAAAAAACCAAATAGAAGACTTGCATTTGAATTTCTAACAGTTTTGTTTTCCTTCTATTACATTTGACTTTATGATAATCCCACCATTTTAGAAATGAAAAATCCTGTTTCCATTCTCATAAGCCATCACATAACTCCATGCTAATCTGCTTCATTTACATTGAATATTAACTTCATTGAGAATGGTACTAATTAATCCTGCATAAATGTAATTTGGTTGCTGCGTAGCTCAGCAGCATGACAATTAACATGGCAATAGGAAGTTAGGCTATCTGATACAGTTTCTGGTTTAGTCCTATTATGCTATGCAGGATGGACACAGCTCACAATGAATTTAATTACTCTGCCTCTCAGTCGCTTTCTCTTAAACTGGAAAAGCACCTCTAAGCCTTCTTCCTCCTTTGCAGAACACAGTCCTCCTACATTTGCTTTCCCACCCTGTTCCTCTTGCAATTCATTCCACTTGGGTTGTCATCATTACTAACAGCTAATGCCTAATGCCCTTGCTTGCAAGGTCACCACTTGCCAAGGTAGCACTGAAAGCAGCTAGCATTCTTTAATTACCAGCAACACAGAATCCAACTGCTGTCCAAAACAACAACAAAAACACCCGGATGTAAATAAATAATAATAAATCCAACAGATTAATATAATCACATGATCAATATATTCTCAAATAAATAAAACTCCAGCCACTGGCAGGGGGAAGGGAGAACACCTGGTTTCCAGGTGATAAGCGTTTTGTCTTAATCTTCCACAAGCCAGGCATCATATTCACCTCTTTGTCTCCAGGTTTTGGCTGAGAATGGGAAAGAACAGATGAGGGTTGAGGACCAGGAGACCCACCAAAAGTGGGTCACATGCATGCGCGCGCACACACACACACACACACACACACACACTGTGTACAAGCCACACAATTACTTACAGGAGCCACAGGTGGCAACTGTTCTCATTATGTGCACATTACACCTTTGATTGTCGGTGATGAACCACCCATTGTTTTTCTATGGCTATTATAAACCAAGCTGTTTCTTGCATTCTTAATAAGGATGGGCCCAAATCTCCCTTTCAGTTTCCCCGCGGAAACAGAGGTTAAGTGGCATTTTAAAAAAAGTTCAAAGAACAAGAAGAAAAGAGGAAAGGTCTTTTGAAAGGGTTTCACCCCACTCCCCAACAAACGGCCTAAAAATGCATTTTTGACATGTTCGGCAAGGTCTTGACTGTATTTTTGAAGGCTGTGCAGGCCCCACATCCCAGTGTGATTCAGAGCCCTTTCTAGCAATTTGGGGTCCACAGAGCCTAGGGCTTGCCGATCAGAAGGTCGGCAGTTCGAATCCCCATGACGGGGTGTGCTCCCGTTGCTCGGTCTCTGCTCCTGCCCACCTAGCAGTTCAAAAGCACATCAAAGTGCAAGGAGATAACTAGGTACCGCTCTGGCGGGAAGGTAAACAGTGTTTCCGTGTGCTGCTCTGGTTCACCAGAAGCAGCTTAGTCATGCTGGCCACATGACCCGGAAGCTGTATGCCAGCTCCTTCGGCCAGTAAAGCGAGATAAGCACCACAACCCCAGGGTCATCCATGACTGGACCTAATGGTCAGGGGTCCCTTTACCTTTACTAGTATTTAGTAAAGGTAAATATCTGATTGTGAAGGAGAATAAAAAGGAAACTGAATAGCCTTTATATTTTCGTTACAATTAATTGTTGCAAACAATCATTATGAGAGCCAAATTAGATATATAATGTCACAGATACCCTTTTTCACAGTCATAAAGTATTTTTCTCTCTTGACTGAACATATAACCAACTGAACACATTCGTGCCTGGTAACTGTTTACTCAGACATATTTTTAAGGGATTTTCTTATAATATAAAGGTACAGGTAATATTTTAATAACTTTGAAAACTTATTCATTATAGGTTGATTCTTATGGTGATCATTGTTCCATATGAGATTATCATTTCTACAGCATTTTCAGGTGAATGTTTTATATTACAGTTTTATGCCATATTTCCAATAAAAAATTGTTCAAGGCAGCTTACAACTTTATATATACAGACTTTTGAAACATGTTTTAACAGAGTAAATGTAAGTTTATAAAAAGTAAAATCACCAAATTACATGAGGCACACTTTACTATATGATCTATCTATACATTAGACCTAACAATTCATTGATTGTGTCAGTATACGGCAGTTAATAAATAAGTATCAGACTATCATCCCATCAGATAGAATACTATTCAGTTACAAACTGTAACTGTAACTTTTTGTTTTGGACAAAGCAATATTATTATATTTATGAACTGATGTACTTTGATATTTCTATAGTCAACACTGGTTTTGTGATCACTTTCCTATGACTTCATGAATGTGTGTGTGTGTGTGTGTGTGTTTGACTGGCATTGTACTTGTCAATGAATTGTTTTGAAATTTTCCCACCAGCACATTGTATTTCTCCCCATATACTATCCAGCAATGGACTTGAGTCTGCCTCTTTTTGTTATCTCTAGATGTTTGGCATTTCTGTACAAAGCACAGAATGTCTTATCATGCACGACTTTGCCCATTCTTACAATTTACTGCAGAATAGGGGTGGGGTGGGACCATTGATTTTTCGCTGTCACCTACATTGATACGCTTCAGAGCAGGCTGTGTACATTTTCACATTTGAGGCAAAAATGAAAATGACAGTCACATATTCTAGACTATATATTTTAATTTAAGAACACAGAATGGAGATTGAAGCAGCAGGGGAAACAGTGCCTGTCTAGAATCTGCTGTCTGAAGCAACCACTTGATGTAAAAGCTAACAATGATTTGGATTATCAGTGCCATACACTTTTATAGATTCTGGGTGATAGGCATGCTGAATCTCATGCTTGTTACTCATATGTCCCTCTCAAAGAGTGTATATAAAAAGATAAGCATGTATATGTATACTTGCACCTACAGGCCAATACAGTAGCATACTAGTGAAAAGAACCAAGTTAGTGCTAGTGCTGCTACCAGAGTTGGTGTTGGTGCTTGTCGTGACAATTTTCCATGTTCTTATGAATCAGTCTTAGGCTTTAACCAATAAGGGGTGTGCAATTACCACAAGATTCAGTTGTATCTACTTCAGTTGGAAGCAACCCAAACTGTTTGGGATTCGCTTTGTGTTGTTCCAATTTGATTCATGATTCGAGTCCAAATCTGATCTTTTAAATCCATAAATTCTGATTTGCCCACCTTGATTACAATGATAAATCCAAGAACCAATATATAGTTCCCCATTTTGCCTAAGTGGATGAAATGTGTAGGCAAATGAGACACTCCAGAATGTATTGTGCCTGACAAATTTCAGAAATTGCTGTGGATGTGAGGGAGGATCCTCTCGTTAGGACCCCTGTCAAAGTTGAGATGAATAGGTCCAGGGACTATTGTGCCAGATGATTTTACCTTAATCATAAAGGTAAAGTCTGGAAAAGTCACATTCCCCACGTTTCTTTGTTATGAAACAAAGCAAATGAGGAAAAACAGAGCAACCCTGATACCACTACCACTTAAGCCATGGTTACTCCCCAAAACTGGATAATGACAACTCACATAAAGAACATCTCTGTTTATATTCTTCAGTATATGTGCCCCCCATCACTGTGCCTTGGAAAATAATTCACTGTGATAGAAAACTAGACCTGCCAATAAAAATGAAAGCTTCTCTCCCTCACACATGTCTACTCCTCCCTTCCCTTCCTTCTTACCTCAAGCCCAGGGTGTTTCCTTAGTCAGCTTGCTTTCATTTCTTGATAAAAAAACCATACACATGCATTATGTCCCCAAGAGTAGACATAAAAGGACAAGAAACATGAAAGGGGGGCGGGAATGGGGACAGAGCAAATGGGATTGATAATTCATGGGTGACCATAGCATGGCAACATATGGCTTCACAAAAAGCATTCTGGGAAGAAAACATAGGCAGGACATAAACACAGAGTGAATTCTGGAGCAAGGTCTTGTTTCCATGTTTATATTTCCTTGTAGCTATAACAACAGATTTCTGCACTGTATAGTAAGTCTGTCTCATGCAGTTAATTGATCCCAGTAATTTCAAGCTATCATAATGGTGTAGAACTCCCGAGCGAAGTAGTTTGGCATAATCATCAGCATAAAATAGCTAGAGGTATTTTTAAGCCTTTCTGTAATTTCAGAGTTTATTTAACAGTCATGTTGGAGAGAGGGTGTCACTAACTATCATCTGAATAACTTCCACAGCTATATATTTTGCTAAAAGGCTTAGAAAAGCAGATGACAAAATAGCTGTCAGATCCAATAAAACCACACAGAATTGTTCTGTAGAAGTTATGACTGTGCTCACTTGAAAGCAAGCCCCATAGAAGTCAATGAGATTTATATTCATACAATAACTTCTGGATGCTCTCAAGATCAGAGACAACATGCGCCTGAAAATCAGTTGCTGCCAGCCTTATGTTCTGATTGTGGGCTTCTCCTAGGCATTGGGTTGACCACCGTGAGAAAAAGGGTGTTGGAAAAGATAGATTGTTTTGTCCTCTCCAACAATGATTGATGTATTGATTTCCAATATGTATAGACCAATTTTCTATTGATTTTTATTTATTTTTTGTAATTTGGTTAAAGGAAAACATAGATATGGTAGAATAAAAGGAGAATTCCCTGGAGGCCTAGATCCAGGTGTGGGGTAAGTACTCTTTGGGGAGAGAGCCCAGTAGAGATTTAAAATCACGAAACATGCAGCAAAGTGTAGAAATATAGGCTGTTAGACCTTTAAAGTTCCCCACTCCCCTTTGCATAGAAAGAGACCACATGTTTGTTAAGTTAAAAAATGGCTTACTTACAAACTATTCAAAGGTCAGATTCATGTGCTTTTCCAAACAGCAGCAATAAAAGACATGCAGTATTACATAGTTTCAAAATGGTAAGAGTTTCTAACTTATTTATATAGAAAACAAAGATGGCTTGCTAATACCATTTGGTCTATGTTTGGAGTTTGCAGATTAGACTCGTCACAGGGTGGAAGTGAGAGAACAAAGAGTTTGGTAAACCTTCCTCCCAAGGTGAGGAGATCCAAGGAATGGGAATATTAGGTGAAAGGGAGAGGACCAAGAGACAGACTGTGACGCTGTTTTAGGAGAAGGGCAGAAAAGTCAAAGCATGCCCCATTTCCTAGGGCCCACTGCAGCAAGATACAGCAGTCTCATAAACACTATAACTTTATTTTCCTTCCAAAATCCGTTTGATTGCTATTGGAATCCTTGCTTCTGCACCCAAACCAGATTTGCTAACAATACCATTTAAACATATTTTGCAATATTAAAAGGCATATTAAGATTTTAAAACTAATTTCAAAGTCTTATTTCCCCTATTCTGCTTATGTTTGAAGTTATTTTAATCTCCTCGCAATCTTGCTATTCCCCCTGCTGCCAACTCTTTCCTCTCCTCCCCACCCTCTCATTTTTTGGACTCATCTAATTTGCCTTATTTCTAAATCATTATGATATCCTCAAGACACCACTTCATAAATGCCTCCTGTTGAATTGTTCATTAAAATCTAATTTTTGCTATCTGGTTCTGGCTTTTTAAGCTTCTGAAATCTACAGTAATTATACATATCCATCTTGCAATGGTACATATTGACTTCTGAATATTAAAGCAAAAAAGAAAAACAGAGAGGAATGTGTTACCTAGCAATGCGCCTGAGATCTTCGGCATAGTCCTGTGTGACTCTTATCTTTCTCTCTCTGGCATCTTTTAGGCCTATTTCAATATTTTTACATGCCATTAAGATTAGTTGGAATGTTAATCAGAAGAGACCTTCTCTGAAATCACCAGCAAGACATGAGAAACATATGACTTCCTCAGATCCATTATTTAGACCAAAGATCTGAATTCCCAGGGAAGAAAATGTACAATATTGTTGCTGCATTTGATCCAAGGTTGGGGGGAAAACCCTCTTGTGTGTTCCAGAAAGTATTTCATCAATAGAAAAAATAAGACATTCATGAGATATGCAACACTCACTCCTAAACAGACTTCATCACCTATAGGTAGATTTAGTTTGATTCAACGGTATTTACATGGTTTATTTATGTTTGTGTTTGCTGCCCTACCCCTAGGGCTCAAGTGTTACAAATATTCTTCCTTTCTCCTCCCAACTGTTCAGTAAGATAAGTTATTCTGACAGATCGTTGTTTGTCCATGGATGCACATAGATGGCTCATGGCCACAGAAAACTGGTATTCTGAATTCCCCATTAGTGATTTCCATTCCAAATCAGAAAGTGGCTTGCATTAAATAATAAAGTATGCTTACACTGCTTCTATCCTCTCTGATACACAACATTGCTTTGAAGAGACCACCCCTTCCTCTCCCCGAAATTCAGTTTTTATAGATCATTGTGACTGCTCTCATTGCCTTTCATTCCATCTCATTTCCCTGACTGCTGGAGGGGTCAGTTGTTCGGCTGCATGCACAAATGCTTGAGGAATTTCATCTTTGTGATATCTGAAACACACTGACTTGCTCTGGACTTCCTGGGCTAATGTGAGATGCAACCACACAGCACTGGCTTATATACCAGTGCACCCACACAGCTCTGACATTACTGTGCTCCATCCCTCCCCCTGTTGTCATAAGGTTCTGCAGTATCTCATATATATATATATATATATATAAAATCTCCAGCAATCTAATACCAACCAGAACCAAGCTGTGACTTTTTAATATCTCTGTTAGAGGGAGAAAAGCCTGCACTAAATTGCACAAATGCGGTACTTTTCCCTACTTTTGTTGGGTATTGCAACCCAATCATTCTATTGGCTTATCCATAGTTGTATATTGCTTAATTCTATATGCTGCAGGCATGGGGGAGAGTATCACAAGTACACCATAGTAGAAAGGCTGGATTTTAAGGGATATAAATCTGCACTGTGATCTGGCAACAAAAAATCTCATTTGTTAAGTAATCATGGATAAGCGTTAAGGGCAGATGAAATGGGTGGGCGCAGGCTCGGAGATCCAGCTATTTTTAATGTCAACGTTACAATCCTTCTTGCCTTTAAAAAAATATCTGCAATTGATTCATTTTTGTTCTGGATTGCAAGAGAGAGAAAGAAAACCCTCTTCTTATTCAGTGCCCTAAGTATAACATTATTCTGATGAGGGCAATCTGCTTCCAGAATGTGGTGTCACGGGGAAAGACCTCACAATGACAAAAATAAGAACTATTTGATTATTATAGCAATTTTAATGAAATGTTCATCTAAATCATGAACTTCTGCTCCAACTGCTCTGATATCTTTTGGCAAAGTGCTTCCTTCTGGTGAGTCACCAGAAAGGCTGTGAAAAGGCAGTCAGGGAGAACTCGGTGCTATCCAGGCATCACAGCAATTACAGGAAGGCACTCTTCATTTTTATGGGCATTACAACACTATTAGGCTAAAAAAAGGGGAGGGGGATGCAGCTACAGCCGCTGCAGCTGAACTAGTAAAGACCGCAGGGACGAAAGCTATTGGTTTGTGCTCCAGTGACACCACAATCATGCATTTCTTTATTTTCTTTATTGAACACGAGAGAGAGAAAATGAGAAGAAACAGATATGAAGAAAGATTTCTACATAGTAGAAATTAAAAGCAGAGCTACAGTTGAAAGTTGGGCTTAAAGATAACTCCAGCGTCAATGAGCCAAGTGCTGAGCCCTGTGCATCAAGGCTGAGTAAAGAAGAACTCTTGCCGCTAGTGATAGCTTCATCCTATGCTTCTTCATCCTCACTTCTTGAGGAAAGGAGCCTCTCGTCTCGCCTTATCTTCATAAGTATATCAGCAACAGCAGAGAGTTGGTGAGAGAGCTTCAGCATCACATACTGCAGTGTCTCTTAGCTCTTCAACGGATCAATAATTGCTCAGCATTTTAGTCCAGCATTGTTTGGATCTGTTGTAGCAAGGGACAAAATAAACCATTAGAGTCATAGAACTGAGAGTTGGAAGGGACTACAAGGGTCATTCTGCAGGAATTTATTTTGCCATGCGTGGGGCTAGAACCCACAACGCTGAGATTAAAAGCCTCACACCCCCTCTCTCCCCCCAATGTTGGGTGCAACTAGGCACCTCTGGCTATGTTGTTCATTGTACTGAATATGCTTTACTGCCCCCCCCCCCGGCCACCAGTGTTTTATTCTGAATATGCTTTCAGTTCTTAAAATGTACACCACTCTGGAATTTTATTTCTTGAGCCAAATGGAAATGCCTGCACATGAATGAATAAATAATATTGTGTAATATTAGGAAGGAGATACTGCCTTTCTTGGGTGTAGCCTCCCATGCTACCGCCAAGCCAGGAGATTTTGCCTTCATTGCACTTCTGTTCCTTTCCCCTTCTTACTATCTCAGGTTTTAACAAGAATATACCCAAGGTATATTCTGTGTTCAGTGGACGAGAACAGATATTATTCTGTCTTTTTGACAGCTTTTTAAGTGAAAACTGCCAGCACATCCCTCCACACAGCTTTTGTCCAGCTTTCAACTTTTTCTCGTGTGAGTTTTGAGGCATTTTCCCAATTATAAACTAAGTAGTGATTATCTTACCAGAACCAAGTGTTAAGGATTTAAAAGTAAGCTGGAAGAGTTTGTGTTTATACTTAGGAATTTCCTCAGGGAGTTTGACACACCCTGAAGTTGTCATTAAATTAAACCTGAAATGAAGTTTGAATGAGAAACAAAGCATATTAGAAATGTTGAGAGAAACTTTTTATACCATTGGTGGTATAATACACTTGAATGTTCTTCTGTTTCTACATTGTCTAAAAAAGTATTGCAGGATGGGAGATATAAAATTATTCCCCTACCAATTAAATCTATCTCCCCACAACAGAAATTGTGAAAATGTCCCTATCCTTTCCACTCACCACTGCTTCTTCTGTATCATTGCCCATTTCTTATCTACTTCCTGTTTGAATTGTCACATGATGATCCCATCCAGTCAGGGATCATATAGTGAACCAGATTACATAATGAGAGGCAGTGTTGTGTGGTGGTCAGAATCTCTGATTAGGATTGAAACCCCCTCTTGGTCACAAAACTGTGACCTTGTGCCAGTCACAATGTTTCAGCCTAACCTACCTCAAAGAGCTGTTGTGGTAATTAACTGAAGATGGGGAGAATTATGTATGCCACCTTCAGAACCTTGGAGAAAAATGTGGGATCTAAATGCAATAGTAAATACATATGTATATACGTACTTACCGGTAAATGTGCAATGTAGTCCTGATTAAACAACCATAATTGACACTGCAACCACAGAAAAGAAACCTGTCAAAGAGGCAATCAGTGCTGTCCAAAATATATGGGAAAAGCTCCCTTCTGTTTGCCCTTCCCTAGCTTATCAGGTTTTATTTTACTGCCCTGCACCCCTCAGTTTACCAAGATAATTATTGAACAGATGAAAGCAGAAATTGCCAATCTTTTTCAAAAAGTGGGCACATTTCAAATTTAGAGAGAGTGCTGGGGGTATTGCCCATAAAATAGCTGCTATGGGGGGATGAGGTGGCATGTCATAACACAAAATGAGTGCCAAGGGGAGCATGGCAGAACATAAAATTAGAGAGGCAGCTAAGGGCTTCCATGAGTAGCCAGCTATGCCG
Source organism: Podarcis raffonei (assembly GCF_027172205.1). Taxonomy (NCBI): domain Eukaryota; kingdom Metazoa; phylum Chordata; class Lepidosauria; order Squamata; family Lacertidae; genus Podarcis; species Podarcis raffonei. The sequence goes on from NC_070606.1 coordinate 55,367,881, forward strand.
TTCTGGTCTTGATTGTAGACCATGATACAGATTTTACATACATACACGGATGATGTTGCTATCTAATAGCAACAGGGAGAATTCATCTGTACCAAGAAAATATACAAAGTGGTCATGCCACACTTGCTCCCATTTCACAGAAATTGCTTAGAACATTTCCCCCCATCACTTTTTGGGCGGGCTAGAGTCTTCATTTTTTTTAAAGCAAAGAAAGAAAGCTCAGGGTCTGGGGCACCAGTAAAAGCCTTTGTGGGTGTCCTGGTGCCTGGAGGCACTGAGCTGGCAACCCCTAGAATAATGCATACCAAATGGGATCTAGCCTGTGGTGTTCAAAAACGTTAATTGTTGGGTTTAGGGCAGTGTTTCCCAAGCTTTGGTCTCCAGCTGTTTTTGGACTACATTATCCTTGACCAATGGTCTTGCTAGCTAGGGATGATGGGAGTTGAAGTCCAAAAACAGCTGGAGACCAAAGGTTGGGAAACTCTGGTTTAGGGTAAAATGTTTTCGTTAGTGTAGCCTTAAAGATATTATTTAACTTGTTTTTGACTAAAAATTGTTGGCAGAAAAACAGGCAGAAATTGCAGGCAGAAAAACAGCTGATAAATAGTGAAACAAATAGATAAATAACCTCCAAATCATTCTGGGAACACATTGTTGCATCATATACTGGGGCCTTTCCTCCCTCCCTCCCTCCCTCCCTCTTTATAATTGGTGTGACTTTTAAATTTAAGTTCTTATTTTTATTGTTCAGCCAATTCTTCAATTCAAGGAAATCATTGTGAACGTCTAATCTCCCCCTGTTGCAGTGAGTCTCAGTGGTATCTCCAGTGCATTTCAGTATTTCTTGAACAAATTATCAAATCCTGTGCAAATCTCAGATGTATTTAGATGTGGAGGCTTATTTTTAGTTTCCCCATAGATCTTGAGAATTCTAAAGAGAGAACTTTGGTTATTTACAATAAAAGCAATAGGATAAATCCACAAGGGCAATCTTTGTTACTTTAGCTCATTCATTGCTTATTAGGAAATCAACATGCTTATGGTGGTTTCAATTATAAGCCTATTAGGCAGATAATTGACAACACAAGTGTACTCATGTTACATTCCATTTGTTTCAACTATGCAAGAAGAAGTGGTGTGGTCTGTTTTAGGCAAGCAGAGATGCTAATCAAAACGTAAGTGACTTTCTAATTAGTTGGCTTTGCCTGATTCCCTGGACTAAAATGAAGTTGTGGTTAGAAGGCATTTAATCCAGCCTAGTATATACTTGGAACCTCTTCTTGCTTCTCATCTATCACATTTCTGATGCCAGGAAATTACTTATTTCCATAAAAATGACCTTACACAATTGTTAGTGTGAATGAGGAAACAGACACGTTTATCAATAGAGAGCATGACTGCTCTATAAGTTAACTATGCAGTGAAAACTTAAAAAATGCCTGGACATAAGCTCCACCACAGTAAAGTTTTATCCAGGTTGCTAAGAAGAAATAAAGGGTGAGCTGCAGAGATTCCAAGGACTAGCAATGAGGCAGAACCAGGAAAGAATCCTGCACTAAGGATGAAAGCAGCAACTTTTTAGGATCCTGGGTGTTCCTGCAGCCTGGTGTTCAAACAATTCACTCATAAACTGATATTCTGGCTTCACTCATTGGCTAAAAATATCGAAAGGCAGGAGCAGCCAAACCGACACATTTCATAGAAATCACTTAGATGCTTGCTTGCACAATTTGCTTTATAATTTTCATTCAAGGAGGTTTAAAGGCTAGAGTCTCTGCCTCACGTCCTGGCATGGGTCCTAGGAAATCCAATTATACCATTATAAACTAACCATGGCCTGGATTGCCTGCCCCCACCCCCCAGTGTGCCAAAGACCAGCACCACATTTTGTCCCTGAAGCACCCCTCCGGCAACCTGGGCTTTGGTGGAGGCACCACAAACTGGCAGCTGATGGCTCATGGACCAGCACTGGTCCATGGACTACCACTTTGAGTATAATTGACCTGGATGAAAGTTGTGTATTGCTTCTTTAAGAAGTAAGCTCTGGAAGCCTCAGTCTAGGTCATGTGAGAGAAATGCTTTCACCTTTGGATACAAAGACTGAGAAGTTGCAAAGCTTCAAGAAGCCTGGACAACTCTAGCCAAGACAATAATTAACCAGGACATTATTCAGTTTTTTAATGCTACACTTGTAAGTCAAAGACTTTTGCTTCATGTTCTACAGCTTTATATAAATAACTGTTGAATTTGAAGGCATCTGGTGTGACCAGCTGTTTCCAATATACAAAAAAAGTGAACAGTAAATTTATCATTTTTATGTGAATTTGGATGGACTGAGAGAAAAGTGGGGTGTGAAATTTTTTAAAAATGAAGGTTATACAAGTCAAAGATTCTTTAATTAATGGAGACTCAAGACATGCCTAATGATTATGATGATGCAGCGACTCTGCTCTGAAAAGAGAACTGGCCATGTTGCCTAATGTAAAATCTTCTTTTGGCAATCCAGCTCAGGAGGAAAAAGTAAAACATAGCTCAATTTCCCTCATAAATACCCCACCAAGTTTTCCAACTATGAATGGGGTGAAATATCTAGAGGAGTTCATTCCACCTCTGCATCAGGACACACCAGGACATATTTAGAGGTACGGATTTTGGAAGATTGTGGGACTGACTATATCCTCCAACTTGCCTCTTTTGAGGCCAAAAGAACTCAAAATGATTGGGAAGACATGGGGCCCCTAAGAGTCTTCTCCCAACAGCAAACCTGATGAGCAGATCACCTCTTGGTTCTTTCTAGTCTCTATGGATCAAGCCACAACCACCCTGTAGGAACCACACAGGAAGGTGAGGCTGAGAAGCTCAGATGTCATTGGACTCCACAGCTAGTATAGCTAATGGTCAGGGATGATAAGAATTGTAGGCCGGCAACATCTGGAAGACCACAGGTTCCCCACCCTGGCTGTAACAGTTTGCTTCATAGCAAGAAGAAAAGAAGCCCTTTCCCTTTGAGCAAAGCATTGTTCAGTCTCTGAAGAATTATTTTAATCTCTAGGATGCTGCCGATCCCAAGCTAATATGTTCTCTTCCTCCTGTCCCAATGTTGCCTTCTGGCATTGAAGACATTAACTCTGTCCTATAGAAAGAATCAAATCTCTCCAAGGGTGAGCATGCAACACAGTATCCGCCTAATTGCTGCCCACCATTTCACAGTGGGAAAGCTTTTCTTTCAACCCGGAAGGCTCAAACATTGATGATTTCTTCCCTCTGTGAACTAATGGGAGCTATCAGTTAAGTGTCACTGTGACTTATGGAACCCTGGCTAAATTTGACCCTCTAGCCTTTAGTGGGAAAATTGTTTCCTTTGTGCTTTAATATGACATGAGCTCAAAGTCAACATTCTTTAAGCTTTGAATTGGGCACTGAAAAAGTATCAATTGTTTCCTAAGTAAACTCTATGCTTTATGAAGGCAGGGGTGGGCAATCCACGGCCCACATATTTCAGCACAATCTACTTACTTTGAAGTTGTTACAATAGAAAATTGTACAGTACGATTTTAGCCCTCTTAAGTTGCAACCTGTACACAGTGACCTGTGGATACGTTGCATGGAACGAAATGGAGCTTACTTCCAAGTACAGTGGTACCTCAGGTTAAGAACTTAATTTGTTCCAGAGGTCCGTTCTTAACCTGAAACTGTTCTTAACCTGAAGCACCACTTTAGCTAATGGGGCCTCCTGCTGCTGCCACGACACTGCTACACAATTTCTGTTCTCATCCTGAAGCAAAGTTCTTAACCCGAGGTACTATTTCTGGGTTAGCGGAATCTGTAACCTGAAGCGTCTGTAACCCGAGGTACCACTGTACACATTTATAGGCTTAAAGGTAAAGGTACCCCTGCCCGTACGGGCCAGTCTTGACAGACTCTAGGGTTGTGCGTTCATCTCACTCTAGAGGCCGGGAGCCAGCGCTGTCCGCAGACACCTCCGGGTCACGTGGCCAGCGTGACGAAGCTGCTCCGGTGAACTGGCACCAGAGCAGCACACAGAAACGCCGTTTACCTTCCTGCTAGTAAGCGGCCCCTATTTATCTACTTGCACCCGGGGGTGCTTTCGAACTGCTAGGTTGGCAGGCACTGGGACCGAGCAACGGGAGCGCACCCCGCCACAGGGATTCGAACCTCCGACCATGCGATCGGCAAGTCCTAGGCGCTGAGGTTTTACCCACAGCGCCACCCGCGTCCCATATTTATAGGCTTATGCTGTTGTAAAAAAAAAGAAAGATCCTTGTTGCATCCTAAACACTTTTTTTAAGTGTCAAATTTTGTTGCCTAAAACACATTTAGTCTCACGCTACTAAAACCCTCATCAAGTTTATTATATATTCTAATGTATACTTTTTGTAGGACGTTTTGCTGATTCTTAGCAACAAGTAATATTATGGTCTCTTCGATACTCCCAGTTAGCAAAAACCAAAGCTGAAAACCCTGACAACTAATTAACCATTTATACAATACATATATTGTTGACATAAGTAGTTCCAGGCTTTTCCAGATCAGCACACACACAGGCAAATTCAATGTCTGAATTTGCTGCTGACCATTTAGATGGCTGTTTGAAACACAGGTTTCATCTGTCTCTACTTGCATGTACCCAGGGAAGTCTGCCAGCACTTATGTAGGGAACAGCAGCAGACTTGGGGCCTTCAAATTTCAGAGGTGCACTCTTCAATGCCAAAATTCATTGCCCCCACCTCTTGCCTTCCATTCAATATCATTGTTGTGACGCCCCTTGCAGAGCCCTCTTGGCTTGGTGCCCAGTGTGGGTGAACTGGTTGCACTCCCCTAAATCAGCTTCCGTAGGGAATCCATTTGCAGGCCTGTAGTTCTTTTCACATACATGCACACATATATTGAAGCTGCTGCGATTCTACTGATTCATATATCTGCCATATTAACCCTAACTAGCTTTTAGAACTCATATGTACTGTGGGGCTTGACAGATGGGACTCTGTCTCTCTTCCATCACTAGACTCTATCTTGAGAGAAAGAGTCAGGCTAACAAAGAAGCATCTTAGTCAGAAAGATGAGGTTATCATGCAATACACCCTGATCCCTAGAAAAGCTTTTACACTGAATTCATTCTCTTGTCTGACTCGGAGCAATAAGAGAATTCTGATGTTCTTCCTTCCTTCGCTGAAATGGTGGAGTTTTCAAACACAGCTGTTGGCACTACGTTATAGTGTTTGTTATTTTAGTAGCTTCTTTCATAGCCTATATTATATTGGCATTTCCTCATTTTAATATAGACTAGTGTCATGACTGTATTCTTCAAATATGATGTTTTCATTTAAAACAAAAATAGTAACCGTGGAAGATCAGCACATCAACCATGAAATGAGAAAATAGGAAACAGTAGCTCCATGAGATCTTTCCAACACTCAGCTCTGAGAAGTGTTAACTAAAGCAAAAAAATTTCATGAGCAATAGAGTAGCTTATGTAGTCTCAAGAAACTTCAGCACTTTTATAATGAAAGTCTCTTGACGCGCTTTAGGCTTCGTACTGTATTAAATATTTTATGTCTTTGCATTGTATTTCCAAATTTTCTGGCCATTTCCTTTCTACGCTCAACATACAACACAGATTCAATTTAAGAGGAGCATAGCTAGAATAGCTCAGCCATGATTATGAATACACAGTATGGTGTTTAGAAGCAGGGGTGCATACTCAAGCCCCACACCACAGCCCTCATATGTATCTCTCCCCATGTGCCTTAAAGCCATTATTCCTGCACTGCACAGGAAAGGTCTCCTTTATAACAAGGAGGGTTCTACTCACTTTCAAGTGAACACAGATTAGGGTCAATGCATCCCTTTTTGACACTTGAAGTGAAATGGGAAGTGCTACGCTGCCACTGCCATCTTCGTAGCACCTGCCTCACCACCTCTGCCACCGACAGAGAAGTCAACACACACAATTGCCTCATTATATAAATCATGTTTAGAACACCACAACACACACGTAACTGGCTGTCTCTTTAAGAATGTTTAATTCTAATTGCATGCACCTGCCCCATTGCAGAGGTTGCTCCTATATAGATTAGTTTCAATGGTCATTGATATGGAGCGTCTCTGACTGGCAACTCCTGCATTCCTGTGGACTACTTTTGGCTGAAAAACCTACTGAAAAATCTCCTGGAAACCTTGTCTGAAGAAGCCCAATGGGCGAAACAAGGGTGTATCCTGAGAACTGGTCTATCATCAGCTGCCTTGTTGTTACTAAGTAGTTCCATTTGTTACACTCTCAAGACATAGGACTGTGCAGAAGGAAGTTTCGTTTGTTACACTTTTAAGACATAGGACGATACAGAAGGAAGATATCCGTATGAAATGGCATTGCCAACAGGAACTGTACTTTGTAATTGTTGGACTTGACAATCTTTGGACTTGACAATCCTTGGATTTTAGGACAATAAATACATATAGAAGGTTAGTAGTAATATGATATGTTATTACCATCAGGAACTGTGCTTTGCAATTTTTTGATATGACGATTAAATTACAGTTTTATTACATATAATGTTATGTTTCTTTACTGACAGAGAAGTGGCACTGGCACTGGTGCTGATTTCCAGTGAGATCTTTCATGCTTTTAGAGATCTCACAAAGAACCTTGCCCAAGAAGATTGGCCACAGGCTAGTAGTTTTCTTGAATCCAGTAGATTTCTTGAATCCAGGGAGAATTCTTGAGGAGTGATTGTACTACTGCCTCCTTCAAGCAGGCAGGGACCATCCCCTCTTGCATGGGGGCATTAGTCACCTCCCTGGCCTAGCCAACTGTCCCTTCCCTGCTATTTTTTATCAGCCAAGAGGGGCAAGAGTCCAGAGTGCAAGTAGTTGCCTTGACTGCTCCAAGCACTTTGTTCACATCCTCAAGCCTTGCTAACTGAATCTCATCCAACGCAACAAGACTAGACAGTCCCCTGGCCACCCCTTGAGATTCATCTGCTGTAACAGTGGAGCCAAGATCCCAGTGAGCGGATTTTTATCCTCAAAATTCTTTTCAAACAAGTCACAGTGAGCTACTGACAGTTCTGCCAACTTGTTTGGAACAGACTTCCAGAGCCCCTTCACTACCCGGAAAAGCTCTGCCAGAAAAGCACAGTGAGGATGCAATGGAGACAGCGAAGTATTCCTTCTTTGCTGCCTTCACTGCCACTAGGTAGGCTCAATGATGAGCCCTCACTAGTATTCAATGGAATGGGAAAGGTGGGAAAGGCTTTGGGCACAGAGATATCTTGATTAAGACAACTGATATAGCAAGGCTCAGATTCTAGCATAATATAATGAGAGTGGAGTGGAAGTCTAGACGATAAGCTAAGAGCTAATTGAACTCAGTGTAGCTGAAAGACTGGAGCGATGGTTGTGAGGCACAGACAAGCATCAGTGACCAGACACAAAGGCTTGGGGACACTTGTCTTATGCAAAAGGCTCTACCACAGTAACTAGATATTTGACTTGGCCAGTTTTTAAAGGAGTGCAACACTCAATGGCTTATTAAAATCCATGGCAGCTCTATGGCACAGCCACATGGACATTACATTTATTTCCCAGTAAAGTCAATCAGCGCCTAAGCTGACTATGAGGAATTACACTCAAATAATTAAGCATTAAATGCTTTGTAGGTAAGTGGCTTCTCATGTGTTCATAAAGTTATTTCAATGCACTGTGCTGAAGCCATGGTAGCCTACAGAGCACTCTAAATCCCAGCCAAGCAGTAGCAGAGTACGATAGGGTGACAGTGTTGTCAGCCACATTGACTGGCAAGGAAAGCAGGGCAGCACAGGCAAAAGTCTGCTTTGGCTATATCATCCTGGATCTGGCCTAACAATCAGGTCTGGGTTGGGCTAGATGCTCAGCCCCAGAACACTGATTTTTGGCAGGTGGAATGGGGAGCTGTCCCATCAACACCCACCCTGCATGACAGGTTGCATCCTGACCTACAAAGTTATTTTGCAGCTCCCACAAACCTACCCTGCTATCTAATTGGCAGCTAGTCTAAGTCATCTATAAACACAACCTTAGCATGTTAGCTGCTGATATAGACTGGAAGGCAGTTCACAGCTGTAAACCTGATATTTTGTCACCCATACAGAATGATATCATGATAATTCCACCATCCTTTACAAATTATACGCAACATGGGCTATTGATGATAGGTTAGGGGGGAAAGAGACAATTACTCTTGAAGAAGAGTAAAATTACAGCAGTAATTATGACACTATTAGAAGATTAGAGACTAAGAGGTAAGACTGAGAAACCCCTCCTTCTTCCTGGAAAAGAAATGAGTTCACGGTGCTATAATTGCAGCTTTTAAAATTAAGGAGGGTCTTGTTAAAATTGATTTAGTCCTACCTACTGGCCATCAGTGAGAAAATTAAAAGACATAATCTAAAAATTATGCACCATAAGGGAATGATATATTAGGGATATTCTTTTGGAAGTGGTTGCTGCTGGCAGGAAGCACATTGATAGATTAAACAGGGATGGTGTGGAACAAGAAAGACTGAGTTTCAAGAAGGAACATCAAAGTTCAAAGCTGTCCTTTACTTGGACAGGCTACCAGGGCACAACCCAATCCTTGTCTCAAGGTGCTTGGATGTGTAGATGAAAAGAATTAGAATCCACTTTGAAATTTGTATATTGATTGAAGGAGAAGTGGGGAACCGAAGGCCCGAGGGCCATACCTGGTCCTCGGGACTCTCCCAGGCTGTATCTGCTCCCCAGGCCACAGACCTCTGGCCCTGCCCTGCACCCTCTTGGCCTGGCTAAAATATGTTTTTGAGCTATCATAAGACTTTCTGCTTGCTTGGATGGTGGAATAATGTGTACATAGAAACCTCTGACATTTGCACAGCTGCAATACAGACTACCGTACAAAGGTAAATGTTGCATCTATGCCACCTTCTGTTTTTTGCCTCTGGCTACATCCACTACTGCCATGCGGCCACTGGGCTGAACAAAGATCCTTAGGCTAATAGACTATCAGCTCAGACTGGGCCCCTTTGGACCTCTAGGCTTAGGTAAAGCATCCTCTCTCACCTTGGACCCTGCACATGTGTAGAACTGAAATCATTTTTTATCCATAATTGGTAACACATTCTCAAAATTCTCTTTTATGGATTTTAATGTCAAGCTTCTGTATACTGAATACAACTGAATGTTAAAAATTCAGCATTTGACAGCAGTATTCAACATGTGACAACCATATGCAGCATTTGACTTTCAGTTACAAAACACAGAATCTATATCACAGTCCTTAAGAAACGTCCATGCCCTTACTTTCCAGTTCATTCACTGGCAATTGCAACCCGTGTTACAGAGGCCTAACTAGTCTCAATTTGAAATCTGGTATTTTCCACAGATTTCCACAGATATCTTAGCTTTTGACTTTCAGGTGTCTCTTGAAAACTTTTTTATGCTGACATGCCTATTCAGTTGTCCGAAGCTTTTTCGACTGGCTACCTATTTTCAGCATTGATTTTGGGATTTTAATTTTATGTTTTATTGCTGTACACTATCCTGATTTTGCAGTATATGTATGTTGGCATAGAAGTACTTCTCTCTATATATATTAAAGTAAATAATCCATCTTTTCAGGTGTAAACATTTGTCATATGACAGCTGGCATTTGGTCTCAGTACTTCGTAGTCTGTACTTGTTAATATCCAAAAGCAATGGTTACTATCTTTTTAAAGAAAGATGCCTAAGACTCCAATTATTTTGTTCCTGTATCTGGGACAAACTTTATTTTCTCTCCACTTGATTGGAATTCACTACTGAGGTGCCAACATGTATGTCTTAACGCTGGGAGGTGGATTATCCTCACCACATGAGGAGTGGCTGGGCTTTGCCTGCTAAGAACTTGGGAGGCTCTCAGGCAACAGGCAAAGGAAGCTGGAGGTGATCACAGACAAGCACACTGATGAAGGAGCTGCTGGCTGCTCATTCATATGTTGTTTATCTCCAGCTTCCTCCATTCACAGCGGTGAATTTTCTCTGTTCCCTCCACTCTCAGTTGCTAGCAAAAATTAGGCAGTGAGAGAAATAATTGTAGAAAGCCAGCCAGTGGCTGCTCCTTCCCTGTGTGTGACTAGGACAACTCCTCCCTCCCCGCCTAGCTTTCTTTGCCTATTGATTGTCAGATGTCTACGAGGAGAACATCTACAAAGAGGTGCTGCCTATGTATTTTTGGAGGCACTCAAAGAAATCAAGTCACCTGTGTTATGGGAAATCCAGTTGCCTAGGCACCTTGTTGCAGTGATCACAATTGCAGTGCATTGGAGGTGCACATGTTATCAGGGACAGGTCCCATTACCTTTCCACAGAGAATCGTAGAATCATAGAAATGTAGAGTTGGAAGAGGGTCCTCTAGTCCACCCCCTGCAATACATAAATTCATGACTTATCTATCTTACATATAACATAAATTCTCTCTCTTACATATCACTCTCTCTCTCTCTTATCTCAGTTTGTGTTCTTTTCCATGAGTGTTGAAGGTGACCTCCAATTTTTGATATCCAGTGCCCTCCCATTTATAGGAGGCACATTCATGAGGATTCAGTGCTGCTCTACACACTATTTTTGCCTTCTCAGTCTGCCTCAGTGTCATTTCCCATTCCACCATTTAATCTGATTGTAAAGCAAACAACAATTTTGTTCACATATAGAAGCATGTGGCTTGCCAGCCTGATTCAGGTGAAGCAAATGAAGCTACAGATCTATTTATTTGTTGAATTTATGTCCCAGACACCCTCCCAAAGGATCCCAGGACAGCAAACACATCCACTTTTTAAAAGTGTTATAAACAAGTTCTTTCTTTTTTTTAAGCAGTTTCAGTTAAAACATTCTAAAAACAGTTGCAATTAAAAGATTAGTTCATCCTGCAATCTCAGGGTTGCCAAAGCAAAAATGAAGACAAAAAAGAAGGCAGAAAGTTGGAGGACAAAGGGCACCAAAACAGCCTCAAAGTAGTTTGATTGTTCAACAAAGGCAATTTATTTTAAAAAATGGAAGTAGGGGTTACATCTGTCCTGCTGCAATAAATGTGTTGTTTTCAAAGTGACTATTATAAGTAGAGAATGCTCAGGGGAACCCTAGGGGGGTAAAATTATAAAACATGTTAGGTTTGGTGGGGAAGTGAAACTTTTCTGTCTTCTACTTTCTCTTTTCTGTTCTTGTTGAGCAGAGCTCATTAGCACACCTTGGTGCATTTAATCATCCCATCAGAATTAATGCTGCTTGGTTTGTATAATATGTTCTATCACATTCACAGTCACTCTTCCTGTGGCAGAACAGGAAAGGTCAGGAGGTCTCAGTGTGCCTGATCAAAATTAAAACAGATAAAGATGCTGGCTTCATCTGCATTTTATGTAAAAGGCACGTCAGGGGATTGAGGCAAGAGAACAGGATTTCACAAAACATATTTGCAATCATAAAGTAGATCAGTCTTCATGGACGACTTTTCTCTCTGTCTTTCTTTAGATTTCCAGACTTTTCATTGAGTTTGTACAAAATGAATGGGGGAAATGTGGAGGAAATGGAATGTCCCTGGATTCAAGTTGTCTCACTCCACTTTCCCTACTCTTGGCACCAGATTTTGGCAGTTCTTTGCCCCCCGCCAGAATGTTGGCATGGCATGACACAGAAACTTGGATAAAAGGGTCACACTAACAGTGCTCACACATGCCATACATTGCATGTACAATCTGTCTGATTCTGTACACAATAGCTGACCTGTACAAATCAAAATGTGTGCACTCTTTCACACAACCAAGTGTTTTATTAATCCTGACCGAGGATTTGCAGCATGGCAACAACCCAACAGATAAGTGTGGCAACCATAAAAGACTGGCGATTCTGGAGACAGTGTCCTTGGTGCATCAGTTGGACAGCCCACCCCAGCCACTTTGCTGAACTCCTCCACCTGCAGACAGGGAGGGTATTGTCCGGAGTCCAGGCTGCTGTCTTGATAACACAGCATTCAAGTCATAATTAGGTGGAAGATTTATTGCAATACAAACAATTAACTTTGGATGTCTAACCGAACGTGCATTGCTTATGAATCAGTTGACCCTTCTGAAGAACGCTTCCTGGTTCTGCAGAATATCCTGAACCTATGACCCTTACGTTTCCGGGTTTGCTTCCTGCCTAATACCTTTGCCATATGTTGACTCCTTGAGCTCAGATGATTAATTGCCTCCTCTTCCAGTGAGGAAATGCTATTTTGCCTGCTTTCTAAGTCTGCCTGTGCTTCTTGCGGGAGCTGACGTTTCACCCTCCCACACTATGCTGACTCCTTATCCACATTTCATTCTGTGTCAGAGTGAGGGGGAGGAGGATTGCTTACTGACTCGTGCTGTGTTTCCCTACTTGGGGCAGATTTGTTCATGACTTGTATACAAACCCTCTGCAGATCTTAAACAGATGAAGCAGACCCTCTTGAGAAAGATAAACCTCAACATCCTAATACAACTGGATACTAAAATAAGCCAATTTGAGGGGCTTTTCCACAACCAAGCAGTACATACATTTTATGAAATAAATAATAAATCAACAAATAAAATATCTGATTTCGGGACACAGATTTCAGGGTACCACTGGCCTCTGCCACGGCCATGCAGAGCCAAATAAAGACCTATCACGCATACAGGGCAAAGATTGAGTGCAGTCTTTAGGGTTGCCATATTTCATCAAGAGTTGTTGAGCTTTGGGGGCAAAATTGAAAAAAAGGAAAAATAATAATGGACGTTTTGGAGCTTTTCTAAAGTAAAATGGTCAAAAATGGCACTGTCAGCCGTTCCTGAACACCTAGGCAATTTCTGTCCAGACACTGCTTACGACAACATTATTCTGGATATATCTGGGAATTTCCAGACGTATGATAACCCTAGACTCCCTGGGCTGCACTGAGGAGCTCCTAGCCCTCTGACCAATCATGGAGCTGTGGATGTGTGTGTGTGTCTATATTGTTGTTTAGTCGTTTAGTCGTGTCCAACTCTTTGTGACCCCATGGACCAGAGCACGCCAGGCACTCCTGTCTTCACTGCCTCCCACAGTTTGGTCAGACTCATGTTTGTAGCTTCGAGAATACTGTCCAACCATCTCGTCCTCTGTCATCCCCTTCTCCTTGTACCCTCAATCTTTCCCAACATCAGGGTCTTTTCCAGGGAGTCTTCTCTTCTCACGAGGTGGCCAAAGTATTGGAGCCTCAGCTTCAGGATCTGTCCTTTCAGTGAGCACTCAGAGCTTAAGGAAATCAGTTGTATGTATATAATTTCTGTGTGTGGCTGTGTGCATCCCTAAGTGTCCCACCTCTCCTGATGTGGCTGGACTGAATGTCACCTTGCCACTCACTCTACAGATCAAGGGAGGGATGGTGAAATAAAATGTGGGATTTTAAAAAAAATGTGGAAAGAGAAAACAGAGTATAAAAACAGTAGATGCAGTTTTCACTCCAACAGTATACAGAAGAAATTGCTTCAGTACAACAATACAACAAGGATAGATTCAAATTATGTGTGATGTGTTATCAAAGAATGCCATGCTGCTGGATGCATTGTCTTATGTGACGTTGCTGACTCAGAATACCTAATTCATAAAACTATTGATTTGTGCTTTATTGTGGTCTTTGCTTAATCTAACTTATCACCAGGAACTAATTTGCCATTGTCAATAGTCACATTGAGGTTAGGATAATGTGTTTGACTGTAACCTCCTTTTCCATGCTGTCTTTGTTCGCCAGTACTTTGAAGTTTAGTTTCAAGGGCAACAAGAAAGAAAGAAAGAAAAAGGAAGAAAAAGAAAGAAAGAAAGAAAGAAAGAAAGAAAGAAAGAAAGAAAGAAAGCGACTGAGCTTTGGAGTCTAGCAGAAGAGCCCCCAACTTACTTGCAAGTAAGGAAAAAAAGTTCATCTGAGCAAGGTTCAGTCACCCATGGTGCATTTCTTTCATTTAATGTCTAGAATTTGGATACATCTTCAACATCAGCTCTACAAAGCACAATCTAGTCAAAGCTGCACACTTTCAACTGAGTAACTGTATCCCTTAGAGAATAGATTGATCTACTTTGACCTGTGCTGAAAGATTGAGTAGACATGTCATTTCTGTCATAGGATCCAGTTCCTAGGGGCTGCGGGGGCTTCAGCCCCCACAATAAAATATTTGAGGGGGCCGGGACCCCACAAAGTTGATGGGCATTCCAATTGAAATTTATTTATTTATTCTATTTATTGAATTTATATACCGCCCTATATCCGGAGGTCTGGTATGTGTGCGCGCACTGCACCATGTGATTGTTTATGGGGGGTGGGGCTTACCTGGGCCCCCATAATATTTTATTCAAGTTGGCACCCCTGGTGTCTGGTCTAACAATGGTGCCTTCTGCCAATGTAACCCTTATGCTAGTAGAGCAGCACCAGCACAAGGGGGCAAGGAAGGGAAGATGAACTGGTGATTGCAGCGTTAACAAGCACAGGGTGTCTTTAGCAGGAGAGCTTACAGAATTCATTATTTGTGATTTCTAATATGCACTGATCTGAAACACACATTCCAGACTAACGTGTGGATCAGAACCCTTCAACTTTAATTGTACTGGGCTCTGGCAAGCCTTTTCAATAATGGCCCCACATCTAACTGCATTCTATTAAAAAGTGCATTTAGTTGGGCTTTAAACTGTTTTAAACAGGTGATTTTTTAAAAAATGAATCGACTCTTTTGTAGTTTGAAAACTGTTTTATCATTTTAATGTTCTTTTGTAAGTAGCTTGGGTAGCGCTTTACCCTGAAAAGCATCATATATCCCATACTGTATGTGGGGATGCCCTGGAAGATGATGCAGAAACTTCAGCTAGTGCAAACTGATTGGCTACTGAGTGGAGCAGCAAGACAGAGCCACATAACACTGGCTCTTAAAGAATTGCACCCTCTTTTGAATTCAAGGCATTGCAAATGAATTTACATCCCTAAACAATGTGAGGCTTAATTGCTTGAAGCAGTGTATCTCCCAATATAGTCCTGCCTGCATGTTTATGCTCTGTGCGGTGACATGAGAAAGGACCTCCTTTGTGGTGGCACCTTGTGTTGAGGGGGCTCAGAACTTACAGGGTTAAGAGTTCTGAGTGATGACGCCTCACATTCTGAGGGCGGGCAGAGAACACGGAAGGGGCGTGGATTTCTCCGTGTGTTTTTCAGTCTGCGTGTTTGCTTCAAGGAGAAAGGAGCAACATGAGTTGCGTCTCACCGGGAAGATTTACGATGTGTTGATTTGTACAGCAATAAAGACTTTAAGATAAGGACACTGCAGCGTTCAGCCTGAGTTATTGCTACCACACGACAGAACGTTCAAGCTTCTACTTCCGCTGTGTTTTATGCTCTGCTGAGTCAAAGGTCCCGGGGGGAAGACCAGAGCTGCGCAGAGGGAAGTGTGCCGGACCCCCCCGGTCGATCTTGACCCCGCATAGGTTATGGAGGTCAGCCAAGCTTTGGAAGCTGTTGCTGAGTTGTGCCTGCGTGTGGGAGAAGCCAGCTGAGGAGGAGCTTCTGTTACGTGAGTAGGCTCAGCCCCGGGGGAGAAGGAAAATGGCTCAGCTTAAGCTGCCATGCCAGAAACTGACTAGCCATAATTGGCTGCAGTGGAGTTTTCAAGCAGAGTTTTGGCTAGTTGGGGAGCAGCTGTGGGATGTTGTACAGCGCCCACTGAAGGCTACTGGGAACGCAGAGACTGAAAGAGCTGCAGAGCAAAGTGAAGTTGAGAAGCGTGTGCTTGCTTTTTTGGCAGAGAATGTGGATGCACATCTGGTGCCGGTTGTCCTGGATGCTGAAAGGCCTGAGGCTGCTTGGCTAGCACTCCGTGAAGCTTGTGAAGCTGGGGTGGGAAGCAAGGGCCAAGATGGGGCTGCATCCGAAGGGGAGAGGCAAGATGGCGCCGGCCACATTCTTGAGAGCCGACACACAGCTGGGAAGAGCTGTGAGCCCTCACGGGGGGGCGAAAGGACTGTTGCTGTTACTGTTGCTGTTGCTGGCAATGCTGAGCCTGGGGGCTGTGTGGATGCTGCAACGTGTCTGTGTGAGGAGCCAGGAGAGAGGCCAAGTGTTGGGAGCCCTTTACCCACCAGAGGGGGTGCAGGAAAACGTCCTGGGAGCCCCGTGAGTAGTGGGGGGGCAGTGAGCAGTGAAAGCTCAGAGACGCCTCTGAAAGCTCCAAAAGCTGCCAAGAGCTGTTTACGTCGTGAGCCTGGGAAGCTGCAAAGAGCTAAAGGCTTCAAGGCCGGCCACCTGCAGCAAGGAGAGATAAGAGCTATGGAGTTGTGTGGGAACGCTGAGATACGTCCGGTCTCCAAGGCAACTGAGAGAGTTGCATCTACGGAAGCTGTGAAGGTCGTGGGCAAGTCTTCCTGCCGGGGGGAGTCTGTTGCCGTGACAACCAGAGAGGACATCTGCAGAGGCTCCAAGGATGGGGGCAGCGAGAAGATTGTTGCCATGGCAATGCTTAGGGACAGCTCCAGTGAGGAGAGAGTGCTGCGTTGGATCATAGACTCTGGAGCCAGTCATCACCTGATGACAGCGCCACCTGATGGACAAATGTGGAACTGCAGGGCTGTTTCAACTGGGAAAACAGTTGTTTTTGCTAACGGGTCACAGAGACATTTAACCACTGTTGGAAATGTGTTTGTTTCTTTCTTGCAGGCGGAGCTGGAGGTCTACGTCGTGCCTGAGATAAAACATTGTCTTTTATCTGTACCATGCCTCTTACAGGAGGGGTATAAGGTTTGTTTTGAAAAGAATGTCTGTACAATTTCCAGAGGGGGCAAGCAACTGGTAAGTGTTGAGAGAAATCAGAACAACCTCTTTGTTCTGGAATCACCTCTAGAGGGTGAGGGGAATGCTGGGAAAGCCACTGACCACACTCATGTGTCGTGTGCTTGCGTGTGGCACAAGAGGATGTCACATGGGTCCTGTGAGGACGTTCAGATGTTATCAGAGTGCACCAAAGGTTGCAAGGTAAAAGAATGTGGTAAACCTTTGAATTGCAAGGCTTGCAGGAAAGCCAGAAACAAGGGATTTAATGATCCCAGGGTAGAGAGAGTCACCACAAAGCCTTTTGAGGTTGTGCATGCAGACCTTTTAGGTATGCCACAGCCAAGTCTGGGCAAGGCCAAGTGGCTGATGGTGCTGACAGATGATTTTACAAGGAACGCATGGGCGTTCACGCTGAGAACGAAGGAGGAAGCAGCGCAACTGATCAAGGATTGGGTTGCGGAGGTGGAACTAAGGTTCTCCACCAAGGTGCAAGGGTTCAAATGTGACCGAGGTTCTGAGGTCACTGGGTCTGCTCTAAAGGGTTTCTTTCGCCAGAGGGGGATACGTCACAAGGTGACTTCTCCTCAGAAGAGTGGCGTGGCAGAGCTTAGGAGTAAAGCTCTGGTTCGAGCATCCGAGATTCTACTGGATGACTCTGGTTTGCCTCAAAGTTTTTGGGGGGAGGCGGTAAAGACAGCCAATTTCACGATGAACAGGTGCTACAATGCAGTGGTAGGTGACACCCCATATTTCCTGCTTCATCGACAGAAGCCGCTTGTGCATTTCTTTCGCACTTTTGGTTGCAGGGCCATGGTGCCTGTACCAAAGTGGTTGCAGCAAGAAGGTGGTCCAAAGTACCAGGAAATGATCTTCTGTGGGTATGAACCCGCGACCAAGGGGTGGAGATTCGCATACCCAGAAGGTGATCAGACCAAGCTTCTGGTCAGTAAACAGGCTGAGTTCTTTGAGCAGGATGGCTGGGCTAGGCGCAAAGTGCGCTCTGACGTTCACTCAGATTGTCTGTCTGACGCTGAGGAGGAAAGAGAGCCAGAGCCCGAACCTGTTGGTGGAGACCAGGTCCCTGAACAGAGTAGGGCGTCTCCACAGGTTGTTAAGGGAGTGTCCAAGAGTGAGCCCTCATCTCCTGTGCGCATAATGGAGAAAGCTCACAGACGTGTCAAGTCAGAGGGGGAGTCTTCTGATGAGGAAGACGCACATGCTGGCCCCAGTGGGTCAGGAGGAGCACCCCAGTTTGTGCCCAGGCGGTCTTCACGGGCAACAAAGGGAATTCCACCTGAGAGGTTTCAGGTCACAAATGCGTGGGTTGGTTTCACACAGTGCGAACCTGAGGTTTGTGAGGTTCAACAGGTGCCTAACAACGATGCCAAGAAGGGGCGGAAGGCAATGGGGAAGGTGTTGAACACTCAGAAGTCCTCTCAGAACGTGATTCGAGAGGGGGTGTTGAGGGGGCTCAGAACTTACAGGGTTAAGAGTTCTGAGTGATGACGCCTCACATTCTGAGGGCGGGCAGAGAACACGGAAGGGGCGTGGATTTCTCCGTGTGTTTTTCAGTCTGCGTGTTTGCTTCAAGGAGAAAGGAGCAACATGAGTTGCGTCTCACCGGGAAGATTTACGATGTGTTGATTTGTACAGCAATAAAGACTTTAAGATAAGGACACTGCAGCGTTCAGCCTGAGTTATTGCTACCACACGACAGAACGTTCAAGCTTCTACTTCCGCTGTGTTTTATGCTCTGCTGAGTCAAAGGTCCTGGGGGGAAGACCAGAGCTGCGCAGAGGGAAGTGTGCCGGACCCCCCCGGTCGATCTTGACCCCGAATACCTTGTTTATGAAATTTCCTCCCCTATGAAATTTGCCAGGCCCCAAATTTTCTATTGTTTAGTCACCAGCTTATAACATGGCTGTTCACCCAAGCCTCTGGTGATTTTTAATAATTTGGGGCTGATCTGCAGCATCTGGTGGTTTATTTATTACAAATCATTTCAGTTTTTTTAATTGTTCCCTGCCAGGAGATCTCAGGATAGGTCGCAAAATTAAATAATAATAAATAGAAATACTTTAAGTAAAACACAAAGGTATTCTGAAGCCTATCTGGGAGTTAATCACAAGAATGGTGAGCTTGGAGAAAATGATCTGTTGCTGCTCTGTAGCTGCATGTGCATCCCTCTATATCTAGCTTCAATCGTACCGCTGAAGTGAGAGGTCAGTTGCTTTCCAGTCTATCTAGACTAATCGTATACAGGATGTCCTATAAAATAACTCTTGACTTCCTGCCAAAAGCAGCTTTGACAAATCCAATAGCATCTGAACTTAGTGCTTTGTTCAATTTATCTCAGACTTTTATAAAGCCACAAGTACACAAGAAAGAACCATTACTACTAGGTCAAACAATGGTTCATCTGCCTGATATGTCATATTCAGGCACGGAGAAAGCAAATCATGTTGAAGGCTCACAGTATCCCTCCCTGACCTTGTGAAATTAAGCATAGATTCTGTCCTACCGACCCCCTTAGTGCCATAATGAAACACCTTGGGAGATTTCAGCTGGCCTCTTACATATAGATGGGGCCAGGCCATGTGAGAAGAGACTCTTTGCTTAGCAAGGCAACACACCCATCACTTTGTCACAGCTGGATTAGCTGGTTACCCTTCGGGAGCCAAGTAGAATTTTTTGGGGGGGTGATCCTGCAATTGGCTACTGGGGTCATCTTTTCCCCCACTGGCTTTGCAATAGATGATTGGCCCAGATGTGGTGTGAGTTTTACAAGCTTTGGTGACAACAGCAGAGTCAGAAACCTGTCCCCCCCAGGGCGCAGTGGGTTCAGACTTGGAATTTGAGCTGAGTGAACAAGAGGCTGGCTCTGCAGATGAGGGAGAACTGTTAGATTCCAGACAGGACAGCCCAGGGCTCCTCCTTCCCAGGAAAGAAGCCATTAGCTCACAAGGAGAGGAAGAGTTGCAAGTTGGCCAAAGCGTTGCCAGGCAACCATCAGGTAAGCCAGAATCTGTGTCTTCTGGGGAAGAGACAGGCCAACCTATCAGTCCTCACAGGAGGAGATGGGAGAGGCTCAGAGAACTGCGGGAGGGGATGAGGAGAAAAGCAGGGTTCTGGCGTCCTTCCTGTTGGGGGCAGGATTCTGATTTAGACTGAGCAACTCCTTTGCTGAGAGGAGGCAAGAACCCTTGCTCTGGATATGTTTTCTTGACGCCTTTGGTAAATACTCTTATCTACTTGGTTGGATAGCGTCTTCGAAGCTACAAACATGAGCCTGACCAAACTGCGGGAGGCAGTGGAAGACAGAAGTGCCTGGCGTGTTCTGGTCCATGGGGTCACGAAGAGTCGGACATGACTAAACGACTAAACAACAACAAACTTGCTACAGATACATCCAATGGTAGCCCTACTCAGCATAGACCCACTAAAATTAAGGAATGTGATGAACTTAGGTTTGTAAATTTAGGTTTACTCTGAGTAACCCTGTACATTTTTTCCTGTACATTTATTCTCTCTCCCTCCACTTTTTGTAAACTGGCAATTTAGCCTGAACCCCTGACCATGTCTGAGCATAGGAGCCCTGGTGCAGAGAGATTACTGCACAAGTCTATTTCATTTCTATTATTACCTGCTGGATAGCTCAGCTGGTTAGAGTGTGGTGCTGAGGTTTGACCCCCATAAGGGACAGCTGCACAGGGACTAGATGATTCTCAGGGTCCCTTTTAGCTCTGGGTTTATATATATATACCCCACAACTTCCTTTAAAGGAGCCCGTGCATCCAAATGAGTCTTCTAGTATCCTTCCCACTTAAGTGGAAAAATGTTTAAATTTGAAATATCTTTTTTGTAAGAAGGCATCACTTTTTTAGTGCAACATTCCGTGAGAGTCAGAAACCTGCTGCTATTTTTTCCACACTTATTCACAGCTGCAAATATAATATTTTCATCCAGTAAACAGATATTGTGAATATTTGATCTGATTGTTACGAAAAAGGAGCAATGCAGAAGCAAGCACCAGGTGGCTGGAATGGTAAACAGGAAACTGATGTTATTGGATTGTACCGTGGGAACGAGGAACAGTTTGTAAAGTGCTCTGAGAGCCGGATGTTACCTCAGAGTGACACATGACCCTGTACTGGAAGTACATGGGTGGATTTTATTCTCTCTCTGCAGTGGGGAAGCAGAGTGTGCAGACATGTTTTCTCTGTACTGGTGAACGACAGGAATAAAGACATGTAGATATATTTCTGTCTGTCTCTTTCCCCCTCCCTGGGAGAGGAGTGGGAGGACTGGTGTGTTCTCCTTCACGTTGAGGAGAATCGCCGATTGGAGACCTCCTTTGATCTTGCCGGGAGTCGCAGACAGGAGGTCATAAGGATTCAAGCCGGGCACCTGGAGGGTGGCCAAATTCCTCTGGACTAAGAGCTAAGCTGGAGGCTCTGACTTTTGGCTTGAATGCCGACAACTGGTAGCAGACCGATGGTTATCTGATCTATGAGAATCTGCATGAGAGGTGAGAGGTCGATGAATCGTTGCCATCCTCTGCACCTAAGAAGATAAATAAAAGCGTCTGCCTGCAGCCAGAAGCTGAAACAGACAGCTGGACACCGAGAGGAGTGTGTTTCAAGGCAACGGAGCCCCAAAAAAAGGTATGCTGCATTTTGGGAGAGAGAGAATGAACGCAGAAAGGCTTATTTTCTGGTTCACAAGAAAGAGCTGCGTTTGAAAAACAGCTCTGAAAGAGCAAGCTTGCATACCAGGAATTCCTGTGGTGAGATAAGGAGTTCCGTCCTGAGCAGGTTGCTAGGCAACGTCTGCCAGTTACTGAGTGGCCTAAAAAGAGCCTGGGAAATCGAAAGTGTATCTGCGCAGCTGTGCAAGGGTTTTGAAAAAACAGCCCAAAAGTTTTGCCTGCCAGTGAAGCAGTAAACAAAGACTTTTGGAGTTTTACTGGCTTGAAAAGTGAAAGCTGGCTTGAGATTGAGTGTAAAGCTGACCCTTGGATTCAGCATGGATTCCAAGAAGGCGGGAGGTTTGCCCTATCCCCCTCCCCTCACTAATGACAATTATTCATCTTGGTCTATAAAGATGAAGGCCCTGCTGCAGAATCAGAGGGTCTTTGACGTGATTGAGAACCCCATCCCAGCAGCACCAACCCGAGGTTGGGAGTCACAGAATCTGAAAGCCAGGACGGCTATAATTCTGTGTGTGTCAGATGACCAATTGGTGCATATTCAGGGTTTGGAATATGCACGGGAAATTTGGGAGATGCTACGAAGAACACATCAGAGGGATGCTGGTTCTTCAGCGTTGCTGTATTTTGAGAAGCTGACCAATCTGAGGCTTGCGCCTGATGGAGATGTTCAAGCGCACCTGACGGAGATGAAATATCTGCGCCAGCAGATGGTGGAACGCAATTTCCGTCTGCAGGAGGAAGTGTTTTGCTTCATGATGATCAACAGCTTAAATCGGACTTACAAAACGGTTGCCAGTCAGCTTGGTTCCCTCCCGGCACAAGATTTGACCGCGGAGAGGGTGTGTGCCGTAGTTCTGAATGAACAGGACAGACTTGCTGCACTGGAAGTAAAGGACAGGGGGAGGGAGGAACGGAGTTCTAATTCCCCCGCAGATGAAGCTACTGGAGAAAAAGCTCTAGCTTTGAACGCTGTCCGATGCTACAATTGTGGACAGGCTGGGCATCTTCAGCGGAACTGTAAGAAGCCACGTCAGCCTAAAGGAGCGAAGGGCCGCTCAGCAAAGCCTGAGGCGTCAGGCAAAGGTCACACCAAGACTTCGGTGAAACCTGGAAAAGCTTTGATGGCGAAAGGAACCACGCCAGACGTTGGGAACTCGTTTGTTATTGACACGGGCGTGACAGTTCATATGTCTCCACACAAAGAACTCTTTTCATCGTTTAAGAAGCAAAGCTTCACTGTGACACAGGCCAATGGTCAGGAGCTAGAAGCGACCGGAAAGGGGACTGTCTATCTTAAGAGTCTGAACTTGACAATAAACAATGTTTACTTGGTTCCTGAATTGAAGTTCAATCTGCTGAGTGTTTCGCAGATTGCAAAGAAAGGACTGAAACTGTCCTACGATGCTGAGAGCTGCAAGATCTACAAAGATGGAGAGTTATTTCTTTCAGCCAGGGAGAAGGATGGACTTTATTTGTTGACTTTTGCACAAAGTGATTACATGGAATGTAATTCATCTGTGTCTAACCTAGTTTCTCTTGCAGGTGTGAGCAAGAAGGTGACCGGAGTCAACAGAGCATTTCAGCGGGTGTATGCTGATGTGATTGGTCCTCTAGAACCATCTAGAGGCAATGCAAGATATTATCTTGTGTGTGTGGATCATTTCTCTAACTATGCCTGGGTTTATGTGTTGAGAAAGCCACAGGAAGCCTTGGAGAGGTTTCAGGAGTTTTGTGACAAAGTTAAGAGTATGCATGATGCTAACATTGATTGTCTATTCACAGATGAGAAGCAGATTTTTCTTTTACAGGATTTCCAAAGGTTCCTGCAGAAGAAGGGAATAAGACACAAGGTTTCTGTTTCAGCGGAAGCGTGGAACAGGGGTGTCTGTGTACGGGTGAACAGAGAATTGCAAAAGGGGATGGAAGCGCAATTGCTAAGTTCACATCTGCCACATGAGTACTGGGCCGAGTCTCTAATGTCGTTCTGTTATACGAAAGTGAGAAAGGTTTCAAAAGAGTTGGGAAGTTCTCCTTTTGAGAAACTGTTCCACAGAAAACCTTCTGTTGCCCATTTCAAGGTTTTTGGGTCTCATGTGAGAACAGAAGCTCCAGGTGGAGTAAAGAATGCCAGAGGCATTTTTGTGGGGTATGAAAAGGGTCTCTACAGAGTAATTTTGTCTGAATCTGGTCAGGTGATTCTCACAAAATTTCTAGAGAGTGTTCCTGAACAGGAGAGAGTGATAGTACACACATTTCCCACTGAGGACGATTCAGATGATGATGATTTCACTGATTTCAGCTGTACAGAAAGTGATGACACTGATAGCTCGGAGAGCTCAGTTGTCACAGTCATTGAGAAGAAGTCTCACACAATGG
Source organism: Podarcis raffonei (assembly GCF_027172205.1). NCBI lineage: Eukaryota > Metazoa > Chordata > Lepidosauria > Squamata > Lacertidae > Podarcis > Podarcis raffonei. The sequence continues at coordinate 55,391,820 of NC_070606.1, forward strand.
ATAGGCCTTCACAACTGAAGGATGAACCACTGTTTACCATTGGAACTGGTTCTCCAAAGAGTCCTGAGACTGGACCAGTGAGCAGAGAGGATCAGCACCTCATACGTAGGTCTGAGAGAGTTACAAAGGGTCAACCACCCAAGAGGTACTCAAAAGAGTTTGCTAACTTAGCTGTTGCATGTGTTGCTGTTGTAAACAACCGAGGACAGGTTGGAGCTGTGTCAAAGTCAGAGACAAAGACACAACAGAGAGTTGCTAGCCAAGGTAATGCAGATGCACTCATTCCTTGGAAACCAGACAACCAGAGAGGTACACTGGGGAAACCAGTGGCGGGGAGTTCCAAGGGTGGAACTGAAACAACAGGGGAGTGTTATGTGTATAACAACTGTTTGTTTTCTTCTCTGGATCATGCTTTGCTTGCTGCAACACGCATTGATTCTTTTGGGGGAGGATGTTACGAAAAAGGAGCAATGCAGAAGCAAGCACCAGGTGGCTGGAATGGTAAACAGGAAACTGATGTTATTGGATTGTACCGTGGGAACGAGGAACAGTTTGTAAAGTGCTCTGAGAGCCGGATGTTACCTCAGAGTGACACATGACCCTGTACTGGAAGTACATGGGTGGATTTTATTCTCTCTCTGCAGTGGGGAAGCAGAGTGTGCAGACATGTTTTCTCTGTACTGGTGAACGACAGGAATAAAGACATGTAGATATATTTCTGTCTGTCTCTTTCCCCCTCCCTGGGAGAGGAGTGGGAGGACTGGTGTGTTCTCCTTCACGTTGAGGAGAATCGCCGATTGGAGACCTCCTTTGATCTTGCCGGGAGTCGCAGACAGGAGGTCATAAGGATTCAAGCCGGGCACCTGGAGGGTGGCCAAATTCCTCTGGACTAAGAGCTAAGCTGGAGGCTCTGACTTTTGGCTTGAATGCCGACAACTGGTAGCAGACCGATGGTTATCTGATCTATGAGAATCTGCATGAGAGGTGAGAGGTCGATGAATCGTTGCCATCCTCTGCACCTAAGAAGATAAATAAAAGCGTCTGCCTGCAGCCAGAAGCTGAAACAGACAGCTGGACACCGAGAGGAGTGTGTTTCAAGGCAACGGAGCAGTTTTGGCTTAAAAATGCAAATAAATGTTTATTTTAAGGGGTGGGAATTATAAAAATATGTGCATTTTAGGGGAGATGTATATGAAAAAGCAGAGAATTTTAAATGCAAATGTGGAGTATACATGATATTGAATAAAACAGGATGGATTGAAATGGTAATAAATTGATCCATCCATTCTAGTTTCAAAGCAACCTTGACAGAACAATTCTATTCATGCCTACACAGTACTAAGGTCGATCAAGTACAATGGAGATTACTACCAGGAAAGTGGATACAGGTCTTGGGCACCTAGGCTTTCCTCCCCTAAAAAAACCCAATGCATTTTCTGGGTCTGATGCCCAAAATATGCATTTTGGGGCTCTCTGTGAAATCACTTTTTTTTGGGGTGGGGGGGACACAACACAAACTTTTGTGAGATCACAGTGCCCAAAATGGCTGTCGTTCTCTCGCGATAAAAAAATGGGATGTCCTGGTTCTTTCGGGACACTAGTGGGATACGGTCTTAGGGTCGTAGTTCAGTGGTAGACCACATACTTTGCATGACGTAATTTTAAACTCCTTTAGTATTTTAATTTTTGTATGTATCAAAGTATGGTTGCAGATTTCTCTCTGTTTTATTGTTTTAGTAAACAGCTTTGAGGTGTTCTTGTTGTTTTTTACAATCAAGCAGTGTATAAATTTTATGAAATAACTTAAATAAACAAATAAATAAAATGACCCATGTTAAATCCCTGGCCTCACAAGGTAGGGATATAAACTTCCTGTCTCGATTCCTGGATGACTGTCAATCAGCAGACAACGATGAGCTATGGTCTGATGTTTTGATATATGGCATGTTCCTCATGGGGTCTGAATAAATTTTGCAAAAATATTGTTCCAACCTCATATTGTTGATATCTTCCCCCATTCTGATATTTCTTTCCGAGAGAAATTCAAAAATAACTATAATTTCCTGCATAATGATTTATAGCATAGACCTTTAAGTCTTCTGATGTTTGGGACTGGGGAAACCAGGACTTTTGTTTTCTCATCTGACTGGAACACAAAGAGTAAAATACAGAATGTAAAAAGGAATTTGGCTATTCCTCCCTCCACTCCCAAAATGAAATTGATTATGCACATGCAAAGATCATTAGCTGGCTAGAAATAAAATATGCTAATAAGTGACCTTCTCTGGCACATATATTTTCAGTTTGACCCCTGTGTCAAATGTGTTGACCACCTAAGAGGGTTGCGATCCTCTGCTGTCCATCAATATCTCTGCAACTCTTTGATTAGACATACTTGGAGGCTTTTCACTAGGATGCTACAAATAGCACTACCATGTTTTCCTTATCAGTCTTTCGTCTTGACCTCCATCAGCAGACGAGGAAACAGGCAGGAAAGGGCACACAGTTTCCATCAGTCTTTTCCTAGGCCTGTAGCATTCATTTCCCCTTCATCCCCTTGGTGCATCTTTGTGGAAAGAGGCTGCAAAGAGAGCTCAGCATCTCTAATCCATTACTCTGGGGACAGCCACAGCTTGTCTTTATTACCTTGATCTCCACAATGACTCGCATCATGGGCCAAAGATTTTGACTGGGGAAAAGATGAAAGGAGTTAATTGAAAACTATATAAGCTGGGTTGGAAAGCTGGCAAATGTTTTAATTTTATAATGAGCCTGTTCGATGCAGGTAGATGGCTCCCCATTTGATAAACCAATTAGAAAAAGTAAATTGCTTTTCTGAAAGACCCACACAAAAAGAGGATTATATTTGCAGGGAAACCATGAAAAATTGTTTGAATATCAACAAGAATGGCAAGAACAAAATGAATCAGCTTAACAACCACCAAAATATGAACTGTTTCATGATAGAGGAATAATTCCTGTGCTGCACAGCCTAAGAGTTATTCTTTCTAGGATAACTGTCTCTCTCTCTCGCTCTTTACCCCCATTCTTTTTCAGAAAAACAAAGGATAACTAAACTCTGAAAAGAGATTTCTAGGAATAGGGCAGTAGAGCTAAAGAATGCTAAAATGTATGTGCAAGGAACTGGCTCGGATTTGAGGATTGTCTATTATTTCTTATAAACTTGATCTTTCATTCTTAATTTTCCGTTTGCTGAGATAAATGCCCTGGACCACTCACATGGTCAGTGTAATGTTTACACCAAGGGGAGATCAAAAGTGCTAGGGTTGTTGAGTCTAATGGGTGCTCAAGAGCATTCCTCTTTTCTGTTTCAGCCTAGGATCTGTTACCTCACATGCAGCCCAAGTATTTATTTTCAGTTGGTAAAAATTGTATGTGAAGTGGCACTGAGTCTGACTAGTTTTGTGACAGCTAAAATCATGACACAGAGAACAGGGAGAAAAGGAGGCTCACCACCTTTGGCAGTCTGATGAAAATTAAGCCCGCAAGCAAACCAACCCGATATTACCAAGATGTTGGCTAAACAAAACTCAAGCACAGCTACAGTTTATTTAAAGGACACACGATGATGATTTTAAAAAATCTATTTGCCCCATGGGAGGTCAAGAAGGGCCCATGAATTACCACCACAGCATTACTCTTGCCTCCATTTTGTGCTTGGGGTCTGAGGTGACTTTGTGGAATTGCTGCAATCAGAGAAAGCATGAAGGATGCCAAGAGTAATCACTGGCAGCCTCGGAGTCAGGGCTGGATGAAGCATTATTCACTGTGTTGATGTTTATTACACAAACAGTAGTCAGCTACATCACTCAGGTGTTAGTGGGCTGAGTTTCTCGGCAAACTGCATGCATTTTTTCCCTGAGTGTACATAGATAACCAATAGGACAACAATATATGCCATACTATTTGCTACAATTGGTGCATAACACAACTAAAATTTTTTACACCCCCCCCACAACAGAGGCTTTTTCTTGTCCTCCTTGCTTTTCTCTCTCTCACACAGACATCACCTGAATCCTTTTTCACTATTTCATCTCCACTTTCATTGTTTCAAGAAATTTGAAGTCGTTGCGTACTGCTTACAAAACAACGAGTAAATTGCTGAAGCAACCCCTCCAAACCCTTCCATTTATCTATTTGATTATTTTGCTGTCATGAATCAATTTATCTGTTAACTCCATTGTTGTTTTTGTTTGCATTGTTACAATGATAATGAGAAATATATTAAAATGAAACTTCACTTTCCACTTCATTAATTTCGAAGTGGCAAGCTCGACAACAAACAAGCAAAAAATTAAGCAACCAGCTTTCTCATAGCTAGGCAGCTGTGCACATGAACCCCTAGCTTTCCTTTCTCTGGAATATTGCAGGACCCTGGCTGCAATTGGACAAGGACTAATGCCACATAAGTGAACCTTAGGTTTGTGTACTTCCTCTGACTGCTTCCCCCTCTTGCTTGATCACCAGGAGGAGATGAGAAGCATTCACTTTCATTTTCAACTAACTGCAGTGAGACATTTTATCTGAAGTGGGATGAACTGTGGTTAGCTTAAACAATGGTTTGCAGCAACAAGTCAACTTCAAGCTGTGGTTTCTCATCCTGACTTGTTCAGTTAAAATTAATTGCAGCTCCTGGGTTGGACAACAAAACAATCTGCCATTAGTTGGAAATGAAAGTAGATGCTGCTACCTACTTGTAACCATGCTGGAGGAGAAGAAAAAGGAGCAGGTTCATGCACATCTCAGCCAGGTCAGTGGAAGCCCTGCATAATAACAATAACTGAATGAGGTCCAAGAACTGTCTGGACCTATTGCCCTCTTGATAGCTGTAGGACAAACCAGTTATTACCATACCTTTGTTCTGTGAAGCTTTTAATGACCTGGTTATCTGATATATCACTGGATGGCTACTAGGGAGATAGTTGTTTTGGTGGTGGCACCCCAGTAATGGAAACCATCACCCCAGAAAGGATCATTTTGTCTTTTCTCAAGGTCTTTTCAGTACCAAGGGAATCTGTTTGTATCTACCTCCCTCCAGTTCCATGCAGAGAAACCAGCCAAACTGGTGGTTGTATCTTACTTCAACATTGTCAGCAGGACATCATTCTCCACTGCAGCTGAGGGCAGCAGGGTAGCTTAGAGGGCACAGTGCAACTCATGTGTCTCTCACGCACAGTTCCATACTCCAATGCTCTTTGCCCACCAACATCTGCCTCCTGAGGTAGCTGCCTCACTCTTCCTAATGGCAGGGTTAGCCTCAATTAAGAGGTGGGGAGAACTCCCCCAGAGTTATACCAGCCAAGGGCACCATACTCTTGGAGCCAGGGAAATTATTAGGCAGGCTTCAGTTTAGATCAGCAAACTTTTTCAGCTGGGGGCTGGTCCACTGTCCCTCAGATCTTGGGGGGGGGGGATGACTATATTTTGAACAAGAAGAAAAAAATGAAAGAATTCCAATGCCCCACAAATAACCCAGAGGTGCATTTTAAATAAAATGAAACATTCTACTCATGTAAAAACAGGCTGATTCCCAGACCGTCCGCAGGCTGGATTTAGAAGGCGATTGGCCCGGATCTGGCCCCCAGGCCTTAGTTTGCCTACCCATGGTTTAGATTCAGTAAAGACCCTTAAAGCCACTGCAGTGCATGCTGTGTGGCACCATTCCAGCATTTGCCTGCTTCTTGTAAACTGAAGCCTGTGGATGGTTGCCACACACCAAGTCAAAACTGATTGCTTTGCAATGAAGAAATGGCTATGCTAAGGGAGAATGCTAGTGTCATTTTGATTAAACCCTTCTTCGTTTTACACAGAGCCTGTTGACAGGGTGCTAGGCTCTTGTCTCCTTTACTGCCAGAGGTAAGATTCTGGGGATGTAGCAGAGTGAGCTGGCCAGTTGTCATTGAATCTGCCAGTGTTTGGAATTACTTCCTTGCTGATGGAATAGGAACAAGGAGAGGTCATCTCCGCAGAGAAGAGAGGATCATAGTGGGTGCCTTTTCATGGCAATTAGACCCTTGTTGTAACAAAGAGGAGGTGGAACCTGAAGATTCTTCATCTACCAAGTCTCCTAAGAGGCAAAATTGAAACTCATGGGAAAGGGCTGAAAGGTTGGAGGATCAACTTGAAGATGACAATTTCTAGAAGACTATTAATTCTTTTCACTGGTACTTTCCAGTTAAAAGACTTCAAAGTATTGGGGTGAACCTTTTGCTGACACTGCCTAGGAAACGGCACAAAGCTTGTTTTTACAGAAATTAGAGTGTTAACCTCTGAAAGATCACAGAAGCAGAAAAAAATACAATTCCTTCTCTTTATAAACTGACTTTTGTTCAACTGGGGGACCCAGTGAATTAAAAACATCCATTTGGAAAACTGAATTCTGCTTCCCATGGTACTGAATAGGTGGCAATAATAATTTTTATTCTGTACATAATAACATAAGACTAGTCTGGTGGATCAGGCCATTGCCCCATCTAGTCCAGCATCCTGTTCTTCCAGTGGCCAACCAGAAACCTGTGGGAAACCAGGGAGCATGACATGAGTGCAACAGCACCTTGCCCTCCTGTGGTTTCCAGCAACTGGCATTCAGAAGCATTGCTGCCTCCAGCTCTGTAGGTAGAGCATAGCCATCAAGGCTATTAGCCACCAACAGTCCTTTCCCTCATGAACTAATGAGGAGTGACCACCTGCTTCTAGAAGAGAGGTCCATAGCTCAGTGGTCGCATACATGCTTAGCATGCAGAAGGTCCATCCTAGAGCCAATCTCTGGCATTTGTGCTTAAAAGGAACACAGCACAGGTTGGGGGGGAAATCACTGTTTGGACCATGGACAGCTCCGTAAACTATGGACAGCTATGCGATGACCATGGAGAGTTCCTGCTAGTTTGAGAAAATGTCTGGCAATATATGGCAACTTCATATGTTCATATGGATTCAGCTAACCTGTTCTTCTAGCAGAATCCAGTGCAAGGACTCCTACGAGTGACTGGGTAGTGTGTCCCAGACCTGGACCTGTTTTAATTCTTTGTATTACCTTTTTAACCTAATGTGCCGAGCCTATTTTGGGGCCATTATATGTTTTATATACATCTGCATTTTAGATTCCCGGCGCTGGCAACTAAATTTTTACATTATTGTTTTAGGGTAATTTAAATGTCACAATGCCAGTAATATCGTTTGAATTTTGTTAGGTTGCTTCTCTCTAGCATATTTGTCTTATCCTGCTATGGCTGTATGCTAATGCAATAAAGGTTTGATGATGACTCCTACGAGTGCAATGGGGCTCTCCCCCCCCTACTCCTGAACAACCCCATGTTGTCCCTAAATTTACTCTGGAGGGTTGGGAGGACAGTATGTTGGAGGGAGAAATGCTTTCAGTGATGGAACAATGTCCTTAGTACTATGTTTCATTCTACCCATTATGTTCCTATGCTTCAGCAATGGCTGTGTTTCATTTCACAGGTGGTTACATTTCAACGGCAACTAAAGAATTTGCTCAATGTCATGTCAACAAAGTTATTTTTTTGTATCTGGCACATGTAGGAAACCGTCTGAAGACACAAAATGCAACAACCTTACTGAAGTCTATGTTGGGTCAGCACCTGGCTGGGATCCTTGAGTTGTGTAGGAGAAATGTGAGATACATATACAATGCATGGAATAAATAAATACTTGGGATCAGAAACCTTGAATGGTGAGTGAAGAAGCTGCCAGTGTTGCTTTTGTGGCTTTTGTGTCCTTCATTGCCAGCCTTGACTTAGTGCTCAAATTTCATTCTTGAGACAAAGACAATTAACATTCTGAAAGCTGCTGCAGATATTAATTATTTCATTACGTAGCAGCCCATGCATTTCTGCTCAAAATATTATAAAAATGATACAATAAAATGACCTGGTGCTATACCTATTTAAAAACACATTAAAATGGACTTGGGAGAGAAGAAGGAAAACTTACAGTCTGGGCAATTCCAGATGTCTTATTAATTGAGCGTTCATCTTGATTTGTTCCCACCAAGTTTACAGGGAGGTTATATGACACCCTCTGTTTATTGAACATTCATTTGGATGTATTTAAAGGGTTGTTATATGATGTCGCATCAAACAATTGCTGTTCCAAACTTTCAGGAGTGTTTCCCCATCACTTTTCTTTGCCACAAAAGTCTGATTTTGGAAGCAGGTTTGTGATGCAAGAGCACCAAATCCACTTCAACTGCACAACCTGAATTTGCCAGTATGCAACAATATCCTATGCACAAGACAGTGGCAGTCTGGAAGTGACCTATGACTTCAATCCTCTGTACACACCTGGGATTTAGGCCCACTGAACTCAGTAGCAATTACTTCTGAGTAGACATATATAGGAGCCAACAGCAGCTGGAAAATAAACAAGTCTTCAGGTTCTTTCCTCTTTTAACTTTTATTTTTTCAGTTCTAACAAGAAAATGATCAGCATTAAGAAATTAACAATCTGAATGTGTAATACAAAATATTAAAGATCAAAGTGTGAAGTCATTTCAGTGGTTGATATATTTCTAGACATTCATTTCAGATGTGTTAAAATCACTTCAATAAACATTTTTTACTTACAAATTTGTTGAGGTCATGCTCATATGGTGATTTTTTCCCTTTCCAATACATTATATGACTCCATGTGGTACAAGTGAGAATACATTCACTTGTTTTTTTGAAAAGTGGTAACCATCTTGGGGTATATCCACAGAAGAAGAGTTCTTGTAGAAAAAAATAAGGTGTTAAAGTCACATATATAAGTTACTTTCACACAGTTGCTTACTGGATTACAACTATAAATTTAAAAGGTGATTCACATATTACTCAAGGAAAACATACATGCCACCAGCTTAATATGGCATTTTCCTTTAGTAAGGAGCCACCTCCAGTTCACACTCATTAGCTGGCATATCTTGCGTCTCAAATTTCTGCACAGTGTTGCGCCATTGGAACAGATGGAAGGAGGCTGCCACAAATGAGCAAGCAGCACTTTTAAGCCCTTGAATTATATATTTTTTCTTACAAATATTTGCCCTTTTGATTTTGACTGATGGGTACAATCTGGTATATTAGAAACACAGAAAGTGCCAGCATTGTTCATTCACAGGAGCAGATGGCAGTCTTGATATCTGCCACCTCTACAGAACTGTGTTTAAACTGATGGAGAGATACCATAGCTCAGTGGCACATGCTTTGCATGCAGAAGGTCCCATGTTCAATCCTTGATAGTTCTGGTTAAAATGGTCAGGGAACAAATGATGGGAGAGCTCTGAAACTTGTAGACATGACAGAGAAGTTCCTGGGTAACAAGCCTGACAAATGGCAGCTGAATAGGGCTTTGTGTTAGGAACTTTAAAGTTGATTTTACAGTGGGAAGTAATAAAATGGATTAATTTCTCACACAAAATAGTTTTCTCTGATTACAAAGTACACTTGTCAATCACAGAGGACCGTGAGCCCCCAGAGACATCTTGGCAGGGCTGGTTAAAAGGGGAGGAGGAATGAAACTGGACTGTGGAATTGAATCATAGAATTGTAGAGTTGGAAGGGTCTCCAAGGGTCATCTAGTCCAACCCTCTGCAATGCAGGAATCTGAGTTAAAGCATCCATGACAGATGGCCATCCAATTTCTGCTCAAAAACCTCCAAAGAAGGAGAGTACACTACCTTCCAAGGCGGTTCTTTCCATTGTTGAGCAGTTCTTACCAGTGGTGGTGAGTGAGCAGGTGTAGGCGTTGTGCAAGCAGGTGGATGGGCAACTGGGGGGGGGAGGATGGTGCTGGGGTGTATGTCCCTATTTACCCTCTCAAAATATTGGAGGGTATGAGTGGGTTGTTCAGTGAAGGTCCTGCCTCAGCACCATTTTCTGTCCCAAGAGTTGAGGGTGGTTCTTCTGGGGAGGTTTCTGGGACTGGATGTGACTGTGGCAACTCCACCTCCATCGCCAAGGATGTGGCAATGGGTGCAATGGTGTGAGTAGGCCCAGCCGACTTAAAAAAACGGAGCTCAAGGGGCATGTCAAGCACTGGGACAACTTGTTAGATTCTGTCTAGTCAGGAACCTTGGAGCTCTGATATAACTGCTGACCTGTGAACCTTGTAACCTGATATATGTTTGGGCACTGTCATGATTTTTGGAATAAAGTATGTGGCAATAATTAAGCCAAGAGTCTGAATATTGTATCTCCAACTGGCAGCCATACCACAAGGGAACTCTCTCACCTCTCACTCTCACCCATTCCTGGCATCTTCCTTAATTTCACTACTGTATTACAAAGCTGATGCATCACTGGGACTGGAGAACAGTCATTCCCTCCTATTACAAGCTTGACTTTCCAGTCACAATGGACCTCTCCCTTCACATCCTAGCCTCCATCTTTTCCAGTTCATTGCACCTTCATTTATAGCATTATGGTAAGCTCAGAATTATTACTATTAGTTTCAGTAGACCTTTGCCTGCAGAGTGGGGTTTTTTTTTGGGGGGGAGGGGTAAGGTCTGGATCATTGAGGTCCCACAAACCATTGCAGGTACTTGATTTGAATTATGCCACCTTGTAGACATACTGCTTCACATTTAGAGAGGGTGAGGCCTGGGGGGGGGATGGAAAAATTGGGGGGGCTGTTTTTACTTTTACTTTTCAATTTTCCGGGTTTCCCCCCAGGCCTTCCCATCTCTATTCACATCTAACAAGCCAAAAAAAGACATGTGAGGCACCCCAAGATTCAAGATTCATCCAAATCTAATGCACATTCTTGCTTTCTATTCTTATACAAAGCTGAATCTGTCTTGAACAGTTATTTCTATCTTTAACAGAACTCTGTCTTGTTTCATCATGGAAACTATACTGATAGATGGAATGGGCATGTGAAGGCACCTTCTAAAAAGCTGTTTCTCACCTGGCATTAGATTGTTATGCAAGAAAAGGGAATGGTATATCTAAAGAATGAATGAGAACTGTCTAGAACCTACCGTATCAATCACAGTTCTGTGAGAACACTTGTCTAAACAGTTGCAGAACAGTGCTAGTGGCTATTTTCCTATCTTCTTTCCACCAGCAGTGCTTTAGAGTTAAACTTTTATGTATAGAATCCCAATACTTTCAAACCAAATCTAATATCCCTAGGCACCCTTCAGTTGCCTCTCTTCTTTTTCTTTTTGCAAGTGTTACAGGAGTGGAAATGTTTCCTTGCCCATGTTTGCAGTGTTTTACCATTCTGATGCATGTGGTAAAGGTAAAGGGACTCCTGACCATTAGGCCCGTCGTGGACAACTCTGGGGTTGCGGTGCTCATCTCACTTTAGTGGCCAAGGGAGGTGGCATACAGCTTCCGGGTCATGTGGCCAGCATGACTAAGCCTCTTCTGGCAAACCAGAGCAGCGCACGGAAACGCCATTTACCTTCCCGTCGGAGCTGTACCTGTTTATCTACTTGCACTTTGACATGCTTTCGAACTGCTAGGTTGGCAGGAGCAGGGACCGAGCAATGGGAGCTCACCCCGTCATGGGGATTTGAACCGCTGACCTTCTGATTGGCATGCCCTAGGCTCAGTGGTTTAGACCACAGCACCACCCGCTTCCCTATGATGCATGTGACACTCCATTAAAATTTTTGACTAATATAAATCTGACCGTGCAGAATACCACAGATCCACAAGGCTGTCCAGATGGATTTTAATATTGCACATCTCATTCCAGCTTGACATCTCCCTTGGAGTTCTAAATAGTCACCTCCTTGCCTGATATTTGGTGATTCTGCAAAGGTATACTTGAAGGCAAATGTATACCCACGAACTAATATGACCTTGCACTTGTTTTTGAGTAAAATCATGGAAGAAATCTGAAACCCAGTGTTTCACCTGACTTCCACATTCTCTTGCCTTTGCTGTAGAACCTCATATCTGGACACCAGAGAAGTCTAGTCGGTCAATTTCAGTTTAACTTAAGATCCTGATCTCCATCAGTATGCTGTGGCCAGGAAGGGTTTTTTTAAATAAAAAAATCTCAAATATTACCAGTGCTAAGAACGTTTGCATTCAGAAGCATGGTTTAAACCTCAGCCCTATATGTTAGCCTTCAGATCTTTGCCTATTTACTATACGCATAGAGAGTTTGGCTTAGCTTCCCTTAATTTCATGCCTAAATAAGCCTGAAGAAGAGTTCCTTGGCTTCAGAGAGCTCTTTTGCATGTCAATAAACAAGAGGGACAGCCTCCTGCAGAGTACAAAGTAGTGTGGATTCCATGCTGGCACATGGAGAAAATTATATGAAGTCACAAATTATTTCTCAGATGGAATCTTTCAGAGATTTCCACTGACCCCCATGAAATATTTTAAGGTCCCGCTCAGCATATTAAAGGGGAACAGATCTCCCACCATTTAGAGGAAGATGCTTGATATATATCAGGTTCATGATTAGTTAAAGATCCTCTCAGGCAGAGATAGGCTCCACTGAAACTTGAAAGGCTGCAGTATTTCTATGAGTTAATACAGATACTGACTCCCTCTCTCTCTCTCTCTCTCTCTCTCTTTTTCTCTTCGATGCCTAATTGAATTCAGCACAAAGCAGGTTGCAACCTTTCTTCCTGCTGCTGATGGGAAACGTATTACACCATTGTCCTTCTTTTGAGATCAAGGCACCTTCCTTTAGCTCTTGTGACTGAAGAGCGAGTAACAAGGGGGAAATGAATGATGTTCCCAGAAATTGAGACCAAGTAATGAATTCTATTGTTGCAGCTCAAAGCAATCCTTGCAGAGCACAGAAAGATTGTGATGAGGGAAGATCAGGACTTTTGTGGCTAGGACTACTGTATTGTGGCTGCAGTCACAACCTGGAACATGAAATGTAATGCTGATCCCAGCATCCCATACAAGGGGGGGGGGGATGCAAGGGCCCTAAGAATTTCCTGGGGTAGGCATCTGTGTTTTTTCAAAGATCTGACCTGATTCTGAGTCACTTTGTGCTCTCCTCACTTTGATCTGTTTTTGGGGTGCCAAGCCACTCTGTAGAAAAGGAAGCTCTATCTTTTCCCATGTATTATAATGGAGAATTATAACACCTCCCACTTTTTACCCAAATGGATTAAATTAACAGGCACAGGAGCCAGAGCAGATTATGCCTGCTCAGTTGCACACAATAGGCTTTGTTACACTTGCCCACCCTGAAAAAGTCATGTGACCAACCATCTTATTTTAGAGTAGGAGCAGATACCTGTCTAGCACTCTAATTCACAAAATACTTTCTGATAGGTTGAAATGATTGTTCCAATCTTTCCCAGGCTCTCATCCACACAGAGAAGCATGATGCCATTTTGTGTACTGCGATTTTCATGATCATGGTAAATAGAAGAAGTGCTGACACAATCATGGGAAATTGTGGTGTACTTCCTTCCTGGTAACTTTTCTCCTTGCATTCATCAAGACTGCTTGCAAATGCCGTGATTATAGAGAGAGAAAAAATCTTGTCAACATTCAGGCAGCTTTGGCTAAATGTTTATACAGTATACATTAGGCATGAAGAGAAGGTAGACTGAGATCTACCAGGTGATATCTGGATGATGTTTAGAAGATCAGCAAGGATTTCTGGTTCCTGATTATTTAACATTGGCAACAAATGAAATCACTTCCTTCTGCCCTAAATTACATTCCTATCATGAGGAAAGCTTGAGGGCAGAACCAGGAGTGGACTTTTGTATGGAAGAAGTGTGAAGTCTGCTCAGTACTGGTACTCAAAACAGATCCCTGGGCTCATAATTATTTGATTTTAAGTGTTATGGCTCCTGCACCTGGTCCTACTAGGTGAGTCTCAAGTTTCTAAGTAGATCCTGTAAGCCTAAAGCCTGCAAACACCTATCTGAGTAGTATTTGTAGCGTTCTGCCTATAGCCCACTTTCTTCCCATCGTTTCTGTTCATGACACGCTGCTTTCACTCCACATCTTATTTGCTTGCCTCCAATATTTAGATTGATTCTACCTCTCCTGTGAAATTATATCTGCATGTCCATCCCATTATCTTCAAAACTAAAGAATGAGCTATATGATAGCCAGTTAGCAAAGTCATTAATGTGCCAGATTAGGGTCAGGGAGGCTTTGGGTTTAAATTCCCATGCAGCTATGAAATCACTGGGTGATCTGGGGCCCCGTCAGTATCTGTCAATGTAATGTACATCTCAGGGTTGCCACGAGGATTAAATTAAAGGGCTATAACTATGTACTCAACATTGAGCTTATAAAGTAAGACTAGTCCATCTAGTCCAGCATCTTGCTTTCATAGTGGCCAAGCTTCCCTTGGGGGAAAGGTGGGATACAAATGCAGTAAGTAAGTAAGTAAGTAAGTAAGTAAGTAAGTAAGTAAATAAGAAAGACATGGTGGTTTATAGACTAGCTATTTCATGGCAGAATGATTTTAACATGTTGGGTTATGAGTGAGGAGACCACAGCACTAAAGAGAAACATGGCAATCTAAACTATGTATTTATTGGCTAGATGGAATGGAGAATTCTATGAATAATAGTAAGAGCATGATTTGTCATCTGATTTGTTATGAATGGAGCTCAGCATGCTTCTCTGTTGGAAGCCAAGTCCATTTTGACTTATTTCCCTTGATCACATTTATAGCAGTAGCTCATACATTACTACACATTTGAGTAACAAAACACTCGGAAGTGTATGTTCAGCATTCCACGCATGCCAGCAGAATATCTGCATTTCCACCTGCAATGGCATAATGCTCGTTCATCCCCACACATACTAAAAGAGCCTCTGGGACAATAATGATTCATCTAAATTTATATCATTATAGCATGCACTGAATATAATTGTACAGCAACTGTATCTATTGTAAATATGTAGTGTGTGTTTGTGTGTTGTTTAGCTGCTGTCTTGTACCCGTATCCAAGCGCTGTTGAAACGGCTTGCAGTAAGGGAATGACTTTTTGATATAAATTCAACACCCAGAGGAACAGTGCCATGGTTTCTCTTGACTGATCACCCAGTCAACAGTTCTTTATCATTTTTGTAAATCGTTTTGAGTTTTTTTCCCCTTCTACAACCAAGCAATATATACATTTTACAAAAGAAATAACAATAACTCAACTAGTAAAGAGGAAAGTGGACAGAATATAACAGGGTTAGTGTTACAATTCAGGGTCAAGCAAGTAGCTGCAGGGAAGAGCTGTAGCTCAGTGGTAGTATATCATCTGTTTTGCATACCGGAGGTCCCAGGTTCAATCCCAGTGTCCCAAGGTAGGGCTGAAAATGCCCCCTGTCTGGAGGTCTGAAGGACAACTGTTAGTCAGTTTGGAGAATAAGGAGCTAGATGGACCAGCAGTCTGACTCAGGGTAAGTCAGCTGCCTGTGTTATTATGGAAGCAAATACAGGTTTTATTATTTGTTTTCACTTCAGCAGAATGGCTTTGCACACAGTACTTTCCAACTCACAGAAAACCCATAAATATTTGAGATTACCTTAATACTATCAGGAAAGGCTTGTGTTTCCTCTATGCATGAACAAATCTTACAATAGTTAGGTAGCCCAGATCATGTAAAGCACTGCTAGAAGAACAGAAGGGTAGCAATTATAAATTGGTTAAAACAAAAACAACATCAACAGAGAATGGTGGGGTAAATGATGTCCTTTAGCAATATTCTTGGCAATTGAGAAGGAAAGCAAGGCAAGTTGGCACATGGTAAATGATTGAAAATGATGCCCATGGCCTTCTGCAAAATCTGATTACAGCTCTGATGACTGATGACATGCCATTAGCACAGGGAAAAATAAATAATGTGCAGTAACAGTGCAGAGTAAATCAAGAGAGGCTCTCCTGGTTCATGTGGAACACTTCGACATGATTCAAATAATGCTGCAATCAGGATTTCATTTTCTGTAAATATATGTTGCTTCCACAATATGAAGTAGTCAGTTCAGTGCTGCCTCTCTGAACTACACTTAAATTTGAGCCAAAAAGGAGATATTAACCTTGCCCGCCCCCACCCTTTCTGATTCATCCTTAAGGGACATTGGATGTGTTCAGTGTTAGTACAGTGGTACCTTGGGTTACAGACGCTTAAGGTTACAGACTCTGCTAACCCAGAAATAGTACCTCGGGTTCAGAACTTTGCTTCAGGATGAGAACAAAAATCGCACAGTGGTGGCGTGGCAGCAGCAGGAGGCCCCATTAGCTAAAGTGGTACCTCAGGTTAAGAACAGTTTCAGGTTAAGAATGGACCTCCAGAACAAATTAAGTTCTTAACCCGAGGTACCACTGTAATGAATAAGAAAACCTAGCTGTTTAACATGAAACGGAGAACGAGTAATGCAGCAAGTGAAATAATTTTGTTAGAATTTAGCTCCAACACTGCACTAATGTGGGTGCTGATTTGCTCCATTTTCCACCAGAATGAGGAATATGAGTTTTACTACTTTCATAGGAGCAATATGCCCATGTAAATTTGTTTTATAAGGGTGGGGGACCTTCATCTTGCAAATCATTTCAGACCAGTCATGTCCACATGCCCTATAACTGATGTGACATATCATCTCAGGTGTTGGGCAGGTAATGGACTGGCTTAGCCAGCAAGCATCTGCTGGCACTGCCCACCAGTTGATAGGGGAAACCTGCCTTGTGCAAATTACTTGTCAAGAACTGAGGGACATGGGATGGTCAGGCCTTGCACAGCACTCCACAAGGATTCTGAAGTGGGGGTCTTGCTGAGCACTTAGTAATGGGCTCTGAGAGACTTGACAACTAGCTGATTGTCCAGTTTGTGGAGCGCTTAGAAAGGCATCATGTGGGCATTGTGACAGCCGGTGGTTGCCAGGTGCGCACCCCCACCCGCCTGTCAAATTTGTCCCCAGTGGGTGGAGATAATGATCTGGCCTGGTATCCAAATCTAGTTCACCACTCCCAAATTATTTATTTATTTATTTATTTATTTATTTATTTATTTTCAATTATTTATCTTACATCTTTCGGAATATGAAAAGGCAGTTTATGAGGGGGGCTTCACCTGCCTCTGTCTCCTGGAATCTTTGCCACACAGCAGTTGATAGTAAATGACCCTGTATGTGTGTGGCAGGGGTGGGGTGGGGAAATGTCTGATAAATGTCTGATAAGTTCAGTTTCTTTACCAACTAGCCACCCATCTCTTTATATGTTACGGGAATCTTCAGTCACCTTTTGGGGCTGTGTAGAAAGGTTTTGGGTCTTTCTCTAATTGACTGTGAGTGCACCTTCTTTGCTGCCTACTCCATAAAAGATATCTGATAGGACTGGGGAATAATTTCATAGAATCATAGAATCATAGAGTTGGAAGAGACCACAAGGGCCATCGAGTCCAACCCCCTGCCAAGCAGGAAACACCATCAGAGCACTCCTGACATATGGTTGTCAAGCCTCTGCTTAAAGACCTCCAAAGAAAGAGACTCCACCACACTCCTTGGCAGCAAATTCCACTGTCGAACAGCTCTTACTGTCAGGAAGTTCTTCCTAATGTTTAGGTGGAATCTTCTTTCTTGTAGTTTGGAACCATTGCTCCGTGTCCACTTCTCTGGAGCAGCAGAAAACAACCTTTCTCCCTCCTCTATGTGACATCATTTTATATATTTGAACATGGCTATCATATCCCCCCTTAACCTCCTCTTCTCCAGGCTAAACATGCCCAGCTCCCTTAGCCGTTCCTCATAAGGCATCGTTTCCAGGCCTTTGACCATTTTGGTTGCCCTCCTCTGGACACGTTCCAGTTTGTCAGTGTCCTTCCTGAACTGTGGTGCCCAGAACTGGACACAGTACTCCAGGTGAGGTCTGACCAGAGCAGAATACAGTGGCACTATTACTTCCCTTGATCTAGATGCTATACTCCTATTGATGCAGCCCAGAATTGCATCGGCTTTCCTAGCTGCCGCGTCACACTGTTGGCTCATGTCAAGTTTGTGGTCAACCAAGACTCCTAGATCCTTTTCACATGTACTGCTCTCAAGCCAGGTGTCACCCATCTTGTATTTGTGCCTCTCATTTTTTTTGCCCAAGTGCAATACTTTACATTTCTCCCTGTTAAAATTCATCTTGTTTGTTTTGGCCCAGTTCTCTAATCTGTCAAGGTCGTTTTGAAGTGTGATCCTGTCCTCTGGGGTGTTAGCCACCCCTCCCAGTTTGGTGTCATCTGCAAATTTGATCAGGATGCCCTTGAGTCCATCATCCAAGTCGTTGATAAAGATGTTGAATAAGACCGAGCCCAAGACAGAACCCTGTGGCACCCCACTAGTCACTCTTCTCCAGGATGAAGAGGAACCATTGATGAGCACCCTTTGGGTTCATTCGGTCAGTCAGCCAGTTACAAATCCACTGAGTGGTAGCATAGTCAATACCACATTTTACCAGCTTATTTACAAGAATATCATGGGGCACCTTGTCAAATGCCTTGCTGAAATCAAGGTAGGCTACATCCACTGCGCTCCCTTCATCTACCAGGCTTGTAATTCTGTCAAAAAATGAGATCAGGTTAGTCTGACATGACTTATTTTTCAGAAATCCATGCTGACTATTGGTGATCACCGCATTCCTTTCTAGGTGCTCACAGACTGTTTGCTTAATGATCTGCTCCAGAATCTTCCCTGGTATTGATGTCAGACTGACTGGGCGGTAATTATTTGGGTCTGTTATTGTCACAGCTATTATTTGATGGGTCTGTTATTGTCACAGCTAGCACAGAGTGTGGGCAGGTGAGGGGGCTGCTGACCTGGTGAGTGCTCAAAAGGACCCTCACAGCGTGGGGAGGTTTGTCCAACCATCCCCTTATTGTGATCCAACTTGATTGGGGTGGAGGGGGAGGAAAGCAGACTTTGCTTCTTGGCCATGCATTCTTCTAAGCTCTGGAAAGAGGGGGTGTACTTCCTGCATTGCAGGAGCTTAGACATGATGATGATGATATAACAACAATAATAATTTATTTGTACCCCGCCCATCTGGCTGGGTTTCCCCAGCCATTCTGGGCGGCTTCCAACAAAGATTAAAAATACAGTGGTACCTCTGGTTACATATGCTTCAGGTTACATACGCTTCAGTCTACACACTCCACTAAGCCAGAAATAGTGCTTCAGGTTAAGAACTTTGCTTCAGGATAAGAACAGAAATCGGGCTCCGCCAGCATGGCAGCAGCAGGAGGCCCCATTAGCTAAAGTGGTGCTTCAGGTTAAGAACAGTTTCAGGTTAAGTACGGACCTCTGGAACGAATTAAGTACTTAACCCAAGGTACTACTGTACATTAAAATGTCACACATTAAAAACTTCCCTGAACAGGGCTGCCTTCAGATGTCTTCTAAATGTCAGGTAGTTGTTTATCTCTTTGACTACCGCCACTACCGAGAAGGCCCTCTGCCTGGTTCCCTGTAGCTTTACTTTTCACAGTGAGGGAACCGCCAGAAAGCCCTCAGTGCTGGACCTGGACCAGTCCAGGCAGAACGATGGGGGTGGAGATGCTCCTTCAGGTATACTGGGCCAAGGCTGTTTAGGGCTTAAAAGGTCAACACCAACACTTTGAATTGTGCTCGGAAATGTACTGGGAGACAATGTAGGTCTTTCAAGACCTGTGTTAACTGAACAGGGAAGAAAGGGTGCAGATCCATTAGGCCTGTGGTATTACCCAGCTGGGAAAAAGGGGAATTCTTCCATGGCTATTTTTAAATTTTATATAATTGTTACATTGACATATTAGGATAGGTTGAGAAACTGGGGGCCATGTTACTAGCAGCCAGTTAAAAGATCCTTTTCCCTTATGCTCACATCATAGCTAGAAAAGCTGACATTTTCTTCTGTTTATTATTCAACCTTCCAGAATGAGCTATTTTCCCTAGTAATATTTCTTTCAATGATGGCCATGAGAACATACATATAAAGATGACCAAAGATGACCAAAGAAATTATATTGTGCGGAAAAGACTCTCCTCCCTGGAAGAGAGGGGAGTGGTTGTGGGCGGGAGCCCGAGCTCCGCCCCTAGCAGGGGGCGTTAGCCCCCTGCCTCCTCCTCTCCCCTGGCTGGCGCCCACGCCCCTCAGCAGGCACCCAACCAGGTGCCTCCGAGGGGGCGTTTACAGCAGCCTTTTGCTGCGGCGCCAGCCTCTCCTCGGCCTCATTCTTCTCCGTCGTCTTGTCGCGAGTCATCGCAGGGAAAGTCATCGCAGGGAAGAGCTCAGCCACGAGGTTTGGAGTCGGGGGGTGTTTGTGTGTGTGGAGGCTGTCTGGTTCCTGGCTTGCCTTTTTAAATTTAGGAGGCTTGCGTGCGCTCATTGCTTTACTGCTTTTAAAAACCTAGGCACCCAAGTTTGCCTTGCTGTCTTGCTGTGTCCTCTTTTCTGTGTAAAAACCTACATTTAACCTTTTATTTTCCCCCACTCCTGGTGCTGGATTTGTTTGGGCGGTTTAAGTGCGAATTACCTTTCTTAAGCTGCAGCTTGTTCCTTTGCCCAGCACATGGTCTCTCCACCACCAGCGAGGTCTGAGTGTGAGTGCCGTCTTTCTATCTCCCTCGTCTCCTCACTTTCCTTCCCTGGCCTCTGCCTTGGTGGCTGTGCGTTTTATTTTAATTTTGGCCAGGGTGCCTGTATGTTTTCCCCCTCTATTGCCCTTGCCTGTCTGATTGCCTGGCTGGTCTGGGTGACTGAGTGGGTTTGCCTTACATTTTAATTTGTTGGCCATGGTGCTTGTACGTTTCCCCCCTCCCTTGCACTTGTCTGTTCCTCTCTAATTTTAAGTCATGTGTGTGTGTGCTGGCAGCGTGTGTTTGTGCCTGCCGTTTGTTGATTTATTACTCTTTTAGTGTGGGTTTGATTTACCCTGCCATCCCTTCCATTGGTACCACTTAAATCGGGAGCCCCCTCTGAAATTTTAAATGATGCCAGGGCTTAGAATAGACTGTGCACTTAAACCTCACCCCTCTTACTTTATCTAAGCCACCCCCCCCTCTTTGCTTGGCATTTGGGGGAAGAAATAAGGCAGGGCTTGGGGCGGACAATTCAGGGTTTCTGATCAGGAAACCATTCCTCAGCATTGTACATTTATACGTTTAGAACCTTTGAAGGTGTACCTTTGCCTGGTTCTTGTCATTGGCTTCACTTGCCAGTACAGGGTCCCTAAAGAAAACTGCTTTTAAACAAACAAACCAAAAAAAAAAAAAAAAAAAAGGTTGCGGCTTATAGACCCTTACTGAAAAGTCCAGGCTAACCCACGGTTTATATTTCCACTTCATTGTGTTGTGGTGTGTCGAAGGGCTAGGTGTGGCCATCGCCTATGCCTTCAATTTTTGGGTATTCCGTTAAAGGAATCTGGCGGTCATGTACTCTGTCCGATGCCTGCTTGGCGGGAGGCCATGGCACGACCCTCGGTGACATCAGGGGAGAGCCTATAGTTGGATTAGCATCAACAGGCTCCACCTACTGGTGAATAAACCCCCTTGTTTTAGACATCCAATGCCTAAGCCAATACCTTTTCAGTGCTGTAATCAATAAAGTTGTGGCCTTTTTCTTGCCCATTAACCTTATATCACGTGTCCTTGCGTATTTATTTCACATTGCGGGGGTCGGGTCCTCGAACCACAAAGCCCATGCCTTGCATGTGAATGGATATTAAAGAAAGCCTCTGACACAAATACTTAGTATCAATGCAAACCAGAACTCTATTCCTGACTGAGGTGCTAAATCCAGCTTATGATGTTGGCCAATATTGCTGCCGTAATTCAGGGAAAGAGCAAAATCTTTTCTGCTTGGCTTCTTAAGCTGCCAAATGTGAGCCCTTCAATGGGAAATCATACTTGTCTTTCCTGAATGATCTGCCCTTTCTACACTGTGAAGATGGAAATGAATCAATTGACTTCCTTCTTCTGCTACAGTGAAGCATCTAAAATTTGCCTAGTCTACTTTCTTCGCCTATTGGAATAGCATATAATGGCTTGCAGTTCATCCAGGTGCCCTTTTAAAACTATCATCCTCCACTATTGAAGGCTTCATTTTAGACAGATCATCTGTCCCCCAAAGTAATTGTTTTTCAATATCCATTATTTTCTTATGTTTCTTAAGAACTGTGCCTAGCCAGAAAAGCTTAGAAAAGTTTAACGTACATGAAGCTATGTGCACCTCACTGGCAGAGTTGAAGATCATTCTGAAGGCTCCAAGTTATAAGCAAACTAAGGAAGGAAGTGGTTGCATTTCCCCCCAATTTACATAAACCACTTGATTGTAATAACACTTCCAAGTGGTTTACATGGCCATCTGTTATGGATGCTTTAGTTGAGAATCCTGCATTGCAGACGGTTAGACCAGATGACCCTCGGGCTCCTTTCCAACTCTACACTTCTACGTTTCTATTACAATTATCAAAAAGCACAGTTAAAAACAAGTAATTAAAAACTTCTAAAATATACTTAAGTTAACAGTAGACTGAAAAGAGGTGAAAGTATGTCACCATCTATGCGTCTGTATAAATTCATAAATGAAAGTACAGCCCTCGCAAAGAGTTCAGTAGCATTATCCTGGCAGGAGCGGCACCTCCATTATGATGCAGCTTGCTCCCACCTCCCTTACATTCCAATTCTGTGGCAATACTCTGTCCACATAAGATCAAGTCCACAATGTGCAGGACTCACTACATATTTATGACATGGAAGTACGATGAACCTGAGATTTGACTCACCTTGGTTTTAGAGGGTGGGGGGAGATGTAGCTGTCACAGCTGCTTTTACTGTTCATACTACTCAGTTGAGGCATCTGGGATTATTCCCTTTGCATCTTTGCTAAGACACACTCAGCTTTATCTTTGTACAGCTATATAATATGCGCTATATGGACCAGTCTCTTGGAAATGACTGGATATGAAGAGATTTTCTCTCTTATTGCAAAAAAAAGACCCAAATGCCCTTTATATTATGCAGTTACATGCTTCTTAGTTTATCTTATCCCATCTGCTACATTTCACCAAAAATCATTATTCTAAAGGATGCTGTTCAAAACATTCCTCATGCTTTAATAACAGTGTTTGCATCCAATGTCATGCATCCTGTTACCTCCTCATATTACAAGATACTTGGCCTTTTGTTTTTATTAACTGTGTATCTATTTTCTGAGATGGAGATTTTCCCAAATTCATCTGTTTCTAAGTCTTTTCGTGAATTGCCCAGAAGTCATGAACTCAATCTGTTGTGTTATGGAAAAGCAAATGCATTGCTGGGTTTATTAAAACTGTGCCTTAGTCATAGGCTATTACACTGGACACATATTGAGAGCGCGCACACACAATCTCACTCTGTCTTGAAAAACATCATGGTGCCATCATAATACTTTTTTAAGGGTGTTCGCCAAAGGCAGGAAATGCTTAGGAAACTGCTTCAGCAAGTGGGGCAATTTTAGTTGGACTGTAAGGCATGATCTGTTTTTCCTTGGATCCGAATCTGAACTTGCTTTTACTTTTTGACACAATTGGATAAAATTTGCCAGCACAGTAGCCCTTTCTGAATGTATGAAGCCTTCTAGGTGCCTCATGCTTGCTTGAATTTAAAGAGACAGGAGATCCAATAACAGATCTCCATGGTCTGTCATAGTCTAGCTTTAAAATTCCAGTCAAATGATTATACCATGTGAAGAAATGATCAAAGTATGTATATGTAAGAGGGTGCTGCAACACAGGTGCCATCTCTCAGGGACCCTGCGGGCCTGGGCACCCACAATTTTTTTGCTGTGAGTGCCTGTCCTCCGCCCCACACTGAGTGAGCCGCTTGCCATAGTGATGACCAAGGAAAGGTCGTCTGCAGCAACCTGGTAGGCATTTCTACACCTTCATCACTTGGCTGTATGCCACACCATCCTAGGCCATGGGGGCTATGTGTGAGAGAGTTTTGGCTCCTGCCAGAAGCTGGAGATGCAGCGATTTGTCTTGCTCAGGAACCCAAGCTATGGCTTGGAAATCTTCCTGGGAACCTAATGGGGTGTTAATATTATGAGCCCTTCCATTCTATGCTCACATTGTATATATGTGTAACTAAAATCATATAGCCTAAAGACACTACAGACTCCATTGATCTTTAGTCCAATAAAACCAAACTCTGGATAGGAGCATATATACAGTTGAAGAAATAATTGGTGTTCAAATGAGCCATTCACACATACATCATGGTATATCATGAAAGCACCCACTGGCCATACTGTCATGTCTACTGGTCACAAAGATCCCTGCATGTATAGAGCTGTATATGTATAGACCAGCCTGGGGCCCTACAGGTGTTTTGGACTTCAGCTCCTATCATCTCTGATCACTGGCCATGCTGGTTGGGGCTAATAGTAGTTGTAGTCTAAAACAGCTGGAGGGCATTGAGTTGGAGAAGACTAGTACTGTATAGGGTTTGTCCCATTCTTCTTCCATTCTAGGAACTGTTGGACTGCCTTAAGAACTAATACAGTAACACGCATTTGGAACAATTTCAAGTGTGGAATCTGAAAGAATGCTATCAGGTGCATAACAAATTACTTTAATGGTGTGTTCTGTCACGGCCATGGTGATATATGAGAGAAGACTGGGGAAGCTGGGGAAGAAGTGTCACTTGATATTCTGCTTCTGGCAGCGAAATATCGTGGACTGACCCTGCCTGTAACAACTGTACAATTACTCAGCCAATAAATAACACACACCTGGGAAGGCTGTGTTTTCATCTATCCGTTACCATTTTCTCATGGTAGTCATTATTTTGTTGCTTTCACTTACATTAACATGGCCCTCAATTTAGAAACATTCTACAAAAATCTTCCTTCAATATTTAGAGGACCGTAACCAGCCAACAAAATAAAAACAATCCCATGACTTTTGGAAACAATGCCCTTCGGTAGCTTCCAATAACATTTCATGCCTAAATTTTAATTGGCAGTTGGGATAAAGTTGGGGGGCAGCCTGGAACGGAAAGTTTATTCTGCGAAATTGTTATTTTCTCTTCTTTTAATGTAGCATCCCTTTTCCCTTTACTCTATAGCAAGTAAACACACAACAGGCAAATGCCCCTGAGGAGTTTATGGTCTCAAAGTAATTACGATGTTGTATCAGACACAATCTAGGAGAAAGATATTGCCATGTACCTGCCCTTTAAATATGTAAATAGCCACCACCACCTCCTCTGTGGCAATTTACTAGGAAGTTATCTTGTCAACATGTACTGCATAGTGATTACCTTATATTTATGCCCTGTAGCCAAGACTATTAAAAGAGAGACAGAGTGAGAAATATTTCCCAGTCAAGTGGGGGAGAGCACACATTAAGAATATACAGTTACATATGCAACAAGCATGAAGTTTAAGTGCTATAAGTTCCTGCACAACTGCAGGCTAGGTAGAGGACATTTAACCATTCATGAAACATTTCCCCAAATCTCTGTTGTGAGAAGAGAAATAATTCTTTTTATGTCACTTAACATAAATAAACCATGGATTAAACATTGCACATATGAAAGCAGAAATAGCCAGAGAGCTTGTTGCTTGCTTTCCTCCCAGGACTCATTAATGTATCTTAAGAGACATTATTTCTTTCAATAGTCTTATTTTCCCTGGCACCAAATGTATCTATAAAGTCATGGTGAGGTCTCAGTTCCAGTATAACACTCTTTCCCGACCAGAAACAAAACTGGATGGCTTCCACATTTTCTCCCCACTTCCCAGAATGCAAAGAGTTGGTATTAATCTGTTCTGAGATGCATGAGTCCTTTTCCCAAACTTTGGATGGAATTCAATGGTGAAAGGTCTCCACCACTGAGAGATGGGATCTGCAAGGTTCTGTTTTGCTTTGGGCTTAGATTCTCCACAGAAATCACAACCTTTCTGGGATAACCAGTCCTGCTTTCCTTAGCAGCTGGTGCCTTCCAAATGTTTTGGGCTGCCACTTCTATCATCCCTGAGCACTGGCTGGGGCTGATGGGAACTGCAGTGCAACAACATCAGGAGGCAGTCTGGTTGGGAAAGGCTGTTTGAGAAGGAGATCTTAAATTGTAGGCTGCAGAATTTATCCTTTATATTTTGCAAGCACCAACAAAGAAGAGGATAATAAGCAAAGAACTAATTGGAAACTAAGTTTGTCAATCAAGGGCAAATTTATTTCTATATTTACTTATTTGTATCTACTCTCTCGTCTATACCAAAAGAGAGCAAGGGAGGGAGGTATATACCAGAGGTTTAGAAAGGCCTTGTAAGAGCGCTGCTTTTTCCCATTATCGTCATGCACATCTGTCAACTCTGTCCCTTTCTTTTAGATGAGGTAGAGGGACCTTTGCCATTTCAAATGCATCACCCTAATCAAACCGCTATCTTTCCAAAATGATTTCTGAAGAATGCATTATATAGCTGGAGAAAGCCATAGAATGAATAATACTGTTGAGAACAATAGGTAAAAGTGCTGGGACCTGGCAGAAATAACCAGGCTCACCTATGTTATGAAGAGAAAGTGCCATTAGCTCCTAGACAAGATCTCAGGACTGCAAAATGTGGATCTGATACTCCTAGCTTTAGAAGTAGATTTGTTGATTACCTTAATATATGCAATTTTGGGGAAATTGCAATATACTTTCTCATCATGCTCTCTCTCTCTCTCTCTCTCTCTCTCTCTCTCTCTCTTATCCTTTTAGCCAGATTTTGTACATCTTTGAAAAAGCAAAATTAAGTCAATCTTTTCAGTGAATTCACAGCCATCATCTGGTACACATGATGGAGTATGGCTAGTTTTCTTTATACCTGAAATCATAGGACTATTTATTTCATAATATTCACTTTTGAATATTTTAAAGATTTGGAAAATGATCTTTGATATGAAACATTTTATTGGCCTCTGTTTACATTTTGCTGATAAGTGTCCTTGAAGCAATTTACAAAAAGAAGAAGCAAACGTCATAAAATATTCAGTGATAAAACAAAAATTCAGAATATGACAAATACTAGCAGCAGTTTATCTCACAAATTAAAAAAAAAGAATAAAAACTAGTTCTCAGAAAGCCTGGCTGGGTATTTTCACCGGGAAGGGAATGTAATGTAATCTAATATTTGAGAAGAAACATTGCTAGCAATGGTCAAGAGCACTTCTCAGGTCAGGCAAAGTAAGTCAATGAAGAAAAATGGACAAATCAGAAAAAAATACATTATTATTGCATGCTTCATTAAATATATCAGTGCAAAAGCAGCACGTAATTGCTGAATCATGCAACAATAATTTAGATTTCTGTCCTTTTTTTGATTTTCTTAATTGATCAGTTGACCTTTTAGTTTTTCTTTTAATTTAAATTTGTAAATTGTCATGATATAGCTGATCATAAGGTTCACTTATGAAAGCATGTAAGTTCAGAGCACTAAGAAATCAATGCAAAAATAACAAGAGGTATTTGGGTGCTTTTTTGTGCAGTAAAGTTGCAAATATTACACATCCAACCTCCTAAACTGAAATAAATTGATGGTACTGTGAAAGCTGACTAGCTAGATGTGATATGTTTCTTAAATGAGGAGGCAATGTGGCATCTCTAAAATGTTGCCACTAAGACTATTGATTTATCAGGTTCCATATAAGACTCTATCTAGTAATTAAATCCCCTGAAAGAAGGACTTTCCTTTTAAAGTTTCATATTTGTTTATTAGTGATGTGATACACACAGCAGAAATAGATAGAAGTCAATGTAGATACCATTACTTCTAAGCCACAGTGAAAACAAATTTACATATCTAAGAAGCTAGATGTTCATGACTGATAGACACATGAGTTGACTACCGTAGGTTTATCTTGATTTTGGCATTAGGACCACATGTAAAGTTCAGAATACGTTGACTTTACATCAGGACCTTGAAACATGGAAAATTATATTCTTCTGTTTATGAAGTTTGACCATGCAGTTTCATGACACCTAAATTTTTTCTCCAGGAGCACCGAGGTATAGGGAAGCAAGCAAGAGGCATCCATTTTTATTTTATTGTTGCAAAACTTACCTATTTTTTGTAGCAGTGAATACTCTCCAACTGGAATAACAGTTGAGCAAAAACAACCAATTTCCACCAGTGCAAGTTTTGTGAACTTTTTCTCTGAATGCTTGAAATACTGGAAAAGAATCTGTCGACGAGATCTTAACAATGGAGATAGGTGAATTTCCAACTCCATGCCTTTTTCAACCACATCATGAAGTAGGACGTGTGATGACTGTTCAGACAAATGGAGCAAAGGGGATGGGCAAGTTGTTTCTTTCTCTGTTATCATAAATCTTAAGACTGTCTGCAGTCAGTGGATAGAAAGCAATGAGACCCAAACTCTTTTGTTCATTTTGATTCAGGACTACCTTCACAGGATAAAGCATCCCAGGAATGACCGGGATGCACAGCCTCTGATTTTCCAGATGTTCTTGGACTCCAATTCTCATCAGCCTTGGTCAGTATGGTCAATAGTCAGGGATGATGGGAGTTGTAGTCCACCAAACTCTGGAGCACCACAAGTTCCACATTCTTGTGTTATGGGATAGATTTGTAGCACCTTCACGAAAAAGGCCAAAGGTTGTAAGCTATGTGAGCACCTATTCAAAAACTTAGCTGGTCATTTCTCATCATGCTTTAAGCATTTATTTGTTGTTCTCTCAGTTTCTGAATGCAAGTGAATCCTCCCCAAGCTCCTAGCCTGTATTTTTACTTCTGTATCTAGGAGCACACTACTATTTAAATCCTAGCTAGGAAAGATAAGAGGGGAGATACCTGAAAATGATTTTATACTCTGTGGATGTACTGATTCTGTTGTTAAGAGGGAGACTTAAGAGAAATGCTGTCAAACTTCCATCCCAAACAGATTGCTGCAGTCTAATCAGTTATTCTACACTGCCATTGCTGTAAAGGGCAAGTTGACAAAATTAGTTCCCTGGTTAGAATTTAAAGAAGCAAGCCAAACTTACACATAGCCATTGGTTATATCTTATTCAGCTGAGCACAACTCAACTTATTTGCACTGACCCATCTGACTTATACAACTTTATTTTAGGACCTATGCTGACTTTTATTAAATTAGCTGCGGAAAAGTTTTTGCATATTAGGCAACTTTGGATCTCCTTCAGTGAGCAGTGGGAGTGGGGTAGGTTAGAACAGATGGCCTTAAGGCTTCATCCGACACTTTGATTCTATGTTTCTTTGAATCTGGATTTTGCTATACCCACCTGGTTCAATAACTGGATTAGACAAGTCACTAAGGTTTGTTAATCTTCTTTAATGCAAATTTGAACAGACTTTCAGCAAGATTTTCCAAGTAATCATCTCCTCAACTCATTATGTTTCTGTAGTCCAGATGCAATTTCTGCTATCCTCAAAAACAAAACACATTTGAAAGTATTTATTATGAGCAAAAATGATATTCTTTCACTTTCCCACTATTCAACATTATCTGATTTAAGATGGTTGTTCTTTCGCTGTTCTTCCTGTTTCTGATTCCTCCACATTTTGTTCCTAATAATGAATTCCCAATTTGTGCCCATCCTCTTTGAGGTCTCCAGTTTATTTATGATCATTTGTTTGTTTTCCTTAGGAAAGAAGGCGTATTTGATGCATCTGTACATATTTCTGAAACTCTGCTGCTAGTGGTCTCTACAAAGAAAAGAACACCTCTCACTTTCTCTCTCTATCCTGTCCACCCACAACTCCCACTCCCTATTCTTATCTTATTAGCCTTCATTGTGTACTCAGTATGCAACCTACCGTACTTTGGACATGCCCTCTCTCTATTGTATTTCCCTGTGCCATAATCAGATTTCCTTCCCCACCCTCCCAAGTATCCATCTGTCATAAAACTGCTCAATTACGTCTAAAATGCAGAATGCTCTTCAAACATTTCTCCCAAGAAAATGAGGTTCTTGTATCTTTTTCTAACCATCTCTCACAGCCATTCATTACATCAAATGGACTTTGCAAGTTCAGCCTGGTTAAAGGACTGTGATCCACTGCTGAGACATCTTCAGCTGTTCTGCAGTTTTCTTTGCTGCTGCCCAGGAAGTGGCCAGTCATTCCGCTTCTCCGTTGTTTGTTGATAATGATTAAGCAGACACCTGGATATATGCCAACAATTGAATACTTCTCCTCTGATCAATAGGAGTGTTACAAATCATATGAACTTACTTTTATTTTTTTAGCTGGATAGGTCCCTGCCAGCACACTTGTCTGAAGGTGAATGCTATACTCAAGGATTTATCTTGGCATTCCAGATGAGCAGATGTTCTCTAACTCTCACTTTTATTTCTACTTTTATGTAGACATAGCGAAAGGTGTGGAAACTTAAATGATTTAAAATGGCCATGGGAATCAGATCTTGCAATAATGATATAATATGATAAATGGAACTCTGGGCTAAACCTCCATCCAAATCCAAACAACTGATTTGGTTAGCTCTACAGTGATACCTCTATTTACGAGCATCTCTGGTTACATATCATTTGGGATACACATGCGGCAAACCTGGAAGTATCTTTCCCAGTTTCCCTGCGCGCACATGTGCAGAAGCACTCTACCACACTGTGTGCATGCACAGAACAGGCACTTCCAGTTGCGAAAACCTCAGGATCCAACTGGAGCTCCGGAACGGATCCCATCCGCAACCGGAGGTACCACTATACTTGTTTTTAAAGTTCTGTTGGTTTTATCTTTGTTTTTCATTGGTTTTGAGATTCTAGCTATGTTATATCAGTGGCACAGCACAGGCTAGCACCACCTGGGGTGGGACATGGAGGGAACCTGCTGTGCCACTGGGGCAAGCATGACCTGGAGTGGAGCTGCTGCAGCCAGCATGCCACAGCCAAAGAGAGTGGGCAGCATCGTTACTGTGCTTCTCCTTTCTCCAACCTTGGGTCAGGAGTGGAGCTGTGACTGGTGCTGTTGGGCTGATTCAGGCTCTGATGAGGGGGGCTGTTTTTGGGGGGGCTCAAAAAATGCATCCAGGGCCACAGCCCCCCCACTACATCACTGTGTTATATCTATAAAACTTGCTGTTTTAAAAATCCAAGATAGAGTAGGTTTGTCACATCCTTATTCTGTTAAAGGCTTTGTCAACAAAGAGCATGCCAGAATTTGAATGGTGAAATCACACACTTCTTTCTTATTTTAAGCAAGGCAAAATGGAAACAAACACAAGAAAAACAAGCAAATGAGAATAGATTGTATCTTAAGACACACACAAGGTACAAAACAGTGATGTGAGGAGACGTTTCTTAAGAATGGGAGAGAGGCTAAGATTGATTAGCTTGTTGCATACATCAAATGTTAAATGCACCTGAAGAACAGTATACTATAAACCCTTGTCCTCTCAGTTTCTTTCCTAGTATAGAATATTCTGGAACCACAGATTGAGGTAGTTTATAGCATCAAGAGAAACCTTGAAAGTTAAGTGGTGCTACCACAGAATTTCATTTGATACTGCTTTGTGCAATACATGAAAGGAGAATGATAAAGCATTCTTCTGTCTCCTTGAATTTGCTTTGCCACACAACTTGACTAACATAGAACTCTAGCCCAATGGTTGCCATTAATTTGATTCTGAATTGATTTTAGAATGTATTTTAATTAATTGATTGTGATTTTATGTAAACTGTGCTATTTTTATTGTTGTTAGCCGCTCTGAGTCTGGCTTTGGCTGGGGAGGGCGGGATATAAATAAATAAAAATTATTATTATTATTATTATTATTATTATTATTATTATTACAGTGGTACCTCGGGTTAAGTACTTAATTTGTTCCGGAGGTCCGTTCTTAACCTGAAACTGTTCTTAACCTGAAGCACCACTTTAGCTAATGGGGCTTCCTGCTGCTGCCGCACCGCTGGAGCATGATTTCTGTTCTCGTCTTGAAGCAAAGTTCTTAACCCAAGGTACTATTTCTGGGTTAGTGGAGTCTGTAACCTGAAGCGTATGTAACCCGAGGTACCACTATATTATTATTATTTCTATGAAGGGTTCTATTTCTATTTAGATGAAAATAAAACAAGAATTTTACACAGAAAAAAGGAACAATTGTACACATACTGCACAGAACACTTGTATCTATCATCTATAAACACACCCTACACTTATGCTTGCATTCCCACAACCCACTGACCTGTTTTAAGAATAGTAAATAATCAAAACAGTACAACATAAATTTTGGGTCAAATCAGGCCACAATTTCTAACCACAGATATAAAGTGGTTTGGCATAAGCATTGGGTAAAACTAATGAACTTCTGGCCGGCCTGCTGGAAGCAGTCAAACATAAAGCAGCAGATATTATGTCTATAGGTGAGAATGAACACCAATATTTATAGCAATAATAGACTAGATTGATCGATGTGATAGCTGTTTTCCTGTGGCAAGACACTTGGATTAAGTAGCTAGCAGATCAGGGTACTATTTTTTCTATGCTGCCACAAATCTCTTTAAAAGACCTGCTGCAGCATGAAGACAATAACAGTAATAATAGAATAACAGAGCTGGAGAGTACCCAAAGGGTCCAACCCTCTGTAATGTAGGCATGCTCAGATCCATAAGTCACACTATGACACATGAACAAGATGTTCAACAAAGGAATGGCACAAGCTGCAATTATATTGACTAAGGACTTAGCCCCTTTGAACACAGTGTGGCATACTGCTGAATAAACATGCATAGGATTGTGGCTATTTTGTACACACACACCCCAAGTTGGTAGCCTTCTGGAGATCCCAGGCATTTTCTTGCAGTGCTTTGCAGAAGTAAAAGTGAAAGTGGACATAATTTGCAAGCATAGCATTGAAAATTCCAACCGATTCAAAGTAACAGTGATCTTTGCAAACTGAGCCAACATCCAGCAAAGCGGAACTGTAACTTTTGACATATTTACAGTTCATGCAGGCCTGATATAAGTTAGTGGCCTGAATCACTGAAGTAATCTCACACTATTTGCATAGGAAGGTGCAGTACAGTGTACTTTGCCTGGATTTTATATGCCTCGGATGGGTGTATATATCAAAGAAAATAGCCTATTATTTGTAATCTATTCACTTCTTTTGGGCATTTATAGACTGCCCAATTAACCATGTCCTCTGGGCAGTAATTACCTGAATCCATTGAGTAAGATTGCTGCTTGTTATTTTCCACCTTTTCTTTTCTTTTCAAGTTCTTTTAAGGGACAAGCTAGATATAACTGGGTCATCATTCACATGTCCGCACTATTTATGCATAAGAGACGGAGCGACAACATTTCAGTTTTCTCCCTCCCTGGCTTGGATAGTAAGTCAAGAACAAAGAAAAGTGCTTGGACTGAAGGGAGGTAAAACATGGATAGGGCAAAAATCCTCTTCAATATATTTACTTTACTATTAAAGAAGACTCTTATGTTCACTTTAGTGGGAAGGACACATGTGCAGAAACAGGCCTCTGCCACTGTTAGGTCCAGTTTGCTCCCAGTTTTATCTAATACCTTTAATATCTTCCACTGGTCTTCAGCTGTTGAGATGGGTCCCACTACTGGCTCACTATCTGACTTATACAGTGCATGGTTAAGCTCCAGAACCCGTTCCCATCAGAGGCAGTGATGGCCACTTACCTGAATGGCTTTAAAGTAAGGTAAAGGTAAAGGGACCCCTGAACATTAGGTCCAGTCGTGGCCGACTCTGGGGTTGCAGCGCTCATCTCGCTTTATTGGCCAAGGGAGCCGGCATACAGCTTCCGGGTCATGTGGCCAGCATGACTAAGCCGCTTCTGGTGAACCAGAGCAGCACACGGAAACGCTGTTTACCTTCCCGCTGGAGTGGTACCTATTTATCTACTTGCACTTTGATGTGCTTTCGAACTGCTAGGTTGGCAGGAGAGGCTTTAAAGTAGGATTAGACAAATTCATGGAAGACAAAGGCTAGCCACAATGGCTATGTTCTACCTCCACTGTCAGAAGCATTATACCTCTGAAGACCAGTTGCTGAGAACTGCCAAAGGGGAGAGTGCTGTTGTGCTCAGGTTCTGTTTTCAGGGCCACTGGCATCCCGGCAGCCACTGTGAGAAAGGGATGTTGGACTAGATGGGCCATTAGTCCAATCCAACAGGCTCATTTTTTTTGTTCTTGGCACTGTGGGTTAAACCACAGAGCCTAGGACTTGCCGATCAGAAGGTTGGAGTTTCGAATCCCCATGATGGGCTGAGCTTCCATTGCTCCTGCCAACCTAGCAGTTCGAAAGCACGTCAAAGTGCAAGTAGATAAATAGGTACAGCTGCGGCGGGAAGGTAAATGGTGTTTCCGTGCGCTGCTCTGGTTCGCCAGAAGCGGCTTAGTCATGCTGGCCACATGACCCGGAAGCTGTATGCCGGCTTCCTTGGCCAATAAAGTGAGATGAGCGCCGCAACCCCAGAGTTGGTCATGACTGGACCTAATGGTCAGGGGTCCCTTTACTTTTTTACCACCATACAAAGATATGGTGTGGGTGGGTGGGTGTGGGTCCCCGAAATGCATACAGTAGTTCCTCGGGTTACAGACGCTTGAGGTTACAGACTCTGCTAACCCAGAAATAGTACCTCGGGTTAAGAACTTTGCTTCAGGACGAGAACAGAAATTGCACACTGGCGGCGCAGCAGCAGTAGGAGGCCTCATTAGCTAAAATGGTACTTCAGGTTAAGAACAGTTTCAGGTTAAGAACGGACCTCCAGAACAAATTAAGTTCTTAACCTAAGGTACCACTGTACTTGGTTTGGAAATGTTGAATATTTCTGTTCTGGTCCTGCCCTTCAAAAAAGGGAGGGAGGGAGGGAGGAAGGAACGAGGCAAATCATATGTTTCACCCAACTTTTTACAGACTTTACAAAGACCTGAAAGCAAAATCAACGTGTAATCTCCCTCAGTGTTTGGTGTGGGTTTTTGTTTTTTGTTTTGGAATATATATATATATATATATATATATATATATATATATATATATTATAATATAATGAGGTGCTGATACTCAGAACTTATATAAATGGTCAAGCTGATCATCTGTATATAGGTCACAACTCTTCGTTGGAAGATAGCTAAAGAAAATGCTAAAAAAAATAGCCTGACAAAAGGCACATCCATAGTGCTGTGCTCAATATCCCAGACCCAGAAAAAGTTACGTTCTAGCTGATAGAAGAAGGAAGGTGTCCCTGTGCAGCACAACAGTAGTGGAAATGCCATGCTACTGATTGCAAGGAAAAGGACTGAAAAGAAGAACCGTCATCTGCAATTCTTTTCATAAATCTATGGTGTAGCTGCATGTGGAATACTGAATACACTTCAGGCTGCACAGTATCTAAAAGGGTATTGTAGAGATGGAAAAGGTACAGAAAAATCCCCCCCCCCAAAATGATCAAGGGATTGGGAAATGCAGAAATTTGGGGGGCTCTTGTGACAATGGAGGGGGAATTATAAAGGTTAGTAAAACTATGTGACGGCAATGGAGAGACAGAAGTTTTTATAAGACAAGTACTCAGAGTCATCTGGTGAAAGTGACTGGCAGGAGATTCAGGACAGACAAGAAAAAGTGCATCTTTATACTACACTTAATTAATTGTATAAGGTGTGGCAATAGACACTGGCATGGATAGCTTTAACAGAAGATCAGGCAAAGTGATGGATAGCACCATCAATGGCTATTAGCCACAATGATTAAACAGAACCTCTGTTTATTGAGTCAATATAGCACAGAATACCAATTGCTGGGAAGCACATGGGTTGAGGGGGGAGGATTGCCTTCTTGCTCTGCATGTTGCATTATGAAAAGCAGCTGTCTGGATACTGCTGAATACAGCATGATGAACTGTACCTGGTCTGATCCAACAGTGGTCATATTATGTTCTCATGCATATGTCTAAAGAGCCTGACAAATGACTAATTTTTTTTTAAAGTTAGATGACATGGAAGCCATTGACATTTCTACACTCACCCCAGGCCACCCCCCCCTCTCCAGCTCACCCCCATACCCAGTCCTTGAAGTCATTTTCAGCCAACACTGCCCTGCTTCTCCTTGTCCCCCCCTTTCTCTGGTGAGAAATAACTGAAGGTGAGGAAAAAGGAGCAATAGCAATACTGCTACCAGGAAGAAAGTGCCATGTCAGTGCCCCCATCCCCCAGGATCCTTACCACACTGATTCCTCCTTCCTGGGAGGTCAGAGTGCAGCTGCCACCCCAGCCAAAGATTCCTAGGTGGGGTGAGGCTCTGGCAGATTGGCAATGAAATAAGGCTGGCTGGGCCTAGGGAAAGAGAGTGAAGGAAACACATGGCTTTGTGTGTTTGCATAGAAAGTAGTGTAGGGCACAAAGCTGAGGGGTGGAATGGGAGGCAATTAGCAGGGGCAAGAGTGGATTGTGTTGGTGAGTAGATGCCAGGGCTAGAGTCAGATGCAGGTCAGCAAACAAGAAGCAGAGTTTGTCAGATAAGTTGGGAGGAATGTGCCAAGGAATTGCAATGTCATTCTTGGGAAACCACCGCTGTGGAGCACACAAGCAAAAGGCCATGGCTGCCTCACCAAGAAGAGAAGAAGAGAAGAGAAGAGAAGAATTTGGATCTGATATCCCGCTTTATCACTACCTGAAGGAGTCTCAAAAGTGGCTAACATTCTCCTTTCCCTTCCTCCCCCAAAACAAACACTCTGTGAGGTGAGTGGGGCTGAGAGACTTCAAAGAAGTGTGACTAGCCCAAGGTCACCCAGCAGCTGCATGTGGAGGAGAGCAGACGTGAACCGGGTTCACCAGATTACAAGTGCACCACTCTTAACCACTACACCACACTGGCTCTCCACCACTACACCACCAAGCAGCACCACTGCTCAGCATTGTTCTGAATCTTCACCCACCGGCCTTGTTCTGCATCCCAGGCAAGGAATACAGTGGTACCTCGGGTTACATACACTTCAGGTTACAGACTCCGCTAACCCAGAAATAGTACCTCGGGTTAAGAACTTTGCTTCAGGATGAGAACAGAAATTGTGCTCCGGCGGCGCGGTGGCAGCAGGAGGCCCCATTAACTAAAGTGGTGCTTCAGGTTAAGAACAGTTTCAGGTTAAGAACGGACCTCCGGAATGAATTAAGTTCTTAACCTGAGGTACCACTGTATGTCTTTTATGTAACTCACACACAAACACTTCCTTTCCACTTCTGCTCTATAGACATTTACAGTGCAGTCTTTTGCATGCTTACACAATAGTAAGGCCCACTAAAACATCCTATAAAAAGATAGAAACATGATATTAATTAAAAATAACAACTGGCAGTCCTCCCTGCTGCCAGGGCGGGGGGGGGGGGGAGAGAGAAGCACTGGCATCTCTCATCAGTAAAACATATAGATATTGCCTTCCCACTATCTTCCACCATTGCAGCAAAAACATGGAATAGATGAACGTTTTGTGATTACCAACATTTTCCTTGGAAAAAACCCATTACCAGCAATATGTTAAAAATTAATCAGTCTTGATTAGCCAGACAGGCTTTATGGTGCCGTGTATTTGTATTCTTAGGTTGAATGATGTTGCCTTTCAGGATATTTCATACAAGGCACCAGCCAGTAAGCCTGCATATTATGGATGATGCCAGCTTACAGAAATATGATTTGAACATGTATCTTTTCAAATATGGGTCAGAAAGTAATCCTACAGTAATTAAGTCCACAATCCTTAAGTAATTAAGGCTATAAAAAGAACATCGGGAAAGCAAGACTGCATCTTGAGGATATTGCTCAGGTATTTGAGGAAGGCATATAAACAATGTCATATGTTTTGGTGCCAAGTCTTTATTAAAAGGGAGGGGGGTTATCAATCCTGCCTCATGTAACAGTCTCTTTATCAAATGATGGAAGTCAGTAGCAGAGGCTATAAACACGCTGTTTCTCATGATCGAAAATGACAGCAGCAACGCCACTTCTTAAACTCTACAGCGAGCAGCTCTTGACAAAAGGTGTGCAGCAGGCATATGCATAACTTTAATTAATGCTGTTTTTATTTTATTTAATGACTTCATTCATTAAAATCTGACCCTGAAACAAGAGAAAAACCATTTGATAGCAATTCTACTGATTCCCTGTGGAAATACTTCAGAGAGGAAAATAGGGACTGGAAAAGAATGAAATACAAAGACTACAGATGAAAACAAACAAATCTCAGTAAGTCATGTTGTGTAAATAGAAGCATTGTCAAATGGTCAAAGTCTTGCAAGGGAGGTTGCTGCAAAAAAAGGACAGTCTTATTATATTATGGTGCTTTTATTAATTTGGAGTTCATGTTGCAGAAGAAATTTTACTTTACAGTATATCTTAATATCTAAACATCTATATATCTCCAGCCTGCATTCTGCAAGCATAGCTAAGCTCCTGGCTGCCATTATGGATGGAAGAATCTGTCAATTTCATTTCTCTCAGTTTCTCGTTTTTCCAATCTTAAGTTCAAATGATGACCCCAGGAATCCCTTGCTGACATGGGCTGTTAAATGGTAGAGACTGAGTAGGGTAAGATTCACAAAAGGGATAAGAGATTTGGAACTTAGTAAAAGGAAAAGCTGGGGTTTGGTTAAGTGGGTGGAGAATAAAGGTTTTCTGAAAGGGCTTGTAGGCATGTGACACAGGAGCCAACTCCTAGAGGCCTCCCCCCCTTACAATATTTGAGGGGACTGCCCACCACAGCTGATAGGCATTGCCATTCAAATGGAGTGTGTGTGGCGAGTCTTGTGACTGATTATGTGGGGTGGGCTTTACCTGGCTTCCCACCCCAATATTTTATTCAAGTTGGCACCCCTGGTATGTGATGAGATAGGGAAGCAGTATTTTCACAAAGGTAAGCAAAATAAGAAATCTCAGGAACAGGAGATTGAAAGGAACCCTTCAGACCCAACTGCCCAACCATTGGATTCTCATCAAGGCATGCCTTCTCTCTCCAGACTACATTTGTCCTTGCCAGGTGCTTTTGTCTGGCCAGAATGTGTCCTGGACTCTGCTGCCTCTTGCTTGCTTGGAGGCATGGGTGAAGTTTTGTTTGATTGTCAAAATTAAGGGCGAAAAAGAAGAAGAAGAAGAAGAAGAAGAAGAAGAAGAAGAAGAAGAAGAAGAAGAAGAAGAAGAAAATGTTCTCATGAGGACAGTTCCGCACAAATCATCATGCAGTAACAGCACACTTTTATCTCTTACTTTCTCACAAGAATACCTTTCATGATTTGGTGTGAATAAAAGTGGTGGTAGTCTTGTGGCCTGTTGATATCTGACTCAATGGACTGCTCCTCTGGCCTCAAAGAACCATGATGGAATGGTCTACCTGTGAGCAGTTCAAGATGGAGAGCTCCATTACTATCCCTTTGTTTCTGGGGTGGAAGCATTAAAGCTAGAACCACTTGCTGCTCCCTCAACACTAATTATTCCTATGATGGAAGATCACAAGCTATGATGCTAATTATCCAATCATGTGCAACTAGAATCAAATTGTACCCTTGTTCACCTCATACATGGCAAATAAAATCCAGAATTGACATTAGAGCAGAGCCAGAATCAGAGCAACTATAATTTCAGGCTTCGACCTTAAACACACTAACTACAGCAACAGTGAGGAACCTGTGGCCCTCCAAATGTTGTTTGACTCCTAGACAGCATGGTCAACAGTTAGGGTCCAAGGGTGATGGGGCTTGTAGTGCAGAAACATCTGGGGACCACAGGTTGCTCACTGCTGGACCAGAGAGTAAGTCCCATTGAACTCAGTGCAAGTTACATCTGAATAAGCATGCTTAGGATCATGCTGTACTTATTATATTTTGCTTAGGCTAATGGAAAACTAAAAGAGGTACTGGTTACAATATTAGTCAGGCTTACTCCAGTAAAATCTTTTGACTTAATTGGGTTTGCCCCAGGGTAAGTGGCGTTAAGGCTATAGCCTGAGGATGACTTTTAATCAGCATTTGGATCATTTTGTGGCATGTCTTTTAGAACTCAGAGCTATCAGAAGAATGCCATAACCTCACATCACATCCCAGCCATCAGCCCCTAATGAAAAATTATTCTCATCACAGACAAGAATAAACTGCCTGTTTCAGCGAGTAATGACTAATTAGGAGCATTTTGACAAGTGTGTAATTTCAATCAGTAATGCTTACTGTTAAGGCAATTTCATGGTTTGTGAAAACCATTGTGTAAAATTTTAATTCAAATATAGAGGGGAGGGAATTGTTTTGTGTGTAGGAATTTCTCCAATTGAAATGACATGGTCTAATGTTCTCATTGGTAACCATTCAAATACCCATAAGGAAGGTACAAATGTAGGTAATGAAAGAGAGGGAGGAAATAAAACCTGCTTTTTTATATATATAAATGGTGTATTAAAAAAAAAATACATGCAGCAGCTGTCAATAGAGATGGCAGCATATTATAAATTTTAGTAATATTCATGTACAATAAGCAAAGTGAACACCCCTCTGAGGGTTGCCTGTCATTTCTTCTGGGGTTGCATACAGAATCTGATTTCTGGAATGAATATTTCTTAATTCAGAAATACAGATAATGAGGTTTTAATTCTCACACCTGCTCACATACCAACAGCTAGTAAACAATATAGCTGAAGCCCTTAGCTCCTTTAAGGAACCTATGATTAGGTTCTTAGGGGTTGGGAATCTGTGGCCTTCCAGACGGGCATTCTTGGCCTCCAACTCCCATCAGCCCCTCCTGGCCTGGCCAGTATTCAGGGATGATGGGAACTGAAATCCAGTGACATCTGGAAAGGCGCAGGTTTCCCACTCCTTGACCTTCATTTCATGCTGCTTTCATTCCATTATTACTGGGCCTGAGTTACTCTTTTGAATGTCTTAAGGTTCCTTTGCCAATCACCTATCAGTTCTGCAGCAGAATGTTGGTCCACGCTGTATACAATGCAACCAGCTGCTGCCTGGTTTTAGTCTGAGACAATTTACACCAATCCATTTGGAATCTGAAGGATGCATGGAGAAGGATTTGACATGATCCCAGATGCATTTCTGTTCCTTGAATGCCTTCTAGGTTTGTCAGGTGAAGTCCTTTGAGGTTAAATTTCTGCCTTAGGGTTTGTTCTTCCTGCTATGGAAGAAAGCAGTGCCATCTCACTCTTCCCTGCCAGCACTTACACAAATTAGTTGAGAAACAGTTTTAATTCTTTAGAAATTCATGCAAATGGATTAGCATTTCAATCTTCATACATCTTGTTTTCTACACACAGAGAGATACACAAAAGGGGGGGCAGGAATGGTTTTTTATCTTGACACTCAAGTGTTCAACTAATTATGTTAAAGGCTAATATGATTTGCTTATTTATGGTGTTTATACAGTAAAGCAATTGGGAAATCCTTTAAGCATTGCATTTAATTTGAGTTGCTATTTCAAGTATTCCAAATTGTGTTAGCTGCTGCCAGCCTCAAATGAGATTATTATTATTTTTTTTGCATCTTCAGAGTCTTGTTTCTACTAGGTTCCTTTGAGAACAAAGAGTGCGAGTTTCATGTTAGCAGACGAAGGGAGGGTGTTTGACTCCAAAGGCTCCTCCTAACAACATAAGAAATGCCTGGTGTAGCAAGCATCATACCAACAGTCCATTCCACAGTAACTAACCAGACAGATGTGTTGGTTAGCAAGTAGGTGCCAAGTATGTGTGAATCAGGAACAGACCAAGGAAGGAAGCACAGCTGGAAGGCAGCAAAGAGAGTCATATGGTAACTGCATTTTTGTGTGTGGGGGGGGAACTACCCCAACCAACCACCTCACACCTGAAACTTAGAAAAGCTAACTCCAGCCTAAAAAATTCAAGAAAATTCATTTCCCACCCCCCAAACTCTCCCTGCCCTACCTGGAAACGTTGAACCTGTAGATGCTCTGCGGATGCTCCACCAGGGAGCTATGGCCATTTCCCTCACACTGCTGAGAAAAGTTTCAAGAAAGTGTATACATTCTCTGTACTTTTCTGGGCTTTTTTTTTTTTCAGACCATCACTTTTCCAAAGATCCATCAGCACTGCTAAATATGGAAAGAGTGGAAGGACACGATAAGGCTTGCTAAAATATTCAAGGAACAGCAGGCTGAATTAGATGCAGCTGCAGGCAACGTATTTCGTTTCGGTTTCCAGTCTTTGCCTCTGTTTGTGGAAGAGGTTGAATGCTGGATTACTTTCCTGACTCTGTGGGAGGCTAAAAGGACACATTCATAGATGTAGGATTTTGCAGGCAAAGCATAGATTTGGTCCTGGTTTCTGGGGTTGGGCAATAGAGTGAGGATGTTGCGAACATGTAGGAGGTAAGGATGTTGGATGGATAAAAAGGAAAAGGAAGGTTTCCTATTTGTGGACCAAATGCTGTAATCTTCTCTCATAGGGGAGTTGCTCTATTTCCTTGAATACAGTGGTACCTCGGGTTAAGAACTTAATTCATTTTGGAGGTCCGTTCTTAACCTGAAACTTTCTTAACCTGAAGCACCACTTTAGCTAATGGGGCCTCCTGCTGCTGCTGCACCGCTGGAGCATGATTTCTGTTCTCATCCTGAAGCAAAGTTCTTAACCCAAGGTACTATTTCTGGGTTAGCGGAGTCTGTAACCTGAAACGTCTGTAACCTGAAGCGTATGTAACCTGAGGTACTACTGCATTCAGGTTCCCTTTTCTGAAACTTGATTCTTGACACAACATT
The DNA here is from genome assembly GCF_027172205.1 of Podarcis raffonei. Taxonomy (NCBI): domain Eukaryota; kingdom Metazoa; phylum Chordata; class Lepidosauria; order Squamata; family Lacertidae; genus Podarcis; species Podarcis raffonei. The sequence goes on from NC_070606.1 coordinate 55,434,482, forward strand.
CATTGAACATGAATGCTCAATAGACAGTCAACTGGACTCAGCTAGATGGGTAAAGAAAAAGCAATTTATATGCGTTGTGTATGCGATATGACATTGTGCCACCAGATGGCGGTGTGGAGTCCCCTTTTTCTCTATCTGTTTTCCCTGTTTAAATTTACAACACTTTTAACTGAAACGCTTCTTTGGTGTGTCTAGATCCAGCCATTAATGTTGACTAGCCGCCCCACAAATTTTGTGAAAACAAATCAGGAGGAATGCTCCATAAACTCGCCACCTCTCTGAAACCAATAGGGCTTAATTGTCCTTAACAGTGGCTGGCTCGTGCCCCATTTATTGAGTAGAGGCCCTGTAATATTTATCCTGAAACAGAGGCATGGCCCCAACTACTGAGAGTTAAACTAATGGCCCCAGACGAAAGAAACCAGCCATGCATGGATGGATCAATAAAGCTGAAATGCAATCGGGCCAACAAGAAACAAATCAGCTAGCATCAGTTTTCCCTCAGAAGACAGTTTATTGTAGGTTTGAGGGATATTGCAAGTGGCAAACATCGATTTAGTGGTCAAGGCTTAACACAAATCTTCCGATTCGCCTGAAATTGTCGCTACTGAATTTGCTAGGAATAAAAGCCAAGCTGCCATAGTTGGAACATTAGTTCAATCACCACCCCCACCTTCTCACCCACCAAAGCAAGGAATGAAAAGTCTATTATATAGAGACCAGCATACCAGAAAAGCATTTCTAGAGCTTATGAAGTTGCAACCCCTAGGAAAATAGTATGGCAGTACAGTCCTTGCTGGAACACCTTTGGTTATCAGAAATGTGCCATTATAATGTTCTGATGCTTGGCATAATGAGATCTGTGAGGAACACATGGGTAGGTATAAGAAGATTCACCCTTGATGTAATTCTTGTTTACCTTCTTCTTTTTGGTTGTGTTTTTTCAAAATCTTATTTGCCTTCTTTATAGCCTAATACTGGTGAACTTATGTTTAATTTTTCATTATTACTCCTTATTTATTTGTTTTTCTGCTTATCAATATGTTTTGAATGTCCCTTGTGCCATTTGAAGGTCTAGGTTGTGTGTGTGTGAGTGAGTGAGAGAGAGAGAGAGAGTAGTGCTCAGTTTAGAGAAGAAATTTTGAAACCCTGAGTACCTTGTTGCGCTGAGTTCTTTGGAGAGGATAGGATGATATAGATGTTTTTAAGAAGAAAAAGAAAGAAAATAATTTTAGAAACCAGTGAACAAGAGGCCCCTTCCTTTTCTTTTTTTGCTTTGTTGTTTTGATAAGAGCTGAACTTCCTCAGAGGGGACTGGGCTCTCCTTCACGGGAGGTTTTAAAGAGGTTGGAAGGCCATCTCTCTCACGGATGCTTTAGTGGATATTTCTGCATTGTGTGTGTGTGTGTGTGTGTGTGTGTGTATTAGATGACCCTCAGGGTCCCTTCCATCCCTAAAAGTCTATAAATCTACAACAACTAACTGTCCACAGATAATAACACAATAACAATTCTGCATTAGAGACATGTGCAAACTTGTAATTCTTAAGGTAATCTTTTAATTCTTAAGATGAAAAAGCCGCATCTTAAGACAAAATAAAACACTACAGCAGAAGAGAATTAGGAAAATCCAGATCATGGAGAAAGAAGGGAAAACTACAAGGACACTTTGGTTTTTATTATAGGTCTATTGCTGCTTAAATCATTATATCAATCCATCAGCATATCCCCAGCCCTTGGGATCTTGCTGTAAAAAAAAATAAGACATCAGCAAATATACTTTACATATAAAATGCTACATTTTCATATCCTTTTTGTAATTGCATTACCAGAAAGTTCAAATGCATTTTTAATACAAAGCTTGAGAGTTTATTAGATTAATGCCAGAGAAGGATCCCGCGTAACTCATATCATGCAATCAATTTCAACCTCATTACCTGGAGTATTTGACTGAAAGAAAGGAATCCTTAAGTGCCTGTTCATTAACTTACTGCCAGAGACTTCTGATTATTTCAAGGAGATGCTACAGAACAAGAAGATGATGAATTGAAAAGTATACCAAATGATTGATTCATTTCCTTTGGCTAAAAAAAAAAAACAATAATGAAACATAAACGTGTCAGATAGGATTCTACAGGATTGATCTTTAATATAACTCCTTTTGAAGCTGAAATTAAACTTCCTTAAAAGGCTATATTAAAAAGGAGATGGGATGGAATCTTCCACTGAGACACCATTACTCTTATAAATCTTACACAAAAAAGGAGAAGATTTTGAAAAACTTTTCTGAAGTGCGTCACTAAATTGATTTATGCAGTACTAAGCAGTAATTATGAAATGTGCTTATCTAGACACCCTCTGTTTCTATTGATCCTTGATGAAAAGCTCATAATTCATGGCATTCTGATGTTTGGGAATGGTGGAATTATTTATGACTCGCAGTCCAAGGGGCTCTGCTAAGACAAAATGGAAGTCTGGAGCTGATTTGCAATGCAACAAGATGGGCTGTTTTCAAGGGCTGAGCATAGATAGTTACAGAATCTTGCCCCGAAATTGACAGACAAAATACCGTAAACTGATATAAAGGGAGAAGTAGCCCAGTGCATCAAAGGCTGCAATCACATGGCAAATGAATCTTGTTTTAGTCTAGCAGCAGGAACGTGTTGTGTGGCTTCTAAGGCACTTAGTGGTCTCTTCTACCATCGGCCCAGTGTAGTAGAAAATGGGAAACATGGTGCTGTGATGAAATAATAATAATAATGATAATAAAATTTTATTTATACCCCGCCCTCCCTGGCCAGGACTGGGCTCAGGGCGGCTAACATCAGGTATAAAAACAATTGATTAAAATACAACTTAAAAACAGGATTAAAATACAATTTAAAATGCAGCCTCATTTCGGTGGAAGCCCAGAATCAAAACTGTTTTGGGGGGGGGGACATCAAATCTTCACCAAGGCCAACTATCCAAACTGGTCCTAGGTGGGCCAGAAAAAAAGCCAGGGAAGTCCCCAAATAGGGGACTATTTCACAGAAGGAAAAGGAAAGAGGGGGAAGGGGATCAGGCTGATTTCAAGCCAAAGGCCAGGCAGAACAACTCTCATGAGACAGAGCGTTCCACCAGGCTGGAGCCAGTGTTGAAAAGGCCCTGGCCCTGGTTGTGGCTAATCTGACTTCCTTAGGGCCTGGGACCTCTAGAATGTTGCTATTTATGGACTTTAAGGTCCTCTACGGGGCATACCAGGAGAGGCGGTCCCGTAGGTATGAGGGTCCAATAGAACTTTGGCCCTTCAGAAGCATGTGAAAATTCAAGGAACAAATGTCTAGGATGAAGGTGGGATCCACCCAGAACCAAAGGGCATCTAATGCTATGTATTTTATAATATATAATAATCTAACTAGAGGCAGAGCCTCACTTAAGGAAAAAAAATAGTACAATAAAATGAAACCTAGCAGACCTGGACAACATATGCAAATGTTGACAGACTGGAGTAGCTAGTTCAGCCTTCAGCAAACTGGTCTCTACAAATGGCTGGACTGACTTGGGCTAGTGAGGAATTGTTGTCCAAAACATCTGGAAGGCACAAGGTTGGTTCCAGGACTGAGCGAACCATACACAGACCCTGAAAAATTCTCTACAAAACCCTGCCTGCGACTTGATAGTGTTCCACTGCAGTGTGACAGTGCACTCCACCATAAATACCCCTCAAAAGAGAGAAAAGGAGACCCCATAAAATGGCACCTGAGCTTGTTAGCTGTTAAAGAAAATGTAGTATTAAAGCTCATTGACGGCAGCAATGGCAGGTCATATTAACAATAATATCAATCCTAATTTGAACATATATTAATACAAACAGTTCATCTGTCCAAATAGATGTCAAAACAAGACTGTTAATTATAAGGTATATGTTCTAATATAGAAAGGGCAGTAAGATGTTCAGACCATTGAGTAGTGGATGGTGGTGTTGATCTTTCCAACCTTGAAGCAGTCACAGGATTCACTTTTATTGTGCCCCATGCCTCTTGTGTATGACTACCAAGCATTCTTGATAATGCCATTCCTTACTCTTATTGTTCCTATAATTTGTTGGATGCTTAGACCAGGGTTTCCCAAACTTGGGTCTCCAGCTGTTTTTGGACCACAACTTCCATCATCCCTAGCTAGCAGGACCGGTGGTCAGGGATGATGGGAATTGCACTCCAAAAACAGCCAGAGATCCAGGTTTGGGAAACAACTTATCTTGTTTGCTACTGTCAATTACTGCCTTCCTCATTCACAGTGCTGCCTCAAATAGGTAGCTTCACCCTGCTACATAGCTGTGTCTGCCCTGGGCGATTGACTTCAGCAAGCATGTACAGAATAGTCAGCACTCTCAATACCCTGCCCTTTCTCTTGACTCTCACACATATGTACCTAGTTCAACCATGTCCACACTGCAAAAAGAGACTATTTCAGCCTTTTCTTGCATTGCTTATTCCTTGCTTTGTTTATTCCCTTAATCATCACTTAAATTATTTATTCTCTTGTAAATAAGTAAAGGTTACTTCTACAATTCGTCTGCCTTTCCTTCTTGCATGTCTAAGTTTGTTGTCATTTCAGCTTTCTCTGTATCCAAGTTCTTATTGCACATCATTTTTTGGTAAGCAGACTGAATCCTTTCTGCCTTTCTGCCCATTCAGCTTTTGATTAGGATACTTCCTTTTTCTCTCTATTCTTCTTCAAGTGATACAGTTTCCCATGCTGCCTATGCTGTCTTCTAGCCTGGTTTCTTTGGAGTGGCTATTGGCAGTTAAACAGCTCTGTCCTCTCTCTTCCTTACTGAAAAAAGGTTTACCATAAGGGATATACTTGCAACATTTCCCCCCTTACAGTTAGATTTTTCAGAGAAAATACAAATAAACAGCAAAGCCATTTGATCAAGGCCTATGAGAAACTGAAAGTTATAACTTTTCTGAAAAACCTGTCCAGATGTGAAACTTTATAACAGGTAATTTGAAGTTCTTCCCTATCTTAAGAGTAGGCTTTCAGTGTTATACGCTGAAATCATTGCTGATAAAACATGATAAATCATTCTAACAGGAACAGTCAGGAAACCCAAGGGGGGGGTATAAAAGAAACACAAAACAGGGATGTGCAAAACCTCCTCAATTTTTACCAGCATGCTTGTCTCATGAAAAGGTAAGATAGCATGTTCAGGAGGGCAATATTTTCTGAATTACTGTTTGCACTTTGATCTAGGAATGAGGGAAGACAACATTAGTTGGCTTAAGCAAGGACATAATTTTGTTGAACAAGATTAAATGATCTGCAATTATTGTTAACAACTTTTATCTGATACTTCCTGGGCTGAAATTGCAGATATAAATTTTCCACTGCCTCATACTCTAATATGGGCAAGTTCTACTCAAACTCAGAGCCTAAGAACAGTTGCTATAAGTGCTTGAGTCTTCTCTCTTCAATACAGATCCATGCACAGCTTGTCTGAGGCTCAGGGCAGGAGTCTTCTTAGACTAAAGTTATAAACTCAAACAATAAAGCAGCCAGTCCCTGGTGTGTGTCCCCCCACCATCCAGCTTAGGCCTTCGAGGCCCAGGGCAAGTGTTCCAGCTGTTGGGATACTGCCAGGGAGACAAAGGCCATCATGCCCCCACGCCGTCTCTGGACGATCCATCGATCTCCCGTAGATACAGTATCAGTCAATTAGCGACACGAACCTCAGAAATAACGTGCCGCATTCCAAGGCTGGTGCACGCTCTTTCAGCAGAGTTCGCACAGCGAAAGATGCACTCAGGAGAGCATTATTTACAACTTTATTCAGCGTTGGTCAGAACAAAGAAAAAAAACATGACTGCCTGCTTCAATGTCCAGACACAGAGAGAGGAAACAACAGCGATATGACAAAACATAAACTTCCTGTGAACAGGAAATATGCAGGCTGTGACACAACAACCTGCTCCCTTTTTAAGGTGGAACAGAAATATCCTAACATCCTCCCCCTTTCCGTGTAACCTGTAGTACTTGTGGTTCAACCCAATTGCAACCTCTGTACATAAACCTTAAGTTGTTCTCTGTTAACAACCTTAGACAGCAGATCAGCAGGAATTTCATTTCCTGGCATGTAGGACACCTGAATGAGTCCTTTCTGAATACACTCTCTTGCATGACGTAGCTTAATCTGCAAGTACTTGGTTCTTTGCTTGCAACTCTCTGAGTTCAGCAAAGCCAAACAGGATCTATTGTCTTAATACACTTGTATAGGACATTTCACAGAAACTCTGATGTCCTTAAACAGTTGCATCAACCATTCACAATCCATGAGTGAAAATGACGGAGCATTGAGTTCTGCTTCACAGGAACTTAGGCTTACTGTCGTCTGCTTCTTGCACAGCCAGTCAAACAGACAGTGGTTGTACATGTAGCATACTCCAGAAGTGCTTGTACCATCCATGGTGTCACTTCCAAAACTAGCATCTGCAAAAATTTCAAGACCTCCAGTCTTCTGACTGGTGAACCTCAGCCTGTAGTGCAAAGTCCCTTTCAAATAGCGGGCTATGCGCTTCAGAGCTTTCCAATCCTGAACAGTAGGATTGTTAGCATGTCTGCTAAGCAGGTTAGTGCTTACAGCTATGTCAGGTCTTGAACATCTAGCAATGAAATTCAGCTTGCCTAGAATGCATCTGTACAGCGTAGTGTCAGAAAACGCTTCAGCAGTACTATCTACCTGGTAACCTGTCACCATTGGTGTGTCTGCTGGGTTTGCACCAACCAAATTCAACCTGGTTAATACATCAGCAATTTTCTGTGTTTGGTGTACCAGAAATTACCTGCTTGGTCCCTCTCCACCTGCAGAGAAAGATAGTTGGATACCTCACCAAGATCCTTCATGTCAAAGTGCTCCTTCAGCTGAGCTAGGGTGCTTTGGTACAAAGCCTGATTCTTCCAAAACATCAGAAGATCATCAACAAAACATAAACAATACAGTTTGTTTTGACCCTCCTCCTTGACAAACACACATGGATCAGCTTTGCCTTGGTGAAAACCTAGAGAAAGCAATGTCTCAGTGAGTTTTGTGTTCCAACACCTGGCACTCTGCTTGAGACCATATAAGGATTTCCGAAGTTTATAGACCATTCCCTTCTGTATCTGCATTCCACCAGGTGGAAGCATATACAGCTCCTCCCCCAAAACCCCGTACAAAAAAAGCTGTGTTAATGTCATGATGGGAAACATGCAGTTTCTCCTCTGCAGCAGTCTTGAGCATTAGTCGAATGCTCTCATATTTGACGGTGGGTGAGTAGGTCTCGTGGCAATCCTGTCCTGGTACCTGTGAAAAACCTCTGGCAACCAATCTGGCTTTGTGTCTGACAACCTTGCCATTCTGGTCTGTCTTAGCCTTGAAGACCCATTTGCTGCCAGCCAGTCTCATTCCTGGGACTACCGGTACCAGCTCCCAAGTTTAGTTCCTATTCAAGGAATCAACTTCAGCCTTCATGGCATTAAGCCAAGGCTCAGCATCTTTAGAGGTTAACTCCTGAACCTCTTTGAAGCTTGCAGGTTCCCATACCTTCTCTGAGCTACTAAGAACAGCAGTTGCCGTCTTAGCAAACTCATCAGCAAATCTCTTTGGAGGTCTGCCTTTGGTGGCCCTTTCAGATCTGCGTACTATACGCAAGTCTTCTTCACTCATCTCCTCCTTCTTAGGATAAAAGTGACCAATGGTGAACAGTGGTTCTTCCAGTTCATTGTCAGACGCATCAGATGGTCTGACTGAGGCCTTTGCGCTCTTGTAGTCTGCTGTGTCATCACTGTTGCTGACACCAGCAGCAGCACTGTCCACTGAGCTGGAATCCGAACTCTGATCATCATCATCATCCTCAGCTTCCTCTTCTACCTCATCATCATCTGCTTTTTCCACATCACCTGCATCTTCCTCTGGGTAACTCTGGAAAATTCCCACATTCCCCCCCCCACTTAGGATTGTAGTCAACACTCTTTGTGAACTTAATGGACTTAGAGTCAGTCATCCATACCCTGTATGAACCTTTTTCGTACCCCATGAACAAACCATGTGCCCCACGCTTCCCAAGCTTGTTGCTCTGTGGGGTGTGTACCCACATGTCAGAACCAAAGATTCTCATGTGCTTGACATAAGGTTTCTTACCAAACATCTTCTCATAGGGAGTACAACCAATAGGTGATGACAGTCTCCTGTTATAGGAATAAACAAACGTGGACAAAGACTCCCCCAAAAACTTCTCAGGGAGATTGGCATCATGCAACAAGGTTTTTAGGCCTAGAAGCAAAGTTTGGTTTGCTCACTCAGCAAGTCCATTCATCCATGGCGATCTAGGCGTTGAGAGGTCATGCTGGATTCCCTTCTCAGTCAGGAAAGCTTCAAACAGCTGAGAAGTGAACTCCCCACCCTGATCAGTAAAGAGACAGCCGATACGTTTACTGTGAGCATTCTCCAACCAAGCACAGAATGCCTTGAACCTAGGAAATGCTTACAATTTCTGCTCGAGCATAAACACATGAATGTACCTGGAAAAAGAATCAATTAGAACCATGAAGTACCTTGCTCCACCCAAAGAGGGCGCAAGTGGACCAACCAGGACTGCGTGGACTAGCTGGTAGGGTTTGGAAGCCTGCCTGCTAGACTCCTTGCCTTTTGGAGCAACCTTCACCTTGTTCTCTGCACAAGATACACATTTCATGTGAAACTTACAGGGCTTGATGTTCAAACCCTGAACTAACTCAGGCATCTTGGCCAGCGCCTGCCAAGACACGTGACAAAATCTTCTGTGTGCCTCATGAATACATCCTACATGAAGAACTTTGTTAGTTTGTGCAACACAACAAGAATCAACATTAGACACAGAAACAGCATTGTCATCATAAGTTATACAGAATAAACCATCCATAAACTTTGCATGCAAAATGTCCTCTTTGCCTTTCCTGATGACACAGACGCTCCTCTTGAAGGAAATCTCAAAGCCACGACCAGTCAGCTGTGGGACACTGAGCAAATTGTCTGCAGAATCTGGAACATAAAGTACATCTCTGATGGTTGTGCGCAGACTTGCCAATCTCACATTCCCGACTCCTGCAATTCGCAACGTCTTTCCATCAGCCTGGTGGATCTCTCCATCTTGAGGCATGAAGGAGATAAAAGGTGCCGATCCTTTGATAGATGGCGGGTAGCTCCAGAGTCAACAATAAATCTTCCTTTGGCTTTTGGGGACGCAGTGCCAGCAAACAGAACCTTGTTTTCCAGTGGCTTGGGCTGCTGCTGCTTGCCCCCCTGCTCCTGGCCATCAAATTTGCCTTTGGCCTTTGGTGAAGCAGTGCCAGCTAACAAAGCCTTGTTTTTCCCTGGTGTGGGCTTTCCACCCCCTTTCTGCTTTGGGCCATCTGCTGGCTCCTGTCTCTGTTTACTTCTGGCCTTCCGGCCTCTGCAAAGATGACCTTGGCTCTCATGGGAATCAGAGCTCTCAGCTGCTGACTCCTTGACTCCCCCTGGAGGCTGGAATGCTGCCTGGGATGACATCACAGTCAGCTCCCCCTGCAGCTTGCAACCGGTGCCCTCGGCATCCCTGCAACCACTCTCATTCTGGGAAACAGCCAGGACCTCCGATGCAGTCAAACTCTGGGCTGGGATGACCGGCAGATGGACTACTTTCAAAGCATTCCACATCTGACATGCTGTCGTGTTGCCAGCCAGCGTAGCAATTTCCTCCAGAGAGATGGACAAGACAATTACGTCTATGGCCCTTGAATCTTGGGTCTTCCATCTATCTGTCAGAGGAACTGGAGGGGCTTCACACACAGTATGCCACACTCCAAACTGACGAAGCAGGCTCTCAAACCAGCTTGCCCAGGCCTTATAATTTTGGCCATTTAACTTAGGGCACTGAGTGCCTTCAGAGGCTTGGAAAAACTCCATTCCAGCTCTTTACTTGAGCCGTGAGTCATTTTCACTTCAGAGACTCCTTATCTTGGCACCCATAAATCTTGAGGCCTGCTTGGCTTGTCTCCCAGGCTAATTAGCCAGCCGGACATCAAAGTCACTCTGCCGCGGCAACAGAAAAGCCTTACTTTTCTCCACATACCTCACAGCAGTCTCTCGCAGTCTTACGTGCCATGAATCTGGGCCCGAAACCTGTTGTTGGGATACTGCCAGGGAGACAAAGGCCATCATGCCCCCATGCCGTCTCTGGACGATCCATCGATCTCCCGTAGATACAGTATCAGTCAATTAGCGACACAAGCCTCAGAAATAACATGCCACATTCCAAGGCTGGTGCACGCTCTTTCAGCAGAGTTCGCACAGTGAAAGATGCACTCAGGAGAGCATTATTTACAACTTTATTTAGCGTTGGTCAGAACAAAGAAAAAAAACATGACTGCCTGCTTCAATGTCCAGACACAGAGAGAGGAAACAACAGCTATATAACAAAACATAAACTTCCTGTGAACAGGAAATACGCAGGCTGTGACACAACAACCTGCTCCCTTTTTAAGGTGGAACGGAAATATCCTAACACCAGCTGCCCCCTCCCCTTATTTGGGCCTACTTCGATCTAACTTGTGACATATTGAAGGAGACCTACCCCAGTGACCATTCTCCAGAGCCGTTAGCTTTGGTGGGCAAATAAGGCATGTGCTGAGTCAGTTTTGTATTATGTTCCTGCATCTCTTTTGCTCTGAGATGCTGATCTAAGGAAATACCCTACATCATCAGATTGATGACTCACTCCAACCCTGAATATCCTTCTGTTGGTTAGCATTTGAACCAGTGGAACTATAAGACATGATTTAAAAGGACCATGACTTACAGATGAATCTGAACGTCACTTTTTTCTTGACTAGTTTGAGCTAACCTATCAGCAACAACTAGCAAGTTTTTGACTGTTTCCTATGTCCAACCTAAACTTATTTTGTTATTGTCCTCCTCACACCTCCCTTATTCTGCTATGGTTCTGCTTCCCACAGAATCCAGGAAATAGTTCCTATTCTCATATCCAACCAACATATGGGACTATATAGATGCAAGTTGCTAGATTCACTAGAAATCTAGCATCACAGTCATCACAGTATTCCACATTTTCATATGTTCAGCAAAACTGAAGATTGTATATAGCAGGCATGTCCAGCTCCCCAGACACTGTGATCTACTCCCACTATAAAAAAACTGGCAGTGATCTACGCATTGGATTTACCAAAGTTGTTGAGCTTTTTTGGGGGGAGAACCAAAATTTTTGAGCTTTTTTGGGGGGGCACGATCGACCAGGATCACGCAATCGACCAGGAATGCCCAGAGATCGGCCTGTTGGACATGCCTGATATATAGTATGATCTGTCCTCTACAGCGTATGAGACGAGAAAAACATGAGATGGACCAGAACTCATGTTTTCTGTGAACAAAAGTACTGGAGGCTTTTAACATGAAGTGTCTATGTTAGCTTAAAGCAATTTCATACCTCCTAAAAGTGATGTGCGTTTTCTAACAGTGTCTGAGAATGAAACCCTGAATGTGTCAGTGAATGTTTCAGCAAAGAGGTGATTTGCTTGTTTTATTGCAGAAAATAATATTTCCACCTGATGATTTTGTGTATTTCTGCAGATCCCAATAAGTTATGTTATGCTAACTAGAGAAAAGCAATGCTAGAATGTCTCCTACTTAATATGCACATTAGAACATCACACCAAACAGCAGCAGGATACTGAAGCTGGCAGAGCATTCCTGTAGGGAAATGTCTCTAGCAGTTGTTTTCATCCGTGAGCTACAGACCAGACCGGAGGGACCCAGTCGTCATCTCAGTTGTTGCCACCTATAATTACTTCTAAAGATTCATATACTATAATGATCCCAGGCACTCTTGTTGTCTGTTCCCGGTGACTGATCTGCAACATCTGTCACTTACATCCACACAAGTTAAGACAGCAATTTTGCTTTGGGATGACACTGACAACAGGCATTGACACTGAGTTAGAGTACACTATGCATTGAAACTAAGGGGAAAATGAGAGCCAGAGAGAAAGGGAGAATTAGGAGGGGGGTGTCATATAGCATCTGCAAGCTGATGCCTTAGTACTGAATTTGAAGACAGGTGGATGTTGATAGGTGAACAATGAACAAGCAGAAGTTATGCTGCTAATAAGCTTGCTGCTGTGTTTGGCCAAAGCAACCTGTGAGTTAGAGAGCCTTCCGGTTTGTGTCACAGTGGGTGCCATCTTCTTATTGATGATTTAGAACTCAAAATTGCATCATGGAGCATGCCAATGTAAATAACTTCAATGGTACCTCAAACAGTGAAAAATTTGTGACCAGGAAGAATGTCTTTCCCCACCTCCACCCCAAATTAGAATTTCCTCATTTGCATGACTCTTCCTGCAATATTTGTTTTATTATGGAAATGGGCAGAAGGCAGACCCTAGTATCTATCAGAATGCCTTTACAGCAGTGATGGCTGAACTTGGCCCTCCAGCTGTTTTGGAACTACAGTTCCCATCATCCCTGACCACTGGTCCTGTTAGCTAGGGATGACGGGAGTTGTAGTCCCAAAACAGCTGGAGGGCCAAGTTTGGCCACCACTGCTTTACAGTATATAACAAAATTAGCTTTAATATCTTCTGAGGAGACTCTGCTAGTCATTTCTTGACCAGCAGATTTTCATTTGGTGACAACGCAGAAGTGGGCTTTCTCGGTGGTAACACCAACCTTTTAGAATGCCCTCTCCGAGGTGGTTTGATGGACAGAGACAGTACCTATCTTTAAAACATCATAAAGGAATATATGTTTACCGAAACTTACCTAGACTCTGATTCCTGGTTCTTAATTATGTGTTTTTGTGTGTATGACTCAGTTATAGCCATGGTATATAGTTTTATTCTGCTTTCACTTAGCTTTTAAAAAGTATTGGCTGAATATTATTGTTCTATTCTTCTTTGAATTTACGTTTATTTTTTAATATTTCATGTAAACCACTTTAAGATTTCTTTTTAATGTAGGTGGTATATAAATTCTATAAATAAACTTCTAGGTGACTAAACACCACCACTTCCCAGTTTCTGGTGGAATTCCTCAGTCAAGCTTAAATATGCTTCTAGCAGACATGAAAATGAAAGTTTGGATGAGGATCTGCCTTCTAGGGTGTTGATAGGTTGGTTTCAAATTTGTCAGTGATGAAGGTATAATTGAGTGGCCAAAATTCCAGAAATTCTTGGATGAGATTGGTTTTCTGACCTATAATAGTCAGAGTTCAGAGAAGAGTTCAGTCTGCCCTGGTTACCTGGTTTAATTATCTGTGTTAAGAGATCTTTCCAAGCTCTTATTGGCTCCCGATGTAATTGGCCATCAAATTGTGGTGTGCCAGCGGCAGGTGAAAGTGGCAGGTACATCATGGTGGTAGATGAACTCCCACTTAATAATTTGGTGCCATTTGTTTCACATGGCCAGTGGCCTCTGCAGCAACATTTACTAGGCCCTAGGCACATCTTTGGACCTCACTGTGCATGACGAGAACCAGCTCTAAAATGTCTTCTGCAACATGAAATGTTTGTGGACCAGAATTAGCTTATTAAGAACCAAGGCAAACCTTCTTTTATGTGATGATTACACTGTACTCAAGTGCTTCCACTGGTTGAAAGTCTGGACTATCCTTCTTGCAAAAATAATCAACCAGTAATGACAGAATGTCGAGCATAATACCTGGTAGTTGCTATTTATAGGAACATTACATCAGATTTATGGTGATCTTATGGTGACTTACACTCCTTCTACCTACATTGCTTTTGCCTCAATAGCCGGTGGTGCTCCAATTCAATTTAATGATGGTGGCTAATAGATGGAAAGTCAACATAAAGGACAAATAGATGGGCTGTATGACAGCAGTTGGAACACACTGGAAGAACTGGAGGGAGATCTGCAATTCCAAAGGTGGGTTTCTTTAATGAAAAGTGTAAAGTCAATGAAAAGTGTAAAGTCACCAGCACAGTAAAGCTTGAATTAGTCTTCACCATGATGGCCTTAACTAACTTACAGCTCCCATTGGTATGCACATTGACATATGTTTGAAAGAAAGCAGGATATTTATACTCAGTCCCTGAAAGTGAAAGGAAACTTCCAGTGTTGCTAGGCACAGCTGGTGAGGAGAAGGCTATAGATCAATCAAATCTTTGAAATCCTTAAAAGGAGCCCTTACTGAGCAGCAACCTTTCATCTCCCCTAAATGACAGATCTGTATCGGAAGTAACTGTTCCACTCCCATGAGCTAGTCATTTCTCACTTATACCTGCTGGCTTCTGGTGTGAATTAACAGACTTCAAAAGAATGTATTCCTGATTGGCACAAAAGAAAGGAAAAGGAAAGGAAGAGTCAGAACCAGGCTCTTTTGGAGCTTGTTATGTAACTGCTAGACCTTGCTATTTTCAGGATTAACCCCACGTTGATGTACTTTCTTCCTTTTCCTCTGGGAGGGGAAATAATATTGATAAGAATGGTGCATTTTTGTCTGCCTTGTAGTCTCTATATAATTCTGCTCCTTTGGAGTACTGAGTAGGAATCTTTTAGATGTTCTCTGATTGGTCTTGTGGTTCACTCTGCCTTGTTTTTTGCCAACTCCATACCGTCTTCATTAAAGGTTTGCTGGATTTACAGTAGCTAATATGTTGCTATTGGTCTTAGCTGGTGGCAGGTGCAGGCAGAAAATAACAGGTATGCTACATTTAACAGCAGGCACTTTGAGGCTCCCGCAGCACCCAACTCACTACATTTTTGGATGGTTTGAGGGAAAGTGGCAAAGGGGTGGTTGCTGGGCTACAGTCAACCTTCCTTACAAAGCACAGGTCAGTGGGGGCAGAAAGGTCCATGGTCCCCCCTTGGCTTACTGTTTGTGAGCAGGTGGGGAAAGACACAACTCAGCCAGGTGGCTGAATTGTACCTGAGCTGGATAGTTCTGCCCTTGATGGGGGACAGAATGGAGCTTAACACCAGCTGGCTCCAATCAGGCTGCCCATCCTTCTAGATCGGACGTTATCTGCTCATTGCAGATCTCTTATTAACAAAAACTATGACATTTTAATCTCATTCACTAGCATCATTTTTATTCCAGTGGTGACAGTGGCAATCAATGGATAGGTAGGTAGGTAGATAAACAAAAAAAAATTGCATCGCATCACATCACATCTCTTTTCTTTAATAATTTTAGACAGTTCAAATAGACATAAGGCTCAAGTCAAGTAAGTGTACACCAGAAATAGATGTGTAGATGGGAGACTATTTAGACTTTCTCAAAAGTGTGGGGGGCATGGAGTGTTCATGCCTTGAAAAGAATCCTCAAATACTTTAAATTTGATTAAATGTAAATTAAATCACATCTTTTACTTTGATTTCTTGAAATTCAAAGGAAATTTTCTCCAAATACCATATTAACATATTTGACTTGCTAATCAGGCTCTAGGATTTTGTGGCAGAAGAGCTGATGGGATCTTTATCATGGCAACAGCAGAGGCTGGTTGGAAAATTGGTTGTGTACTGAGTTGTGTATCTGGGAAAAGATACCTTTTGACCAGCCGAATTCTGAAATTTCAGACTACTGGCTAGAGGAACAAATGGACTGAGCCTGAACCATGAAATTGAACTGGTCCTATACACTCATGTTCAGAATTATTTCTGTTGCTGGGACAGATTCCAGTTTCCATCTATATACATAAAAGAAACTAGCAATAAAAGTGTAAATTGCCAGATCTTTGGGGTGTACACAAGAACATAAAAAGAGCCCTATTGGCCCATATAGTACAGCTTTCTGTTATCACAGTGGTCAACTTGTTTCATACAACATCTTTTCACTAATTTAAGCAAGAACAGCTTTTCTCAGCAGAATAACTTACAGACTTGTCTGTCCACAGTGCCAAAGAGCTTTGGCATTTAGTTGTGGTGAAGAAAAACAGAGAAAGAAAGGCAGTGAGAAAAGAACTCAAGTACAAAGATGCAGCAGTTGGTTCAAGGCTCACAAGAGGTGCTGCTGCTGCTGCCATGGCAGTTCCATTGAGACATTTTGGTCAGCATTTCAGAGTGTTTCAGCTTGAGCTGGAGAATATCAATGGAATTCAAATTCTAGTTCATTGCGATCATTTCCTCTTTTATATATAAGATATTCCTGTGTTGACCTCTCCCTGTCAAATGAATACAGATGCTTATGGCTAATGGGCCTTTGATCTCTGCTGAAGACAGACAATCAGAAAAGCACATGGATGTCATAGTCTAGCACTGATTCTTTCTGCTTTGGTTCCCTTTGCTTGCAATTTTGATAGATCAGTATTAAATGAAATGAGTCTCCAGGGTCCTGTAAAACATCATTCATGGTATATCAAATTGAAGATGCATCTCAGAATAGAAAAGAAGAGGGAAGGAAGGAGAATAACTTAGTGAATCATTCATTATAGACACAAGTTTGCAATGCACTCACTGTCTGATGAAGACAAGTCAAAGTTTGTGAAGGGCATTTTTCAGTGAAGAGGTTGCTACTTGCATTAAAACATTAAAATTCTATTATTGAATGTCCACAGCTTCTGCTTTTGTGCTTATTAATCCTTGCCCAATGTGATAGTACACAAAATTATATATGTGGAATTGTAAATTTCAGACTCATTCAGAACCAATCACCTGTAGTGTCTCGAAAGATCCTATATATAGTCTATAGAACTATAGTGTGTGGTGTACATGCAAGCCTGCAAGTTTCACATGAGACACGGAAACTGATTTTTAAGTACATTTGACATTGAACTTGGATGCACTCTGGAATTTGACACTTCATGCAATTAAGAAAAATGAAGATAAATCTCAAATGTTAGTGTATCAAAAAGGGAATTAGCATATTAATTAAAAAGATGTTTAAAAGGAAGTTACATGGTTTCCAGAGGCTTGATATGGACATACATAAGCAAAATATTAGTATCATAGAATTGTGGAGTTGGAAGGGATCACAAAGGTCATCTACTTCCACCTCCTGCAGTGCATGAATCTCAGCTAAAGCATCCATGACAGATAACCATCCAACCTCTGCTTATAAACCTCCAGTGGAGAGCACACCACCTTCAAAGGGAATCCTTTCCACTGTTGAACAGCTCTTACCATCAGAAAGTTCTTCCTGGATTCTCCTTTCTTGTAACTTGGAGTCATTGGTTTGAGTCCTACCCTCTGGAGCAGGAGAGAACAAACTTGCTCCATCTTCCATGTGACAACCCTTGATATATTTGAAGATGGCTCCTCTCAGTCTCCTCTTCTCCAGGTTCAACGTGCCCAGCCCCTTCAACCATTCCTCATAAGACTCAGTTTCCAGACCCTGTATCATCTTGGTCACCCTCGTCTGCACATGTTCCAGTTTCAAGTTCCATCCTTGTTAAATTATGGTGCCCAGAACTGGACACAGTACTCCAGGTGAGGTCTGACTAAGGCGGAATAGAACAGTATTATTGCTTCCCTTGATCTGGACACTATACTTCTGTTGATACAGCCTAGCATCAGTTTCTTCTTCTTCTTCTTCTTCATCATCATCATCATCATCACACTATTGCCTCATGTTAAGCTTGTGGTATACTAAGATCCCTAGATCCTTTTCACGTGTACTACTGGTAAGCTGAGTGTCCCCCATCTTATATTTGTGCAGCTGGTTGTTATATTTGGGCAGCTGGCCTAAGTGTAGAACCTGACATTTGTTCCTATTGAAATTCATTTTGTTAGTTTGCGCCCATAGAAAGGACACATGGATACTTTGGTGGAGGATTGTAGCACAATGGCAGAACTCAAGCTTAGCAGGATCCAGCATGCTTTCAGATTGGATAAGGGACTGCGTGTTGAGATTCCTGCATTGAAGGGAATTGGACTAGGCTGATGACCTTCAGGCTCTACTGCCTCCATTAAAGCAAGTGGGGTAGTCTTGTGGGTTTAAAATCTGTGTGTACAACATATCATTCCGCATTCCCATAGCTAATTGCTAGATATAGATACATGATACATGCAATCTGGCATTATTCAAAGAGTGTTCACATGTTATGTTCAATGAATATAACCGCCTGTGTACCTATATACAGTGGTACATCTGGTTAAGAACTGAATTTGTTCCAGAGGTCTGTTCTTAACCTGAAACTGTTCTTAACCTGAGGTACCACTTTAGCTAATGGGGCCTCCTGCTGCCGCTGCACTGCCGACGTGCGATTTCTGTTCTCATCCTGAAGCAAAGTTCTTAACCTGAGGTACTACTACTGGGTTAGCAGAGTCTGTAACCTGAAGCGTTTTTAACCTGAAGCGTCTGTAACCCAAGGTACCACTGTACGCAATAGCTGGCCTATACACTTGAACAGTTATTCGTATGTAACGTTCAGCGAGTGTACTGTCTGTGTACTTATGTACCTATAAGCTTAACCTGCACACCCAGCAGTTGAGCTTATAAATCAACTAGTGCATACACTGACCTGTGGTCAGAGTAACTTTTGAGCAAGCTTTCAATCAATTCTTTTAAAAGGAGGTTTGCAAAAAGAAGTTCCTAGCACGCTGTGCTCAAAGGAGTTTTGTCAGTTACTTTGCTGAGATTTACATCATAGCCCATACCAGGAGTCTTGAACTGGGTTTACATATTTTGTTATTTCATGACTATAGGATCCAAAGTACCAATGGGAAGGCTTGTTCTCCCTTATGGCAAGAAAAAAAATTTCTTGCTTAACACAATTCTTTATGCAAGGTCAATCCATATATCATTTTCCTGTTTATCACAGCATCGTTTATAGCTCTGAATAAATCTGAAAGTTCATTTAGTTGAAGATGATCAATATCTCTTGGTTTTATGTCTGAAATTGACTCTGCAGAAAGAAATACACCTCTTGGAAAGATTCCCTGGAGTTTGCTCCAGTCTTTTTATTTATTTTTGAAACCAAGCTTTGTAACACAAAGGTATCTGAAATAAGCACAGCAGATACAAATTACAGATTGCGCCTGGTTTTGTCCCTTGGAAGCGATAGAAATTCATGTGATCTGAAAATTAAATCTTCCATGCTTTTGTGCCTGCCCTCTTCCACCTTCACACACACAAACTTAGGTGTTATTGATGAGGCTCTGATCTTTTATGCACAACTGCAGCTGAAAAATTATTCATATTGACGTTTGATAAAGAGCACATCACTGGGGAAAGGGAGGGAGGTGAACAGAGGAGGAAATGCAAATGGCATTCTGGTAACATAATTCTGATTTTGTACATTAGGTGTGCTTGCTTATATAGGTTGGAGATAATGCAGACTACCTCATTTCTTTTAAAACATTAACAATAAATGGAGCACAGCTGGAGAGGTTAGGAAACTGGAATTGAATGGACAGGATATGATTTGCATTGTCAAATTGTGTGTGGAAAGCTAGGACTACATTTGGAGAGTATCAGGTGTGTGTGCTAATTTTCCGTGGTCCCCCTGCTTTCCTGTAGTTTGAATGATTTTCCTTGTCTCATTTTAATGTGTTGTATCTTGGTAGGGGAGGGGATTTCACAGTGGGCTGTAGGTTACAAAATCATGTAGATTTTTCAGTGACTGAGAAGGTCAAGAAGCTGGAAGGATACTTGCTGGCTGGGGGCATCTAATGTCAGAGATTTATTTTACTGCCTCTCATTATTAAAACGAAGATAGCATATGGATGAATGAAAATGGAAGTCAAAAGCAGGCTGTGACAATAACAGCTTTATTAAATGCAAAGTGAAGACAAACCTAGTTAAGAAAGCTGCCAAAAATATTCCATCCTTGAATATGCATTACATTTTTTAAATATATCAGTTAACCTGCCCTTTTGAAGAGAAAAAAATCCAGAATTTGGAAACCTAGTGAGGCAGTAATTTTAAATATCAAGTTATGAAGACAGAATGTCACATATAGGCAAATTTTGACTTAAACAGCTATACAAGACACTATGTTCTGAAATATAACCGGGTAATCCAGGGTCTGAATAATTAAGAAATATACGATAATTGCAGTGTAATCCTATAAATGTTTACATAGAAGTACACCCCACTGGCTGGGATTGTACTGGTACTGGCTCAGATTAGTATGTGTAGGATTTCAGCTGAGGAAGAGGTCAGCTGAAAAATGCTCAGGTATGAACGCACCCTGCTTCTTAGAGAATAGCCTTCTCCTCCTGCAACTATATGGAGATAATAAAAAATCTTACCTACAAATTATAGGAATAATTAAATCCCTCCATTAAATAGTCTAATAGAGGTCTCCTGTTCATGTTTACTCAGAAATAAATCAATGGGGAAAATCTACCTGGTGAAACTACTTTGTGTGTTTAAGATTCTTTTTGTTGGCATTTGCCTGTCTCAAGAAACAATAGAGTATGGCTTCAGGAGTGAAGTCAAACTGCTGTGTTAGCAGCACCAAAGTGACCTCCCCAGGGCACAAGCCTGGGCAGTGTGTATGGAAGTCCTGGGCTGCCCAGAAGACAAGATCTCCTCCTTGGTCTCACTGTTGTCATAACTATTCATATCATGATAGCAAACAAACATTTTTAACTAAATATACTAGTTGTGTGCATGGCCTTCTATCCTTTCTTTAATAATAATAATAATAATAATAACACTAGTAATAGTATTATTATTATTAATAATAATAATAATAATAATAATAATAATAATAATACAGTCTGCTTCTGAGTTCCTCTGCAATGTGTCCACTGCAATCTGGGATTCTGTTTTTGATCCACTCTGTGTTATACAAAGCTCTGCACTCCTTTTTTATTCTTAAGGGGAATTATATGATCATCCAGCTATAACACCTCCCTTTTCCCAGGAATAGATGAAATTTGCAGGCACAGGAATTCTCCAGAGTGGATTAAGTCTTTGAAATTGCAGGCTTAGGTGATTTTATGGGGGAAGTAAAAGAGTTTTACTTTCCAGCATAATCCATAATAAGGCATTACCTTTGTTCTACCAACAAAAACTCCAAAATCCATATCAGTTGCAGTAGGGAGTCTGGGGTTTGTCTCATGTACTGTCTTCAAAATAGTTAAGAGGTGACCTAATGCATATTCTTGCTTGGAAATTTTTATTTAAAATAGCACCTTCATATGGACTGGCTTTGCTTTCCTGATGTTGGGAAGGAACATCTTCCAATAGTGAGGCTGCCAATGGAATGGCTCTGGGGATCCTCTTCTCAAGCTGAGCAACACACCTTTAAAAAAAAAATGTGTGAAGGTTTTAAGTTAAAAACAACATCTCCAAACCCTCTAATTCTTGGTTTTAAGAAAAAACCCATCCAGAGTTCTTTAATTCTTTTTAGACAGGCAGGATTTAGACAATTGCATTTATTGCAAAATCTGTGGACCAAAAGTAGAGAAACACAAAGATGGGAAACCAGGGACACAGTGCACAAATAAGTAGAGAGTACGGCCGAGGGTGGGGGAGAGGCAGAGCAGCAGAGAGCTTTCTGGGAGTCCTGATCTGACTTGGGGCTTTGTCGACATTGCAACTGAACTTTGGGAGAGTAAAATCACCCCGAATCATCTCCATTTGCCTCATTATTTTGACAAGAAAGAGCAGTTTCACACCCCTAAAATATCCCTTCATAATGGTGTCAGCTACATAATAATATCCATTAAATTTGTACCTGTGATGATATAATGTATTAGGTTTTCAGTTCATCTAACCTCGCACTTACATTTTCAACGTAAAAATGAAGCCATTTAATTAAAAATAAAACCACCCTGATATCCATAAACACTGACACAATCTTTCTGAAACTCATTATGTATGATATATATGGTGCCCACTTCTATCTCTTAGAGTTAAAGATTAATAATTCCAACCATGAAAAAATAAGTCTCGTATTGTCTTGGTGCATATTTATCAAAGCAGACACTCACAAGCAGGATGCTTCCGTATAATTAGAAGAGATAATAAAGGCAATGGGTAGATAAACCAAGGTGGACTACTGCCAGGGACAATAAATTAGTTAAGTCTAGTACAACAGTTCCTAATAACCAGGTATCAAGGAATGCGAGTGTTTGCTAATTTGAAGCGTTGTGTTAGTACATCTTGATTTGCATTCGAAGGCAGTAGCTGCTTTTGGTGGCTTATACCACATGGATATGAAATAGAGATGGATCACACATTTTGAGCTTGAAACATGCTATGAAGTTTTTGTTTAAAAAACCACAGTGCTTAATGGAAATAGGGGGAAACTTTATCTCTACTTCTCCTGCCCAAGGGTTAGAAGTGAACAGTGATGGTTTATCTCCAGATCATCGGCCAAATTTGGTCCATCAGGATCTGTATTTGACCAACCAGGCCAAACTGGCCAAGCTACAGCTACCTGCCTTTTACTGGACATCATATATGGTGTAGGGCACGTGGTTGAACTAAAAGGGAATTTGCAGGCACTCAGTAGCAAGACACCTACTGCTTAAGCATTTTGGTTATATGAGGTTGGTTATCCCACAGCCTGAAGATGAGAATGGTTAAAACAGGATAGTGACAGGGTGCCTACTGCGCATGAACTTACTTAGAAACTCTCAATCAAACTTGCTTAAAAGCCCTCTTCAGATCTTTGTGTTAATTATGTGAAGATTTCAAGAGAAGCTGGTGCTCCTAAAGACATTGTGGGTGGGTTTTGTTTGCCTGTTCCCAACCCTTGAACAGGGTTGCATCTGGGAAACTGGAGAGAATTTCAAGAGCAAAGCAAGGGTTTTGTAGGAAAACAGGCATGAGCCTTCAATGATAATGTGTGCTGTATTCTAAGAGAAGGAATGTGCTGGCTGAAGTAGGACTGCCATAGGCGGAATGGGGCAGGGGGGGATTTCCGAAAGGTGGTGTTTTTCCCAGGATCTTAGGCAAGTCAGCAACTTTTTGAAAGATGGAAACTCTAGAAAGGAGTAGCTGAGCATTCACAGCAAACAAAAAGACTCGCCTTGAAATATAAGAGTATGAAAACAATGCTCATAGTTACTGAGGAAATAAAAATATATACTGTCTTATGTGACAAAGGAATGCAGACACAAATCATAAGACTAAGGAAAAGAGGTCAGTGACATACATATAACAAATATATAAAATGAATATTTCTTCATACCATTATCTAGTGAAATATAAACTGTAGTCTTCCTTCGTGGCCTCAAATGACACTTCCAGATTATCACTGGAAAACAGCAGATCATTCAATCATATCAACTTCCCTTGCTATACCATAGCTTATAAATCTAAAAAGAGTCATTTGTTTATATATATTATTTTAAAAAAAGATAACCACATGCTCTTATGCTAATTCACACAACCAGATTTGTGCAACACGATATGGATTACCTTCCTTGAGTTGGTCCATTAATCTGAAGCAAAACACTTACCTATCTTACCAGATGATAATGCACCAAAATAATAAGATAGTTGGATGGTAAAATAAGATAAGCCAAACAACACTTGCACAATAGATCAGGTGAGAGCCAAAAATTGTCAGAGACCATTTTTCCTGGAATAAAAAAACCTTTCCCATCCATTTCGTGAAATATTCTTCAAAAATTCTTCATACTTATTTGTTCCTACTACTACTACTACTACTACTACACACACACACAGAGAGAGAGAGAGAGATAGAGATAGAGATAGAGATAGAGATAGAGATAGAGATGATAGAGATAGAGATAGAGATAGAGATAGAGATAGAGATAGAGATAGAGATAGAGATGATAGAGATAGAGATAGAGATAGAGTTGATAGAGATAGAGATAGAGATAGAGATAGAGATAGAGATGATAGAGATAGAGATAGAGATAGAGAGAGAGAGAGAGACTCTAGGTCCAGGGGATTGTGGAAGATGAAAAATGGCACCCAGGTTGGCAATGCAGTTTCTCCTGTGGCTAATTGCAGTGACAGGATTTGGGCAGGGGTGGGGGGTGGGAAGAAAGAGACAAGGAAAGAAATATGTGTGTTACTGCTGTTGTGAGTTCCACCCCTGAAAACTGCTGGAGAACTTCTCCTCTCCCTGGGGTTTCTGCAAAATTGTTCTCCCACAAATAGTGCTAAGAATTTCCAAAGGCCATTGCTCTACAGTAAATCATGCCTAGCTGTGCTATAAAATATCAGCTAATCGGAAGATTACAAAAGTAATGGTTTATATACAAGTAACCATAAAACTGATCCATTGAATCTATTGTTTCAGCTATCTATTTACATTGACCCCGTCTTTTCCCCCAGTATGTTTTAGGTGGCATACATTGTTCTCTCCCTCCTCATTTAATCTTCATAGCAACCGTGCATGGTAGGTTAGGCTGAGAGGCAGTGACTGACCCAAGGTGAACTTCATGGCCAGGTGGGGATATGAACCCTGGTCCCCCAGGTCCTAGTCTGACACTAACAACAGCACCACACTACCCACATATGGCATAAATAGTTCAAGCAGAATTTTACAGCTGTTTGCAACATGGTCAACTGTCTTCTAGTTCGGCCTGCTCCTGGAGCACAGACAAGCATTCAGAAAATCTTCCACTGATTCAATGCTGTCTTTGCCTAAATGAATGTATTTTGTTCAGCAATTATACCTCCATATCCAAGGCAATATTTTTCCATTCCTTCTGTCTCCCCTTAAGTTTGTTGAGTCTTCTACTTCCAAAATTCTCCACCATCATTTGGCTCATTGGGAGAGGAGCTAGCGCTTCTGAACTTCTCATTATGGACTCTGGATTCATTTATAAATTTGATGGGATGGGAATTAATAGTGACAAGGGGCAATTATGGTACTTGAACATACGATCCTTAATTGAAATAAATCAATGGCAGAAAGGAAGCTAGAAAGAGAGGCTGATTGAAGAGGTTTGAAATGGAAAATAGCAGGCTGAATTACACTCTGAAATGTTTCAAATAGACCAAGAACAGAATGTTTTATCATGGGAGGAAAACTACCATACTAATCAACTCTCTGCATCTTTCTCATTATCCCAAATGTCCCTGTGTAGTGCAAAAGGAGGGGGCAGCCTTATAAAACCTCAAAACACATTACATAAAGTTGCATGAATCTGGGATTTCCTACAGTTGTATTCCAACAATGTCCATCAGGAAAATGGAAGACGAACTGTGACAGACACAAACAAAAATATAATGCCTTATTGTTTCTTAATTTACAATCCTCTTACACGTAACTGAGCCCTGTTAATATTTTCTTATGTCTGGGTTTATGCATAATTATTACTTTTGTGGTTCTCCAGCATGACTTGGGAAGAGGAGAACCTGTCTTAAATATATATCCCAGGGTTGCAAAAGTTATGAATGCAAAATGTAGACTATCAGCCATGTTTTGTGGCCTGTCCAGAACCAGAGGCAACTTTGGTTTTTGCCACATGCCTGGGAATAAATAAACAAACAGAAGGTGTTATGCTGAGCATCTGTTAAGCCAAAACATCATAAAATGTATGGACTATCATTTATTTATTTACTTACTTACTTACTTACTTACTTACTTACTTACTTACTTAATATCCCACCCTTCCTCCCAAAGGAGCCCTGGGCAGCAAGCACAAGTGATAAAACACATCTAAAAACACATCCAGTGCACATGCAAACTGGAATGAAGCTCTACTTAACAGTTTTGTAGAAAGAGGAAGGTCTTCAGCAGGTGTGCATTGATGTATGTCTCATGTATCTGATGGCTAACTGGACTAAAGCCCCCAGAAGCCCATCTATCAGTCTTGAAGGTGACCTTTGATTCTTCATTACAAGAGGCTAACCTGCAATTCCTCTAGAATTTATCATGTATCTTTTATTTTTTTCAAACATACCTCTGCAATTATAGAGAGTGGAGAAGCTAACTTAAAATACTAAGTAAGTATCTTTTCCAAAATTCATTTTCTAATAAAGTACTTTTGTTGTCTGTTATATTTATCCCACTCTCTGAAAGTACAAAGGTCAACTACCTAGTAAGCTCATTTTGGCTTACGAGGTGTTTTGATTAATATCCCTTGTCTAATTCCCTGAGAAAAGTATTCTAACTCCTTGGGCAATGAATCCAAGGCTGAGTTATTTAGAGACTTGTTAGTGAAGCTGATTTGCATATAATTAACAGTACAGATTCATTTGTGCACAGAGAGCACAGGATGCCTCGCCCTTTCTGCATGTTTTGTGCCAACTTCATGACAAATTAAGAAAGCATGCCGTGATTTTCAGATCATAAGGATTCAGGTGGGTAGCTAAGTATATTTTAGGTGATTGATAAAGCATTAAGGACCTTACAGAAAACAAATTGCTTCTCCAGTGCAGCACTATTTATATCCTTCATATTTGTTACTGTATGATCTGTTTCTTAAAAATCCAATTAGAGTATATACAAAGACATTAAAAACAAATGGAAAGTTGAGCTGTTGTGGTAAGCCTGGAAACATTTTTTTTCCAACCTAATTATTGGGAAATTGATATTGTTGCCACTTTGCTGTTGTCCTTATCTCGGGTCTTGACCTATGATAGAGTAGAGCACTTGTTATCAAGGCTAATATGGAATAGTTGGTGTATGCATTAGAATTCTGCATTTAAAAAAATCCACATGAAACATGTCCAATTCTGCAATTAATGTGAAATTAAAATAGTTGAGACATATTTGTTTTAATTTTCATTAATACTACATTCAGATTTTGGTGCATCTCTGAAAATTTCATTACAAATACAGTGGTACCTCGGGTTAAGTACTTAATTCGTTCCAGAGGTCTGTTCTTAACCTGAAACTGTTCTTAACCTGAAGCACCACTTTAGCTAATGGGGCCTCCTGCTGCCGCCGCACCGCCAGAGCACGATTTCTGTTCTCATCCTGAAGCAAAGTTCTTAACCTGAAGCACTATTTCTGGGTTAGTGGAGTCTGTATGTAACCCAAGGTACCACTGTAATTGATTGGTGCAATCAAAAGGAAGATAAGCAAAGTTACGGTAAGTTCCTTAGAAATTGGTGGGATTTAAGCTCCCACCCTACCACTGAACCCTCTAGAAGGAAAGCTCATGGGAGAGAAGCTTCAGCATGGAGAAACAGTAGGCCCTCTGTAACACTCCCTCACCCCATTGCTTCTTTATTACAAATTTTCCTTTCCTGAAGCTGCTTTTCTTTGGCAAACAGAAGGTTTTCAGACTCATTACTAGGGGTGTGCATCAGCGCTGTGCACTTTCACAGTTTCAAGGTGAACATGGGTTTGGGTGAGGTTTTTGCACACCCAAGTTGGATTGTGCCATTAAAATGACATTTCTTCTATGGATCATGGACTCCCTGAAGTCTCGAGTTGTTCTGTGGGCAAAGTGAGTACTACATTTTTTTAAAAAGCGAAACCAAAGCTGACAGGGAAATTCTCCAACTTCAAGTGGGTGTAGAGATGGGGAACCATTTGTTTTGATTGGCAGGTCTATGTTTTAAGCCCTGTGAATTTTGGCAGTGCACTCTGATCACAGTGATGGGGGATGGAGGAAAAGTAAACTAAATAGAGCTTGTTTTTCAAGTGGATCTGTGCTCTCCCCCACTACCCTTTCCATTATACAAGTCAATAGATGGCTCTCTCTCGCCTGTGAAGAACCTCTTCTTCACATCCTCATGTGTCTCTTAAATCTGTGAGGCAGGGGTAACAGGGTCCCTAACCCAGTTCATGCTCTTTTTCACCACCCCTTCCCCAGTGCAGATCAATTGGGATATCTCTCACTCCTAGGGATTGAGAGATCCCAAAAAAACTCTCTGGAAGAGAGAAGCCCACCATGACCCTTGGGATATCAAGGGTATTTCACCCACCTCGGTCTTCCTTGGAGACCCATACTATTTTTTCCATCCTCCCATGATTCTTACCAAACTCAAGATGGTAAAGTCTGTCATTGCAGGAGAACCATTGCAACTATCATTCTTAAATTTGGCAGGCTTTGTCCCTCTAGAAGGAGTGACCATGCCTGTAAATTGCATTCATTTCTGACAGAAAATGAAAGAGACCTTTCCTTTTCTTTGAAAAATGAACCTTTAAATGTGCCCTACACAAGAAACCCTGAGTGTATCTACTTACAGTTTTGACAGGTTTAATCCATCCAGAAGGGACTTCTATGCCTGCAAATTCCATCCACTTCTTTGAAAACAAAACAAATTATAGCCTATTTTAGATTCCCCATTATAGTGAAAGGTGAGAGAAGAGCTTCATTTTTTAACAAATCTAATTTGGTTTTGAATAATGAGTTGAATTTGAAAGATATAGGGTGGTTCTGAAACAGATTGGGCTGCTTTCCAAAGCTACAGGTACAGGTACAGATTGAATTTCCTAGCTGAAACACTTTTCCTTCTAGCCTGCAATGAGTTTGAGGGTGGGGGAGACTACTGACAGCAGTCTGAAGATGTCTCATTAATGAAATCTCTGTAGACTTGCCAAATGATAGAATTACGCTTTTTGTAGGGAGGGGATTATACTATGTAGTTTGGCCAGACAACAGGAAGTAACGGAATGACTAATTCTGTTATGAAATATTGTAATTAATTGCCTGCTTTGGAATGCAATATTATTCTGCTTGGACATATTACAAATTGAGCATCTTCTCTCCTAGAAGGTCTTCTCTGTCATCAATTATAAAATGACGTAAACACATAAAATGATATACAAGCCCATGTATTTTGAAGCTCATTCAGCAGCTGTATAGGAACATGCCCAGAAGTTCCTTAATGTCAGCCTCTTCCTCTTGATAGCATTCTAGCTCAGAGGTACCTCACATGGGGCATTCCATATCCCCATAAGCCCCAGCTAGCATGGCCAACTGTCAGAGATGATGGGAGTTGCAGTCCACTGACATCTGGAGGGTGTGCTGAATCAAGAAGCTTCATTCCTCATGTACACTACCCACAGTACAGTTAAAGCTTAAAAACTTCCAATGCTCCAGGATTTTGTTTCATTAATTTGTTATGTTTATTTTATTGAATTTTATATACTGCTTCACACACCCAAATTGGGTGCTGAATTAATTTACAAGACAATGCAGCATGAAAATACAATATAAACAGAAAGTTCATTAAAGCAATAGAAATAGAGAAATACCAAAAATGTTCATCCAAAAGAACACCTAACAAGAATACCTGTGAGAATTAAAACACCTCTGCCTGGTGCTGAAAAGATGGCAGTGGCAGGCTAGCTTCTCTGACTTAATAAAGGCATTTGAATAAAATAAATTGTTCAAGAGATGAATGTGATTTAATTAAATTAATCAGCAGAGCATCCTTACAGGGCATTACAGAGCTCTATTTCCCCATCTCCCACTGCATGTGAAAATATGCATTCAACATACAAGGATGTTATGGGTAGGGATGAATTTTTTATGAAAATATCAATGTTGAAATTATCCATATGGAGTGGTATCTGTCTAAATGGATCTGCTAGTGTAAAGAGGTTTAGTGGTACAATGGAACTTACACACAGACACCCCTTTCCCCACACACTATGTGTGATCTCTAAATTTGTTCAAAGGGTTCCCCCAACCCTCTGGAGCAGATCTGCAGGAAACATAGGGAGAAGAAAGGGAAAGGAGGGTCACTGCACAGATAAAACTTGCTGCACTAGCAGAGCTGTTTTGTTGGCTAGTACCCTTGGATTCTACTCTGCCCTAATTCCCATCTTGCATATTAATCTTTATGAGAAGCACCCCCTCATCTCAGCTAAAAATATGAACAATTATTGCATATTATATTCATTATTATGCTATACTGTGGTACCTTGGTTGTTGAACGGCTTAGCTTCTGAACAAATTGCCTCCCGACTGCCGCAAACTCGGAAGTGAGTGTTCTGGTTTGTGAATGTTTTTTGGAACGTCTGACACAGCTTCCGTGGCTTCCAATTGAGTTCAGGAAGCTCCTGCAGCCAATTGGAAGCCACGCCTTGGTTTTCGAATAGATCCGGGAGTTGAATGGACTCCCGGATCTGATTAAGTTTGACAACCAAGGTACCACTGTACTAATATACATTATTAATCAATTTAAAGCAAATTCCTCCTCAGTTCCTCGTTATGAGGAATGGGTGGCCTATCATATTGCCATCCAGCCCTCCAGCCCTTGCAATGTAAAGGAACTTCTGCATATGATAAACATAATTAAGACTCTCTCTTGATGAACAATTGGTATTCAATGGGACTTTTGGATTTCCTTGTGGGAAGCATGGGGCAAGTGGTGCTCTAATCACACACAAAAAAAACCTCCAGCCGGATTATATTGAGAAACAAGCACAGCGAAGTTTATTATTTAAGCCACATACTGACTGTACTGTTCTACTACGTTGGAAGCCGTATAAATAATAAAGTCAGCAGTGGCTGACCTTTGTCCTTTTCCAGCCCATCTCACAGCAATGACATCCGCCATGAAGCCAACCCCTAATTAGAGTAAGATTCACAAGAGGCAGATCAGCAGGGAGGGTTAACAATACCCATTAATCATTATGAGGTTTCAGTACCATTACCAAGAATGACAGTGAACTGAAACCCTAGCAAATAAGTTGTCTCTGATTATAAACATCACAGCTGAAAGGTAGAGGCTAAAGATCAAAGTAGGGAAAAATAAGTCAGCCAAGCTACCTTGTCCTCTGCCAAGCTGAATTTGAAAAAGATGGCAGGTGAAGAATATGAACAGTGAAAGCAATCATTAATAAGCATGTAATAATTTGGAATCAGACAGATATACATATAAATACTAGGGATGGCTGGATTTGTATGGTTTTATATACATGGGAGGGTGAAGAAGTGGATGTATATGGATTCTGTGTAGGATAAACAGCCTTATATAACTGAAATATTTAGTCTTGTTAATGCATGAAGGGGTTAATGCTATAGGTTGTAGGCTGTAGGTTGCAGGTCACTCCTGCTCAGCTTGAGACAAAGGAAGACAAGCATATTGTTCCCTCAGTCTACCATGTGAACTCTGGTGTGAAGAGAGGTCTGAGCTGGTTGCTTCAAGTGTGGTCTTTTCTACAAAGCCATTATTGTGTTCCTATACAAATAATTTAGGAACTTTCACCACTTTGGACCTAACTTAATTTTGCTGCCTGTGTTTTCTGAATTATGTATGGGAAAAGCACATGAATCTGACTTTTGAAGTGTCTGTAAGTAAAGAATTTTTAACATCAAAAATGTGGGGGGTTTTCTATGCTAAGGGGATTTGGGAAGGAACTTTGGAAGGGCATACGTTAAAGATCTAACAGCCTATATTTCCATGCTTTACTTTATGTTTTGTGATTTTAAATCTCTGCTGGGTTTCTCTCACCAAAGAGTAATTGCCCCAAACTTAGATCTTAATCATCCAAGGAATTCTTTTTGTATCCCATATATTTTCTTTCCCAACCAACATTCTTTACAGACTCTACGGTTGGATGTATCCTCTGAGATTCACAACACAAAGTTCTAAATTCTGGAACAACACATTTACATAAAATAACACCCACTAGTGGTACTAATGGCAATATAAAAACAGTATGCATATTGCCTGCAATCATACTGGTTGGACTTCAGTGTTCATATTATATTAAGGACAGAAAAACAAAGAGGTGACTCTTACACCTTTAGGTTATAATAAATAACATTTTCTAGATAAGAGCTGATCTGTATGTTCCGAAACTTCTTCAGTGCTGTGTGTGCTCATCTCTAACTCAAACTACTAAAGTTTTAATTAAAAGCTGGAATACGGTCAGTCGTGCCTGCTATAAACTTTACTATCTGTTTCCCGTCAAAGGTGGAGAGTAAATTACAACTACTTCTTCATTTTATTTTAATTAAAAATAGTTAGATGGCCATGATCACCTTTCTTCCACTTTTGTTATTTAATGGCCATTAAAGTAACAGAATTGAAGGGCTATTTAGTATTCCATGAAATCACTGATGGTTAAATACAGCAATGGAAGCTTGGCTTCCAGGGATGGATCTGATTAATTAATTTAATGTGTTAAGGAAATTGCACTCCATCCAGGCTAAAAGCATATTGTAAGAGGAAGGCTATGGGGGGTTTCTTTGTACAGAAGTCTCCATGTTCTAATGTCATTATTTCTTTTCTCAAAAGGAACCTGGGCTCAAATGCAATTAATGATTGCATAGTTTGCAACATACCTTCTGATTAGTAGGCCTGTATATTCTCTTCTTCGGGGCAATGTCACCACAGTAGAGTTTGCACTATACCACTTTGTCTTGCTCAGTCCGTATCAGGACCCACTGTTGGTATACATTATATACAAGTTATATATATACTGAGAAGTTCATATGCATCAGGGAAGGGGTATGCATCACGGAACAAACTAGCCATTATATACGCAAGTGCATGTGACTTTCTCTCAATTGCTTAAAAAAAATGAAAATCATCCTCATGAGGCTGAGGTTGGGAGTCGGAGAAAAGCAAAAGGTTGGTTCATCTTTTCTCCGAAAGCTCTTTTCTCCCTCAATAGAGGGAAATTCACTCCACTTTCCATAGGGAAAAAGCAGCAGGGGAATTTTGAGGAAGAGCCTGTGGGGAATGATTCAGCTCTCCACCTCTCATTTTCTTTTGATCATCCTATCTTAAAGCTGGTGTGTATGTGTGTGTATCACAAGACACTTGCACTTTTGTAGCTTCTTATTTCCCTTTGTCTTTGTCTTCCACATTGTTATTCTGCTCTAGACTGTTCCATCCTGAAAGAGTGCCAGTTCTCTCTCAAAGATGCAGTCTACCCAGCAATTCCTGACTTTCCTCCAACTGGTTTTATTGTTTGAACAGGGCCTTTGAAAACAAAGAATTGGGTGCAGTCTGTAGATCTAACTTTGACTCCCCTCAGTTTTATCCTGGCCACCACTACCCTTTGGTCCCTTTTGAGGAGCTTTGTATTGTAAAATCACCACTGGAATCAATACAAGTCTACCTATAATCCCTCAGTTCATGTGTAGAATACCAATGGAGATACTTGTGCCAGCAGTTTTTACTGCCATCACCCTTTCTGTCTGTATCAGCCCTCCTTTCCTAACCCCCCTATTGAGACTATGTCCTGAAAACTAATACTTATCAAGTTTTCCTCACATCCCTGAGCTTCATGGGCCTGCGTGTTAAATGCTGGTCCTAATGGTGGCCATCCGTAATTCATTTGGCTACAGGAAATCTAAGTTCTATGTGGGTGTCTTTAAAAATACATTTTTTTGAAGTCTGTTCTTCTGCAGATCAGAATACATTATTCTACAGAGGCAAGGATACGATCTTTGGCTGACTCTTCTTGATCAGTCTATTACTGATCTCTGAAGGGTAGTGTTGTAAGTTCAGGCAAGATTTGTGCCGTGGGTTAATTGAAGAAGAAAAGAACATAATTTTTAGAGACACTGTGCGTAGGCAAGCAGGATTGCGACATAAATTCTTTCCATGGTAGATGAGTACATTTCTGTATTCCTTTATTAAATGAATACTTTGTTTCTATGAATTGTTTCTCACACAACTATTTGTACCCAAGTGGTGATACAAGACACACTGTAAGTACATGGCATGCAAATTATGAAGAGAAACATGTCTGCATTAATCACCACCTGTTTTCTTTTTCAAATCACAGATTTAGAGACAATTTAAAGAAAGGAGGAGAAAGAAAACGTTAGAGGAATATTCTTGCTGTAATGAGATCATCTGTATTAGAGGGTTTTTTGTTTTTTTTTACACAAAGGTTATTTTCCTGTGATTTCTGAAAGCTTCTACCTTAGCCTTGTTCAAGACACTACCCAAATTAATTAATTTTTGCCTTCTATTTTTAAAACACTCAGTTCTTCGTCACTGCCTTTGTTGGTTTTCACCCAAGCTACTTGGAAGAAGTGTCCAGATTTTTCCTACCTTATCCTTTACATCTGTCTGTGCAGATGCCTAAGACTGTAGTACCATAAATACTTACGGGAAACTCAGACCCAGGTCTTACTTCTAAGCAAACACTCGTAGAACTGCACTGTCAGAGAGAGTGATAATGAAAGCTTGAACCCTCTTCTTTGCAACAGTGACCTGCAAAATGGCTAATAACATATGCTAATCAGATACTTCTTATTATGAAAAGCAGGGTATTTGCAAAGCCAGTAGCTCATGGAGTACCAGTTCATGAAAGCTAGACTAACAACTGCAATAGATCATGCAACTCTGTCTTCTTTTGCCCCCACATGAGTATTGCCCTCAAGTGCCTCACTTTAGTTTTCTTTATAGTCATAGCAGCCATTTATTTATATAGGATAAAGTAGAGGATTCACTGAGAAACATCACTGGGATGAGGACTAAACTTTCTTCATGCTGCTGGAAACCTCAGTCATGGAATTGTAGAGTTGGAAAGGACCCTGAGGGTTGTCTAGTCCAACTTCTTGCAATGCAAGAATATTTTGCTCAGCGTGGGGCTCAAACCCATGATCTTGAGATCAAGAGTATCATGCTCAACTGAGCTACTCTCACTTCTTAAGAATCAAGCCTGCCTCTAACTGCACACCTGTGCACGCATGCACACGGATTTTAGTTCTTTGTCACGGCATGTATATTAGACAGAACCTGTGACCCTCCCGGTGATGTTGAGCTGCAATTCCCATCATCCCTTCCCAGCATGGCCAATGTTCCTGTTCACAAAAATGTGTAGTGAAAGATGGGAGTTCTCACAGCACCACGAGGGTCATAGGTCTCCCGTTCCTGTTTTTGAAAGATATACATGTTTTTGCTTTCCTCTGTTTTGAGATTAGGATGCTAGCTCTTCAACATAGACTTCTTCAATGTATGTAGCATGTCAATGTATCTATGACAGAAGAGTCTAGGATTCCTTTTTTTGTTTATTTGTTTGCCAAGCCTTGTGGGGTTCAAATATTTACTTGCTTCCAGTGTTCCAATTTTCCCATGCCCCCGTTTGCAAGTTTGACTTACTACACATGGAATGTGTGTGGCTTTTGAGCACCTGCTGAACTTAAGCAGAAGCAATCTGAACTTTTAATGGAGCAGGAGTGTGGGAACAGGCTCTTCTTGCTTTCAGACTTTTACAAATAAGGATTACAAATAAGGATTAGGGAGCCGGTGGCAAACAATATAAATAATTCAACTGTCCATCACTCTGACTAACAAGAGCTCTTCTATCCTCCCACTGGTTAGACAGAAAAGAGAGGAGGAAAGAATCTGTCGGAAATGATTAAAGGAGGTACTCTATAACAAGCCTTCCATGCGTTAGGGCTGGCGGCGAAGAATCTGGTCACTCATATTTAAAAACATATTATTTCCATCTTCCTGTCAGTTTGTTTTGTGAGCTGCTCTTATTTGTCTGGCGTCTGGATTGGAATGGGGGCTGGTGAATAGTAGCTGAGCAAACATGAAAAATCAATCTGAAATGTAACATGCTCTCAGCACATTGCCTCTGGTTTATCTTTTGAAAGAAAGAAAGAAAGAAAGAAAGAGTAAATTCTCATATGTTGGGGGCACATTTAATTATTTATTTGTCCCTCACTCTTCAACCCAAGGTCCCAGGGTGGGTTACAACCTTAAAACAACATTAACACCAGTTGTAAACAACTTGCAATCATAAAAATATGGTGGGTCCTAGACGCGGGTGGCGCTGTGGTCTAAATCACTGAGCCTAGGGCTTGCTGATCAGAAGGTTGGCAGTTCAAATCCCCCGATAGGTCCCTGTTGTTGGGTCCCAGCTCCTGCCCACCTAGCAGTTTGAAAGCACGTCAAAGTGCAAGTAGATAAATAGATAAATAGGTACTGCTCCAGCAGGAAGGTAAACAGCATTTCTGTGTGCTGCTCTGGTTTGCCAGAAGCAGCTTAGTCATGCTGGCCACATGACCTGGAAGCTGTCTGTGAACAGATGTCAGCTCCCTCAGCCAGTAAAGCAAGATGAGTGCCGCAACCCCAGAGTCGTCCACAACTGGACCTAACAGTCAGGGGTACCTTTACCTTTAAACATATATACTTCAAGTGTCAAAAAGCCAGGGTAAAGAGGTGTGTCACCATCATCTGGAAGCTGTATAATGAAGGTTTCACAGCTTGGGGGCTGCCACAGTGAATGGCTTTCTCCAGGCTGCCACCACCGTGAGCCTCTCAGAACGAAAGAACTTCCATGAGGGTCCCTTCTGTCAATCTCAGCACCCAAGAGGTTTGAGTGAATGTGAGGATAACCAAGAGAAATTGTGAATATTCAAATGGTTTGCATATCTGAAATTTTTTTTATTTCACATTACCTCTGAAAGATATCAAGGTACACAATAATGATAATGAATTAGAACAAATAAATAATAATAAATAAAATAAATAATAATAAACCTTTATTGTCACTATACCACCTGTGTGCAGTGAAATTAAACGAGCCCCCCCCCATACACTCAGTCTTGTTCGCGCTCTGTGTGCTTGTCAGAAGTCAATTACACCACTATTTTTTTTCCATTCAGCAGCCCACCAGCCCACCAATATAAATTGTTCTTTAACCTGTTGGTACAGCTGACTATACTTCTGTATCTCCTGCCCGAAGGTAGGAGATTAAAGAAATGCTGGCCAGGTTATGAGTCATTCCTAAGAATTTTCCTCGCTCTCCTGAGGCAGCGGTATCCCGTGATATCATCTAGCAAACTCCAAGGACAGCCCATGATGTCATGTACTGTATTTGCCCCCCTCTGTAGGGACTTCCTGTCCGTGGCTGTCAAACCAGCATATCACACTGTTATACAGTATGAAAGGACACTTTCTATTGTGGCCTGGTAGAAGGAGATCATCAATTTTTGTTTGACATTGTTCTTTTGCAAGACCCTGAGGAAATGGATCTCTGTTGGGCCTTCCTAACTACCTAGGTTGTATTGATTTTCCAAGTGAGGTCATCACTAAGGTAAACTACCGGGAATTTAAAGGAAGAGACTCTCTCCACACACACATCCCTGATATACAATGGGGCTAGTTCCTCTCTCTTCCTCCAAAAGTCCAACACCATCTGCTTTGTCTTGCTGATATTTAGGTGCAAGTTGTTCTCTAAGCACCATGTGGAGACTTTTTGAACCTCTTCCCTATACGCTGATTCATCTCCACTTGTAATTAGACCCATTATGGTGGTATCATCTGCAAACTTAACAATTGCAGTGGATGGATCAGATGAAATGCAGTCATATGTATACAATGAGTACAGGTAGGGACTCCGCACACATTCCTGTGGGGTGCTAGTGCTGAGCTTCAGAGAGGTAGATGTAACAGGCCCAATCCTCACTATTTGTGTGCGATTATGATTAATTATGATTAAAAACTACACAAAACTAAAAGCAGCAGGGAAACAGGCACTGAACCTGTGGTCCTCCAGATGTGGTTGAATTCCAGCTCACATGAGCTACAGTCAACATGGCCAATAATCAGGGATGATGGGATTTCTAGTCCAGCAGCATCTGGAAAGCTGTGAGTTCCCCACTCTGGGGAAACAATAGGCTCATCTCGCTCAAGAGGCCGGGAGCCGGTGCCGTCTGAAGACACTTCCAGGTCACATGGCCAGCGTGACGAAGCTGCACTGGCGAGCCAGCACCAGCGCAGCACATGGAAACGCCGTTTACCTTCCTGCTATAAAGCGGTACCTATTTATCTACTTGAACTTAGGGGTGCTTTCGAACTGCTAGGTGGGCAGGAGCTGGGACCGAACGACGGGAGCTCACCCCGCCGCGGGGATTCGAACCGCCGACCTTATGATCAGCAAGTCCTAGGCACTGAGGTTTTACCCACAGCACCACCCGCGTCCCTGGGGAAACAATAGACATATTTAAAACACCCAACAAAAAGCAGGGATTTTTTTCAGCTAGAACTCACCAGAACTCAGTTCCAGCACCTCTCAGTTGGGCGCCATTCCCATTCTAAGAGAACAAGGGAGGCATTCATTGTGAGTTCTGGCACCTCTTTTTCTAGAAAAATAGCACTGCTAAGAAGGGTGGTATTTACAAGGTGGTGAAAGGAATTAAAGAAAGTGTCTTGTGGACTTCCCTTGGAAGGGAGTTGCAAAGTCTGGAGAAGCAACTGAAAAGGTCCTGTCCTTGGTCCCAAGCAGATGTATTTCAGTGGTCATTTCGACATGAAAAATGACCTCTTTGGTAGATCTTAATAATTGTGAAGGTTCATTCGGACTCTGAACAATAAAGGACTTTCATCAGCAATGTTTTGAATTGGGCCTGGTAATTAGAAACCAGTGCAGTTGTTACAGCAAGGTTGCAGTAGGCAGCTCTACAATCTGAGCACTGCATTCTAGACCAAAAGGTAAGGCTTGTCCAAACAACTGCCATGCAGACATTGGTGGATCTCCATATACATATAAAAACACAAACTTGTTCTAGTAACGTGAGAGCTTACTATATGAGAGCTTATTGCATGGTGATAAAATATTACCATATTGCAGCTGTGTGATTTGTGTTCACATTGTATTGTAATGGTCATTAGCCACAAACAATAAAATTGATTAATTCATATTACCACAATGTAGTTAATGCCTTTGAATTATGGTGCTGGAGGACACTCTTGAGAGTCCCATGGACTGCAAGAAGATCAAACCTATTCATTCTGAAGGAAATCAGCCCTGAGTGCTCACTGGAAGGACAGATCCTGAAGCTGAGGGTCCAATACTTTGGCCAACTCATGAGAAGAGAAGACTCCCTGGAAAAGACCCTGACGTTGGGAGAGACTAAGGGCACAAGGAGAAGGGGATGACAGAGGAAAAGATGGTTGGACAGTGTTCTCGAAGCTACCAGCATGAGTCTGACCAAACTGCAGGAGGCAGTGGAAGACAGGAGTGCCTGGCGTGCTCTGGTCCATGGGGTCACGAAGAGTCAGACACGACTAAACGACTAAGCAACAACAAAGTTAATGCTTGGGCCATTTCACTTTTAAACTATTTAAGAATTCTCACATGAATGCTATCTGACCTGGGGGACTTGTCACTTTTTACCTATTCAACAATAAATACTAAAACGGCATCCTCTCTCACTTCTTTTTGTTGCAATTCTCAGATGCTCTATCAAATTAGTCCAGCTTTGGATATGTATTTGTGGACAATCTATACTACAAATGTTTATTGGTATTGGACAGTGCTTTCCCCCCCTAAAAAAAATGTTTAGGGGTACTCTCATTTTCCTGCTCATATTGAAATACTGCCCCCAACGAGGCCAAACTTAGATTCACATGTTTAGGGGTATGCGTCACCCCAGAAAAAAAGCACTGGTCTTGGATAAGTATAATTATGTTAGTTTCCCCCCAAGCAACCTGAAAATTATAGTTTGGCAAGGTTGATAAGAATTTTCTCTCAGCTACCCCTAAACCCCCCACTGCAAAAATCCCTACAGAATTCTATTAGGATTGGTAATGGCTACTGAACCTGTTCAAGTCAATATGTGATGTGATTTTTGCCTTCCCTTTATGTAAAAAGGGAATAAGGACCATGCTAGGCACATTAAAAACTGCAAGTTATTTGAAAGTAATAATACCTGAATATGTTCAGGTGAGAAAGCAAAATGCACTCATATATGCATTGAATTCACATAAAAATGTTATTCCTACCACTAAAAACTCTGCCAATGTATGTTTTATTTATAGCTAGATTTAATTTCCTTTTAAATAAGAAATTAAAGGTGCTGGTTTAGTAATTGGTTTTTATGTGCAAGCTAAACTATAACCATTAAGATGTCTTTCTATATTATGTTTCAAAGATTTAACCAAGATCTACATGCATAGTTAATGTTATTTATTTTAACAAAGAGTTACTTTCCTGCTGAGTTGCTCCTGTTGTAACACAAGTAATGCAGTACATAAATATCTGTCTGATTAAGTGATTACACAGAGAATGTTGCCCAAACATCTTTTATTTCTTTTTGTTATTGATTAACTTTTCATGTAAAACAGATGTTTTGGAATGACCAGGTTCCTAACCCTGAAAGCCCCACATCAAAATGATTGTGCAGTCACTTCCAGATGACCTGATTATTAAGGACTCATCCTGATTTGTTTCCCTGTGACCAACATCTCCAAGCAAACAAAGAAAGTCCACAGGACATTCGGTTTCCACTGCTTCTGCGTTGATCTTACCACCAGTTACCCTTTAACTCACCACTATCACTGAACTACTATGATTACAATGAAAACCCCTCTTCACTTCATCTTTGCTCCTCAGGTATGCATGCAATGAAGTGCACTGATGCCGCAAACTCCATCTCCTTTCAGGCCTTGTCAACCCCAATACATCTGAAAGGGAAGGGCAAGATTCTTTTGTGTTTCTGGCAACATAGAAGGAATGGTCAATTTAGTTTTATTTCTCTGCACTTCCTTGAACTTCCCAGTGGTGTGATGTGATATCAGATAGCTTCACATGTTATTTTAACAACAAAGAGAAGGTTAAGATCTCTTTAAAAAATCTATGTGAATTTCTCCCTGTTGAGACCCTATGCTACTAAATAGCACATCATCCATTAACTCAAAAATCCCTCAATTTAATGAAAACCTTTCAAACAACTTCCATTTTCACCATGTTGCTATCTGTAAAGGCAATCTGCCACCACATCTAAAAAACAGGGTCCAAATGCACTTCACTTTTGCTAGTTCATTCACTTAATGTATTTTTATAGCACTCTTTATACAAATCCCATGGGAACTGATGACAGTAACACAATAAAACAACACATTAAAACAAGGCAGGTAAAGCCACATCACAATAAACAAACAGGCTGTAATACAAAGAGTAACAACATTAGTTGCACAGATTTTCAAGGCTCAGAACCTGCAAACCACCAATGCATATCCAGGAGACACTGACAATGCAATTGAATCAGTGCTTACCGTATCTTATTTTAGCGGGGAAATGTTTCTACAGAATAGGCATCAGAACAGAATAAGCCCTCCCCCTAGTTGCCGCCAGATGTACTTCAGCAGGCTATGGCACAACTGGAAGGGCCTAATCCCAATATCTTAATACCTGGGAAGCTCTGCATGGGCAAAAGTGTTTGCTCCTTCAGATAGTCCTCTCCAATAGGAGTCAGACTCACTGGCAGAGAGCTGGGGTAGAAGGGAGAGAAAGCAAGTGAATTCACCGAAATGATAGCACAAATAAAGCACTTCTCATTTTTCAAGTGTGTCATTATTCCTTTAATGAAAGCATTTTATTATCTAGCTTTTTAAAATTATACCATATGACTACACTTTAAAGATGATTTCAATTTTCTAATAGCTCTATCCCATTACTAAGAAAAGCACGTTAGCCCAACGTTGATAAGGCACCTATTGGATCCTATTGTAAGCCATGGAGAAAGTGTAAAGGGCTTGGTAGGCATTAAATACAGAAGCTCATGTCACTTGTTGATGCTTCCTATCAACCACATCATCATATCCTGTCAATAAAGGAGCTGACCCTAGGGGGTAAATGTCAAGTGTCAATTAGAAGAACAGAGCAGCAGAAGGAAATTGGATTTTTTTTAAAAAAGAAAACTTTCCAGTATATTCATTTAAATGTCAGGGTCATTTCCTCCCACTAGTTCTTAATAATTTTCTGAGCCATATATTGCTAGGGTTTCAAGTAGTAGCTTATCATGGTCCATCAAAACTGAAATCAACAAATAACTGAATACTTAATTCTGCAATCCTATGAACACACTGCTAATGGTGCTTTTATTAAGGTAAAGGTAAAGGCTCCCCTGCCCGAACGGGCCAGTCTTGACAGCCTCTAGGGTTGTGCGCTTATCTCACTCTAGAGGCCGGGAGCCAGCGCTGTCCGCAGACACTTCCGGGTCATGTGGCCAGCGTGACGAAGCTGCTCTGGTGAGCCAGCACCAGTGCAGCACACGGAAACGCCGTTTACCTTCCCACTATAAAGCGGTACCTATTTATCTAGTTGCACTTAGGGGTGCTTTCGAACTGCTAGGTGGGCAGGAGCTGGGACCGAAAGACGGGAGCTCACCCCGCCGCGGGGATTCGAACCGCCGACCATGCGATCGGCAAGTCCTAGGCACTGAGGTTTTACCCACAGAGCCACCCGCGTCCCCGGTGCTATTATTACAAATATTATTTTTTCCACAATGATTCAAACATTCCCTACTAGGAAATAATAGATATTTAAAAAGATATATATGGATAAAATTGGTGGAGAACATGCAGATGAAGCTCTAGCATTATATGTATACATTTATGGTTGCTATCACTTCAACAAAGCACAGTCTGAGAGGAGACTGTATCTACTCTCAAAAGTACCAATGTCTTGAGGCAGGAAGACTCCATACCAGCCCCACTGAGCCCAGTATCAAGACAATTTCTGCTATGCCCATGCATTTCTGTGGATTAGACTAGGGCTCTCTAGTGGTCTTCACTCTTCAGCATTCCTGGGTGTCAGCACTTAACGAAAATCCCATGACATGGACTTTCCGACTTGCACGGGAGTATGGATATTGGAGGGTATGGAAACCTGAGGGTACACAAGGGGTGGGAACTTTTGAGAAATTTGAGGACAAATGTTGGCAGAACTCTAATTTATACCCTTCTTTTAGTTGCACACTGGCAAGCTGCTAGTAGTCCTCTAGCCTGTAATAAGATGTAGACATGTTGGTCAGCTGTGCATTGGTGATGCTTATCCAGCCCCAAAGTAAATGGGGGTGCACACCTTTTAATCTATAACTTAGTACAAGAGTGTTTGGACTGACAAGTGCACATCTCTCATTTGCATAAATATATTCAGTATTTTGGGGTGCTGACTTGTAGTAGATAGAAGGACCTAGGAATCTAATCACATTAGTAGGTGATCCAGTCAACCATACTTTATCCTAATCTATGATAACAGTGTACATTTGTGTAGTGCTCAGATTGAACCAGTATAGAGTATCCAAGCAACAGAACTAGTCTTGAAGTAATTTCAGCAAACAAATCTGCAGGAAAATAAATATCCCATGGAGAAAAACCAATTATGTGTTTTGAATCAATCTGTTTTGAAAGCTGGTTTATTAACAGGAGGTTGTGGGGCAGTAAACTTCTGGTTTGCCATGTTGGGATGCAGTTTGGTCACCAGTATCTGAAAGGAGGGTCCAAATTCGATGGGTACTTAAGAGAAAAGGTGACCTTTCCTGTTCTCTACACAGTCTTTTATGGGTGGATTTTGCCATTCCTGCAATTTTCTGCTTCTCTGAGGACTGAATGATGTAAAAACATATGTGAATAATATGTTTACAAATATAAATAAATATGAATTCACATGTGCTTTATTACAGTATTAGATCCTGTCAAAATCATGATACTGTATGGGTACTTAGTTTTCCATATTGGTTTTTACTTATTTGTTTATTTATATCCCACCCAAAAGCTCCCAGAGTTTCTTAGACATATATTATGTGATGTATAAATAAGAAAGACAGAAAAAACCCAATCCACAAATGAATGTAATAACTTCGGCCTGGAGTACTGTTATGACAGATTGGAAAGATACGTTGAAGTGATTGTTTAGTGAACGGTTTAATGAAATGTGGTTAATTCCCAGTAATGAACAAATAGAAGCGGAACCACAATGCCATCTAGATATAAAGTTCATTGAATAATTAAATTGTAGATTCACATAAGCGATAGCTTTTAC
The DNA here is from genome assembly GCF_027172205.1 of Podarcis raffonei. Taxonomy (NCBI): domain Eukaryota; kingdom Metazoa; phylum Chordata; class Lepidosauria; order Squamata; family Lacertidae; genus Podarcis; species Podarcis raffonei. Next base: position 55,478,029 of record NC_070606.1, read on the forward strand.
AGGTAATGAGACAGAACTGGGGGATATTCTTAATATCACATTTTTAACAAGCAAAATGCTTTAAAATGAAAATGACCTCAAACACAACCAACTTGAATGCTACCTTCTCAGCTTTTCATCAGTCATTAACCCAGGGATGAGGAATCTGTGGCCATCATTGGGAGGTCTCCAAATCCCATCAGTCCCAGCCAACATAGGCAGAAAATATGGAAGTTGTAGTCCAGCAACATCTTTTTTCTCTTTTTGTACCCATCTTCACAAAGGGGGGGGGACTCAGGTAAAAGATCCTACTACTGATTGGTCAGCTTGACACTGAAAACAGCAAAGGCCCCAGTATAGATATAATTAACAGTCCATCTGTGTTCACTTAGGAAAGGATGTAATGATTACTAAAACACAGCATGGGTTTCTCAAAAACAAGTCATGCTAGATGAATCTCATTTTTTTCTTTTCTTTTTTTGATATTTTTACAAGCTTGGTGGAACAGGGTAATGGTGTAATCTTGATTTCAGATTGGAGAACTGGGCTCAAACTAAGCAAATGAATTTCAATAGGGACACATGTAAGGTTCTGCACAGGCAGGAAGAACCAGCTACACAAATATAAGATGGGGGACACTAGACTTGCTAGTAGCACATGTGAAAATGATCTAGGGGTCTTAGTAGTCCACAAGCTTAACATGAGTCAACAGTGTGATGCAGCAGCAGCAGCAACAACAACAACAAAAAAGCTAAGGCTATTCTAAGCTGCATCAACTGAAGTATAGCGTCCAGAATAAAGGGAAGTCACAGTACCACTCTATTCTGTCTTTGTCAGGCCACACTTGGGAGCACTCTGTACAATTCTGGGCATCACAATTTAAGAAGGATATTGATAAGCTGGAATGTGTGCAGAGGAGAGCGACCAAGATGATCAAGGGTCTGGAAATCAAGCCTTATGAGGAACTGTTGTGTGAGTTGGGTATGTTTATCCAGGAAAAGAGGAGACTGAGAGGAGATATGATAGCCATCTTGAACTATCTACAGTGATTTCCTATGGAAGATGGAGCAAGCTTGTTTTCTCCTGCTCTGGAGGGTAGAACTTGAACCAATGGCTTCAAGTTACAAGGAAGGGGATTCTGACTAAACACGAGGAAGAACTTTCTGACAGTAAGCGCTGTTTGGCAGGGTAATGGACTCCCTTAGCAGGTGGTGGACTCTCCTTCATTGGAGGTTTTTAAGCAGGAGTTAGATGGCCATCTGTCATGGATTCAAGCAGAATTTTCTGATGGTAAGAGCTGTTCAACAGCAGAACAGACTACAATTCTATGATTCTTTGCTTTAGTTGAGAGTGGGCATTGCATAGGTGACACTTGGGTTACATTCCAACTATACAATTCTATGATTCTATGATCTCAAAGAGCCTAGTTCTCCATCTGTTCTCCCTATGACATGACTCCACAAATCCACCATCATCAATGGAAATGTTTGCTCATGAGGAAAATAGGTTTCAGCATAGATCTTACCTTTCTTTAAAATGTCGTCTGTATGGCATTTTAACAAAACTTTTATCTCCACAGTCTGTAAGCCAAAGCCTATCTCAGCACAACTCCTCAAACTGCAAATCATATCTTCAGATTGCAAGTTGCCTGATTTCTACTAAAAGAATCAAGACCTGCTGACGGAGGAGTATGAGAAGCTGGCTTTCTAGTCATGCCTGGAGGTGCTAGGTTAAAGAACAAGAGAGATACATTGGATCCAGGACAGAGCCTCTGACTTAGCACTTGCTGTGAAGGAGTTCTTCTTTCATCACTGTGTCCTACCATGTATCAGAAGAGTTTCTGAAACTTAATGTATGGGTCAACCGTCTCTCCATGTTTCGGATTACGTAACACTGAAACATTTGAACTGAAAATTGATTGAGCCTCTTTGATTCAATTCCTGTGATTTCTGCTTGCCCCTCACTTCCAGCGTCTCTCAGCACATTTAAGCTCCATGGCACATGATGATACATTCCCAGAGAATGTTGTAAATCTGCTTGAGATAATTTATATTTTACAGCCTCTCTTGTACAGTTTCAGAGAAATCAGTTAAGCATGAGCAGAGATGAGGGTTTTCTCAGACCACTTCCCCCTGCCTTTAAGTATTTTATATAAATTAGCCAACCAATACCTAGAGTTTTCAGAATAGATGTTCATCTGCACACAAGTGATTTGGGGTGGGGGAAGATGAATCCACTTGCTTTAGATTTGTGTTTTAAAGCAAACACAGTTCTGCTACTTCCCACAATTATGTGCCAAGTTTGAACTACAATCCCCTCTCATTTAAATGAGTTCACAATCTGATTCATTTCCTGAAATCAGAATCTTTTGTGTATCATCATCAGGTGTGTGAGTGTTTGTGTGTCTGTTTCTGTTTGTGATCCATTATTCCTTCAATTCCAAAATTCCCTAGACTTCACAACTCACCCAAATTCTACCATTCCACAGTTCTGAGGGCCATCTGACCAACACTAACATATAAGGGCAGACAGAAAGTGACAGCTCCTGTCTCCAGAGTCTCATAAAAAAAAATCCTAAGAAATTTAAGTTTATAATATAGAGGACATTGTAAAAGAAGGCACAATCCCCTGTGCAAACATGAATCTTTTTATCCTGTTTTGTGCCATTCATTATTCCCATGACTGCTTCTTCTGTCTGTTTTCTGGATCAGCTGTGGAAGAGATATCACCAAACAGAATTAAGAAAATGATCTCATAATGCTATGTGGCCAATCATATTTGCCTATGTGATGAAACTGATGATTAGTGAAGGCACATGATAGTGAGAATAAGTAAAGGAGCTACGATATGGCAACTGTGAGGTGGCTCAGGAATCCTAGAAGTGCAGCTTTGAGCGCTCTCTCTCTCTCTCTCAAAAAAAAAAAAAAAAAAAAAGGCCAAATGCAGGAAAACAACTGCAATCCACAATGGAGCAAACCCATTTGATGATAGCACATTATTCTTAGAAGGATCCAACATCAGCAAAATAAAATGCCAGGTTATTTGAGCTCATTCTTGCTGGAAGAAAAATCTATTAAAATAAAGTAATTATCTGTAAGACATTTTTTCTCTCTCACAACAGCCAGTAAATTTTAATTGGAGCTGTATAATAATTCCATTGTGCAGTTTAATAAATTAGATTTTAAATGCGCCAAATGGCTTTTGAAATAAAAATAAGAATTAATACACAGTTTTCTTGTTTAGAATGTTAAATGGAAACTTTGCTAAATGCTGTGTGAAATGTGTAATGGGAGGGAGTCTTTAAGGTTACCAGGTCTAACCAAACTGAGGTGAAGATTTACCACAGGAATAATCACATAGTGCTTTTTTTGTTTTAAGCAGAATGAACATGGGTAACCAAAGAAAGGAAGAAAAATGTACAGGTCAGGATAGAAAAACTGTTAATACCAAATACTCTGTTGTTTTATTTGCCTATGTCAGTAGTGATGAATAAATCTATCAATGTCAGTTCCTCTCAGTCCTAAGTCTTCCAGTCTTAAGTGCAGTCCTCTGCATTTCCACATCAGTTGGTGGATTGTTTTATAAAGAAGTCCACATAAAAATTCATCAGCCTTTCAGTGGGAATTTCTCCTAATATACAGAGTTTGGCATGCATCCTTGCCTAATCCACACATTTTTGCAAATGAATTTCCCCAATATAATGCATTTTTGTACACATTGCTTGGCTTGAGAATTGCACTGCAAAATTCAGAAAATTATGAAGGAAGGCTTTCTACAGGTTTTGGAAAGTTCAAATTACATATGTTCGCCTTCAGATGAATATAATTTATCTCCCATCCCTATCTGCTGCTCTACGCTGGTCTGCACACCACTGTAATCTAAGCTATGGTTTACCGGGACCATGTGAACATGTGGGCTCTCAGAGAGGTATACTCACAGCCAATAGACTTTGTGGTTAGTGAAGTGCTTAACTCTGAGCCCCAGGTTAGGACAACATGCTAAGCCCAACTTGGTTTACTTCAGTGTGGGATGAGAGCAAAAAAGAGTGGGAAGGAGCAAGATGGTTTCAAGCTCCTCTCTGGGAGCCTCCATAGATCCTGGTAAAGCATAGCTTGAGTTGCCATGTTGCGTGAACCACACAACTGTCTTTATGACTTACTAAATTGGTACTTGGTTGTGAATTACTTCAGAATCATTGACTTCAAAATTACAGAAAGAAAAAATATTCTTGCCAGGCAAATTTAATCCTAATCATACACTTCTCTCATGATTCTGGGCAATGTTGATACATTTAAGATACCATCAGATGATTTGTTATACACATAATGGACTGCCAATTGTGTGGATTAGTGTAGACACTATATTTTCATGTACTGTTGTTTTAATGCTTTGTGAACTCCACCCTGGAGGAGGAGGAGGAGGAGGAGGAGGAGGAGGAAGAAGAAGAAGAAGAATATTTAAATAAATAAATAAAATGTTCATAGCTATTGAATCTTGGCTTTCAGAGATGGTGAAGTAATGAAAGCGAATGCTGACTGCTAATGCATGCTTCATACAGCTGCATGAATATAATCTTGTAAAAATGTTGACTGCTTCTGGAAAAGTATTGCATAAAACTATGAAATATTCACTGGATATTCACTAACACAGAAAATATTCAGAAGCTAAAAAATTGTTGGAGATATTTTGGGGGACACATTTATTTCAGCTTCCATTCTCACACTGGAAAGAAGGAAGAAATACATATTAAGGAATATACTTGTCCAATCCATCAAGTATATCACATCAATACTTTCCCCGTATGCAAGCAAAAATTTTTGGGAAATTACTAGGGGGGAATGAACTTTTAGATGGAAAAAATATGGAACACTCCAAATTAGTTAGTATTTGGCGAGGGGGGAGACCTTTGCATGAGGAATACCAGCAACCTGCTTATAGACATCAAATACACAAATACATTTTATATATATCACATACATATACATGGCAAGTGTTGCTTTCATTATGGGAGGAAATAGGTTTGCTGACATCTGTTGATGTGATGCTAACCTATCAGAAGATATACATATATAGTAATGATTTCCATGCTAATGAATATCTAAGATCAGACCACCAGTACTGCTCATGATACTCTACCACAGTGCAAACAACAGAGAAATGAACTGCTGAGTCGTGTATTAGTCTATTCTATAGATAATAAATATTTAGACACAGAGCATGTGAAATGAGAGTTTTGAGTTAAAGCTTGGTTCACTTCATATGCCAACCAGAAAACCAGAAATAGGATTGATTACAAACATTCATTTTGCTCTTCTATACAAACCTTTCAAAATTGGAGCCAATCTCTACCGAACACAGCAGCTAAACTTTTCAACGTGGTAATAATGTGGCAATAATCTGCTCAAATTTTCCTGTAATCCTCCAGATATATGGGAGAAATGTAAAATAAGATTTGGGTGATCTGTGTCATTGTGAAACGGCTGCTTCTAGCCAACAAGGAAGAGACGCAAATGGCAGAACTAGAAATTTCTTCTGAATGGCATCCAAGTTGACAACAGCCAAATGCACTGAACTTTCCACTACCTTGACTTTCAGCCAATTGGCCATGGGGTGATGCGTGTGCATGTCATTAGGGCCAAAAGCTAGGGGTATAAATATTAATACATTTCTATTTTCAAACTCTACAGACTGGTTTTCAATAATTTAACATGTATGGAGCTCAGGAAAGAAATATGTGCTTGAATTCTCATGCGCTGCCTTACAACTCTGCTAATGCTTTTCATCCCATCCCTTTTCTTATTCATTCATTTCCAAGCTATTTATATATTTCATATGCTTAATCCCAGAATTCAGCTGAAGGAGAGGGTGAAAGTGGCCAGATTCAGTTATATATGACTGAATATATGACTGAGCTCTGTAGAACCCCCTAATGTGGGCATTGCTGGGATTTGGACATTGCAAACAGTGTCCAGGTGGAAGTGTAGATTTTGGTGAATTTCCTGAAAAATAGCTCTAAAACTAAAATAACTCTAAAACAAAGCTCAACAACTTTGGGCAAAACAAAACAAAACAAAAGCCTAATAATAAAGTTCAATAGCTTTTCTGTCTGGATTTTCACTTTTTTAAATATGGCAACCCTATCATATCTTCTCTGGAACTATGAAGGATATAAAGGGCTGTAGCTTCCCTTTTCCTGGCTAGAGTGTTCATAGGCACACTCCCAGCAGGAAGTGTGAAGTGAACATAGAAGTCAACTCCTTGGGGCTGAGGTCCCTACAGTCCTTCCAATATTTTTTTTGAGGAGGCTGGGTCCCCCAGAGTTGATGGAGATTGGCATTCAAATGGTGTGTGTGTGCCCCCCAATGTTTTATTCAAGTTGGCACTCCTGGCCCTGAAAGGAAGAGAAAATTGCTCCCACACTTTCATTGGGGATGAATGCCCCTTCAAAAAAATAGGAGTGGGATTTGTCTCCATGTTAATTCATATACACCAACCCATGTCATTATTTTATTTTCACATAGCCCTATAGCAAAGTCCTTGGGGCAGCTTGCATTGAGATACAATAATGTGGGAGCTTTTGAATAGCATCCCATTCAGAAAGGCAATATGTCTACCGGGACATTTCCCAAAAGAGTGACAGCCATGGTGAGGATTGCAAATTGCCAACATACATTTGTTTTATTGTATGAAATAAAAAAGAACTGCTGATCTCTCCTCTGATATCGCCCTGAATAGTATTTGGCCACTCCTTCATCAGAATCAACAGTCATTTCTTATTGCTTCAGATTCACCCTTTTCATAAATTCTATGGTGATTTCTAACAATACCAGTGAACTACTTCTATACAAGCTGATGTTGATTGATGATTACCGACATCATATCCATCCTCCATGTGACAAGTTAAAATAAGGATAGAAACTGGTTTTGGGTTTTGTTATTATCCCCATTTATTTCCATTGTTGCCCAGATCTAGCCATGCTGAAGTGAGTGTGCAGAAAAGCATCAGTGGTCCTTAATCCTTGCTATGACAGAGATGGAGGGATGGAGCTTTCTCTGCCATCCCTTTCACTTTTATAAAATAGTATGAAATGCAGGAAGTAAGGTAGCAAAAAAGAAAAGGAAAAGCTTTGATTCACTGCTGGAAAGCCTCAGCTGAATTCAGAGAACATCCATGTAAAACGCAGGAAGCTGCCTTATACTGTGTCAGATGGTTGGTCCACCAAGCTGAGTATCATGTACACTTCCTGGCAGGGGCTGTCCAGGGTTTAAGATGGGGGCATTCCCAGCCCGACCTAGAAATGCTGTGGATTAACCCTGGGGCCTTCTCCATACAAAGCAGAGCTACAGTTCCTCCCCTCATCCTCACACCTTACTAAATAAATGTAAGATTACCCTCACTGGCTGGCTGCACTCACCTGCTACTAACACATCTGCCCTCTTGAAGCTCTTAGGGTGAAGAAGGCAGCAGGGTCATGCGTGGAAGCCCTGCCCCAACAATTCCACAGGAGATTATCGCACACTGAGCATGAAGGCCTAAACAGACTTCTAATTGTTTTTGGCTGAACACAGTTTGAATTCTCTACATGATCAGAAATCCTGCATTAGTAGGTTTCCCAGTTGTGAAGATGCTTATAAGCATATTCATTCATTCGAACCTGCTTAGAAGCCACCTTCATACCCTCTATTCAATGCAGGAAGGTTGAGGAGGTGAACATGGGATGAGGACACTGGATGCAGTGCTGATGCACATGCTTCAGTGACCCCAAAATAATTCCCCCATGTTGCTTGAAGACTTGAGTAGGATTATCCTAGATGCCTCTATGTATATACAGCTGTATGTACTTAGGACCCATTTTACAATAATACTGAACATGTAGTGTTTTCAGCAGGCCTGGCCAGTGAGGATAATCCCCTTTCCCCACTATTCACTGAATATGGGGATAGGAACACCCTCGCATCTTGGCTTGTTGAGGGACCTCATCCAAAATGGACATTGGAGCAAACAGCTAAAATCTAGGTCCTTCCAGTTTTGAGTATTTGGTAACCTTTGATTATCAGAGATTTTGAACCCCACTAGGAATCAGGGAGAAATTTGATTCAGTTCACATTTAAAGGTAAGCATACCCAATTCACACTTTCTGAAACCATTCCTGCAGTTCTTTAGTTAAGTGATGTGTACAGAAAAGAATATACTATGCTAAAATGTGCATATAAATGTGTACTTTAGTAAAACAAATGTATAAAAATACATTATATTACTGGGAAATGCTTTGGGGGGAAATTCATACAAATATGTATCTTTGCAATTTGCAATAATATGCTGATGGGTTTTCATGCGAACTTTTTTTTTTTTTAAATCACAAATGTGATGTGGAAATGCAGAGGACTGACAATAAGATTGGGGGAAAAATAAGAAACTGAAATTGACAGATTCACCCATCCCTTGAGGTGTAATTGTGTTCTTTGGTACATGGGAAGTTCAATGGCAGTTCACCTGCTTTGCATGCAGATGGTCCCATGTTCATCCCCCAACATCTCCAGTTAGGGCCTGAAAGTCCACACATAAAATACTGCAGCCACAAAACTGAACTAAATGGGGCAATTGTCTGACTCAATATAAGGCAACTTCCTACATTCATGTTTTTCATGGGCAGAACTAGAATAAGAAAAGCAGGCCATTCAAAATCCATTTTCTTAAATGTAAAAGATTTGAATACCTGACTGATGCTGAATATATTATGCTTACAGCCTTAGCACTACTAAACACAGCTTTGATTAGCTAGGAATGCAATTATTTTTATAATACTACTTTGCAGACAAGATTGTAAGAATAGCACTGACCTTTTCTCCCCGCTTGCTATTTTAAAAGCTGTTTTCCTTAGACAGGCTGAAGATTTACTGGAGAAGTAAGTGCTTTGGCTACATTTAAACACCGCAGAAGACAGACTAGCTGTGTTTTTAGACATTTACATCAAAGTAATTATAGCAGTATATTAAAGTTCTGGATTCATTAAAAGGATCTGAAGCAATTATACAAGAACACACACGTATGTGTGTGAGAGAAAGAGAACACAGGAAGGTAAAGAACTGAAATGTGATCACATTTCGGTAGTTGGGTCCCTCTCAAATTGGTGCCAATGAAGGATAGCAAAGAAATGAAAAAGATGAGATTATAATAGGGTTTAGTATTTGCGCCATTGCAAATGTTCATAGACACACTTCTTTTCTTCATTTATCATACCAGTATCTATTCAACAGAAATATATAATTTTAACCTTTTTTGCTTGCTGACACTAAACATGCCACAGTCCAGGAAGGAGTCCTTGCCAGAAAGTATGAAACCTGCATACACAGAATTCCTTTTCTTTGCAAGAAAACCTACAGGGGGAACACTACGGATCCAAATACACTATTTGTGGAGGAGTAGATCAGCTCTGGATGCTGCTGTGCACATCTAAGTTTAGGTATCAGAAATAATTCCTCGGGTCAGACTACAAAGATGAGCAACACATAAATCTGATTTTAAGTACAAGGTGAACATTCTGTATGCCCTATCATAGACTCATAGAATTGTAGAATTGGAAGGGACCCCAATTGTTTTCTGAACCTAACGCCTGCAATGCAGGAATCCCGGACAGGTGGCTATCCAACTTCTGCTTAAAAACCTCCAGTGATGCAGAGTCTACCACTGTAGTAATCCATTCCACTGTGGAACAGCTCTCCCCATCAGAAAGTTCTTCCTACTGTTAAGTCAGAATATCATTTCTTGTAATTTGAAACTGTTTGTTTGGGTTCTACCTTCTATAGTTGGAGAAAACAAGCTTGCTCCATTTCCCATGTGACAGCCATTTAGATATTTGAAGGTGAATATCATATCACCATTCAGTCTTCTTTTCTTTCAGATTCATGCTCAGCTAGTAATCGAAGCCAGACAAGAATCCAGTTCTTTCCTCAAACTCATCCACTTCCCTCCAAACCTTACTTTCCAGCAAGTCTCCAGCCTTTCACTTCCACAAGTCTGCAGCCTCTCCCCAGCTACCTGTCTTACTGTTCACCAAGTTACCCCGCTGCTGCAGTTCTGGTTCAGGTACTGGTAAAAAGGGAGGGTGGTTTATCTCTCTACTCATTTGTTATCATAGAATCATAGAATTGTAGAAGTGGAAGGGACCAGAAGGGTTACATAGTCCATCCCCCTGCAATGCAGGAATCTTTTGCTCAACGTGGGGCACAAACCCATGTTGTGGGTGGTAAAATTACATGCTCTACCATCTACCATCTCACTCATATCTGATACAGGAACAAAATTTACATGGTGTCCATTTGGAAACAGGGTTACTAAGGTTCTTGTTCTTCCCTGGCAAAATACCAAGCACCACTTCCCACCAAAATCTGAGGCTCTGAGACAAGGAGAGGGTCTGAGCAGCTGCATCTCACTTAGACCATGATGGAGGCAAGTCTTCCCTTGTTGGCAATTCACTGTTGCCAGGCAACAGCTTTCTATGAGGTCCAAAGTACCAGGAACCTAGAAGCAGAGCATTTATACAAACAAGTCTCAGTTGTGGAAGCTGAATTTGATACAAATAGCAGATTTTATGCAAATATTCACAGGAAGAAAAACTTTGAAGAAATGTAAATAAAGATGTCTGTACATTCATGTTTGAGTTCTAATTAAGCTACCTTGATATTTCATTAGTTCTGATGCAGAAAAATCAATATATGTCCACTTCATTATCAGACATTTTGGTTTTTCTTTGCAAAACCAAGGGGAGTAAAATAACATGTTGGTGCTTTAATTATCCTAGCCTATGCCACTAATTTTCCTAATTATTCTTTAATTATCCTATCCTTTCTAATGGAAGCCTCAAATATCAAAGAGAAAGTGGAGAGAAAATGACATACCAAACGAATGAAACATTAATTGGGGATATTATTTGCATAAGCCACAAACTCATATGAAGAATGGCATATGGATTCTTATGAGTGGTCTTGTGACAAATAGTTTGCATTAATGCCAATTCATTGCCAGCTATATTATCATCTTGTCCCAAATCTACTGATTTTAAACATTTCCTTTTTATCCTGGGAATCCCCATGTTGGGAAGAATCAGCATCAGCTGTGTTCTGAATGATAATGGCAGTTGTGATGTGAAATACATAAGGATGTGAATTTGACTTTAGGCATTTATTCATTCAGTAGGGCCGGTACACAAGTTTGCTTTGTGAATATGCAGTAGCTAAAAGTCTCTGCTGACTTGCTTTTTTCCTGGGGACACTATGAAAAACAATCTGTCCTCACTGCTTCTCGATTCACCTGAGAAATGTTGGCACAGAAACAATAGGCTGGCTTGGGCTAATTGACACGTCATCTGTTGGACCTTTAGGCAGCCAGTACAATCATTAGGCTTTGACCAGTCACGCCCAAGGATGTAACATCCTAACAGCCATTTCATAGTTATTACAATACAATTATGGCACTTATGTGCCTGTGGCCTATAATTTATGGTGTTAACAGGCAATCTACTCAATGACTTGATGGAGGAGCTGAGGTCAATGACAGAAATCAGTGCCCCATTATTACTTACCCTTACATATGGAGAGATGTCACTGGTTTCATGAGCAATAGGTATTCAGTACAATCGCTACTCAGTATATGGAGGTCAACATTATATTCCTTCAACGAAATTGAAAATTCTAATTCCCTTTCCCTCTTCTGTCTCCATGCAGCTCTTATTTCTTTCCCCTCACATCCATCGTTTTAGAAAGCTTCCTTATCTTCAAGGGAAAATTGCAAGGACTACAATGTTCTAAACCTGATTTTGCTTTCCTGAAATGCAAAAGACACCAGAGAGGCAGTAGACAGCACAGTAGCCTCCACTTGTTCCTGGACAAATACTTCCACCTGCTACAGGCAGCACAGCCAATGGTCAGTGATGAAGAAAGTTTGCTATCCACTTGCCCTTATAATTTGAGTGCTAAAGGGAGTTTGTAAAACTTGTTCTTGGGATTCATAGAGATCCTTTAACTGAGGATGGATTCAGAAAGCAGCCTTTTAGCGAGTTTCAACTATGTATTCACACCATGTCAGATTTTTCATTGCAATTTCCCACAAAAATCTTGTTTCAAGACAAACACACCAATGGTTGTAGTTTGACCATTGCTATTTTTGCATCCCCTTCTTGGCCACACCACTCCTCCCTCCCACCTGTACTGCCTATCCTCAGCATGCACACGTTTGAATAAAAGGTTCTTGTACTGCAATCCTAAATATGTCTAATCAATAAATAAACCCTGTTGACCAGGCAAGTGAGGTTAGGTTTACAGTCATGGACTGTAGTCATTCCCAACCCCTTTGCATCCTCCAAAACACAAGCTTTTATAAATGGGTGTGTGTGTGACCGTAGTTCTTTCCCTTGCTGTGAAAGTGGAAAAGGGTCAAGGGGAGGTCACTTGCATTTTCTATGAGGCAGGTGTGACCAAGTCTGTCCCAGCAGCCCTGGATTAACACAGCACAACACAACACAATATAAATATCTTTATTGGCATTACAAGTTTAGACATTTCAAATCACTGGGATAAATTTAAAAGGGACAGGAGTGAGGCTGTCAAGGGTCACAAGGCACTCAGTTGTTCTGCTTCACCCTGTCTATTCCCTAGAGAAGGGGTGTCCAACTTCCAAGAGACTGCGATCTACTTCCACTGAAAAAAACTGTCAATTATTGACCAAAGTTGTTGAGCTTTTTGGGGGGAGCCTTCTGTTGGGATATGAGTACTACGCAGCTCGTTGTTTACATCACATGGTGGAGCTGACCGTGAGACAGGAAGCTCCAGTGAATTCACAGGGATTTGTTCTTTGTGTAATATGAGACCTTCCTGTTGCTTTTGTGAAGGAAGTCTTTTGCAGTCGCTCGGAGGAGACTGAACTGAACGGACATGTTTTTTTGTACAGTTGTACAGTCAGAAATGAACCGTAGATGAAACAGACTTTCTGACTATCTTCTTTCTCCTGCTGGTATGCAAGGGGAAAGGGTGTGTGTATCTTCTACGCAGGGAGATGTCGCCTATCAAGATCTTCCTGGACTGCCGGGACGCCAGCCAGGATAGATCACCGGAGACAAGCCCCGGGAGCCTGGGAGAGGGGCCAGCCTCTCCCGAGGGGGCAAGTTTTCCAACACCTTCACCCTTCACCAAAGTTGTTGAGCTTTTTTGGGGGGGGCAATTGATCCGGATCACGCGATCAACCAGGATCAACCAGGAAAACGCCCTGCGATCGACCAGTAGATTGCAATTGACCTGCTGGACATCCCAGCCCTAGAGGGATGATTCATTAAGAAGCCACTTAGACAGTAACGTCCTTGTCCCTATCCGCTAGGAGGAATCTCATTTGGCTTTCTCTTGGAGCCATGGGTTGTAGGTTCAACATCTTGCTCAGCATCTGTTTGCGGAGTCTGCTGTGCAAAGGGCGGTCCAAGACTATATTTCCAGCCATTAAGGTTGGTTAGGGCAGAATTGCCAGGCACTCAGTCTCACTCATCTGCCTGTTCCAAACCTTTGGATGAAAAGGTTTTATGAACCATGGGAGGGAGAAGAAATGATCTTAGAACCAAAATGAAGGGTGAGGAAGAGGAATATGGGTAGTCTGGAAGTCCAGAATAACCACATCCACCACAAATGTCACAAAACCAGGTGGTAAGTAAATAATGGAACCTAAACATTGAATTAGCACTTGGGGGGGGCGTATCTAGGAAGAATCATGCTAACTAACTCTTGATGGAAAGTGTAGTTACACTATTTCACAGGTTTGGATATTTCCTTCCAAATATTTGGGGGAAGAGGAGTAAAAATATGCAGAATTGTCTGCTATGATGTGTAATTAAATGAATTAAAACTGATGCCAGAAACTGAACATTTTATTATCTGTTAAGAAATGTGAGTTTCACCTTCACCATGTGGAAAGGAAAGGAACACTGATTGAATGAGCTAAATTATTGAAAACTAGAGGAACATTTCTGCACAATATAGATTAATTGCAAAATCAGAATCAATATTTTATCACAGCTGCTCATGAAATATTTACCAGGCACGATGGAGTAATTAAGAAAATGTAACCTCCAGGTTCACATGTCATTTCTCATATCCATGTTTATGAACCAAATTAGTTAAAATAAACCAGTTCAACTGGGAATTGATCTTTCCTACCATGTTGTTGATATGGATTTTTCCCCTGCAGTTCTTGCACAATTTTCATACATTTTTTTGGAATTCAATTCTTTGAGAATGGTGCTGTTTTGTGATTCTCACTTACTTGGTTCAATAAAATGCTGGGCCCCTGAACTGGAACTGAAAACACACATGCCTGAACTGGGTTTGCAACACACACTCATTTCTGCATCATATAAAGCCACAGTGATATTGAGGTTGCAAAGCTCAGTCTGAGTGTAATGACTCAAATGCTCCGAATCTGAAATATTCCCTGTGATGTAATATTAATGCACACATTCTTATCTGAGGATTTGACTATTAATTTTAAAAGGATTTTAAAATCACTGTTTTCTCTCTTTCACTCTCATAGCCAAGGGTAATTGTGTAACATTTTACTTTCAAAACCTAACTGTTAACATTAATTTTAACCGTGTTTTTAAGAACAACAGTTCACCACCTATGTTCCATACAGTCCACACTCCCAATGTGTGCCTCTCACTATTTATCCTCTGACCTAACATGCTAGGGCATGTTAGGATCAAAAGGCCCTCAGAAGATGCCTCTGCCTGATTTCTGATCAAAGCAATGACAGTAACTACCTTGTGACAGCAGGAAGAGTGGAAGAGGCCCAGTCTGTGCCCCATGATCACTGAGATCTTCTGATGGGGAACTTCTGGTGGTTCTCTTCACCCTTTAACTTAGCCTTCACTGAGGTCCAAGCCTTTAGCATGCCAGGCCCTGCCCTGTAGAACTCCCTACAAGTTTAACAGGAATCACCCTTGCCTTCTTTTAGATGTATTCTGGGAAAATATATTGTTAAAGACAGGTCCAGGTTACACCAGGGATCTCCCAGTAGCAGTTTGTGCTATGGAAAGGACCTAGGGACCATGCAACTCCCATTAATGTTATGCCAGCAGGTTGGTATTGGACATCAACCAACAAGCAGACTGCTCAGTTTTTGGATCTCTGATCTATGTCATGCCAAACTTTGTAATTCATAACCCTTTCAAACCCATTTTGAGGCACTGTCGTTTTTACAATATACCTCACCATATTGAGTGCTGGGAGTCATTAGAAAAAATGAACGTGCATTGCAAAATAGGATGTGGCTTTACATTATTGTGTTGGTGATTCAGATAAAACACATTTCCTAGCAGAGCTTAGAAGAAGGGAAATTTACACTCAGAAAATAACACTGACTTTTGCAGAGAGGTTATTCCTTTTCTTCAGTGTAACTCATATCCCTTTTTTATGTGTGGGTAGCAACAAACCTACAGCCTCTGTGTAAAGAGATTAGGATGTCCTCTTTCTTTCCTTTTCATACCAAAAATATATATAAAGAAAATAGAAAAGAACCTGCAATTCTATAAGGGATAATTGGATTATTTATTATTTAATTTCTTGGCCATAATTTCTCCCTCTGACATATAAACAGCAGAGATAACACATTATTTCTTTAGAAATTAAACTAAATGAAAAGCAAATTGCCTCCAGAAGAAATGGGCTTAGGTTGCGTAGCTACTAATTAGCAACTTAATTCTTCTAGCAGGCCTGGAGGCATGAATCAGAAATGGCAGAAACCCTTTTAGAAGCCACTTCCTGGTTAGGAGGAGAGTTCCATTGGTTAGGGAAGATGTCCATCATGAATGAGTGGCAATCTGGTTGGGTGTTTGGCAGAGCTGCTGCTTATCTGGAGCGTAGGGGGCAAGGTGGAATGGGATTGAGGCTGCATGGGAACACTGGTGGAGCCATCATTCACTCTAAAACCTTAATATTTGAGGCCAATTAAAAATCACATGGTTGTTTCTACATACTTGAAGGAACTCTTGAATACAATGAAGTATATTAGTTCATAAATTCAAAGAAATTATAAAAGAAAGCAAGACAAAAGTGTCCAAAGGATGTCTCATTAGCGAATTCTAGGAATGTTGTGGCGTGGAATTTTGACAGTGTCCACTCAAAAAGAAAATAGAGGAGGGGGGGAATGGTCTGCTCAAGCTATTAAGAGCCAAGGGTGTCACATTTTTCAGAGCCCTATCCCTGGGAAACACCCACTCCCCTCAAGTCATGATAATTCAAAAATTGTAGTTCCTGATGAGAAAAGCAAAAATAAAAATACAACCATGGAAGTTATTTATTTAATGGCAAATGCTAATTTTCCTTTCCAGTGTGGCATTCAAATTGAATTCTTCTATCATTGTCTAGTCATCTGCTTCTCCCAGTCCACTAATATTAGTGGAGCTGCCGTGGAAGTATGCAAAGCTGAGCAAGGGAATGCAAAAGGGTCAGTCTTTCCTGCTTCCATCTCTTCCTTTAATATATTATTTACTTATTTCGTCTGTTTTATATCCCCCTTTCTCCCAAAAGAGCAGAGGGCAGCTAACAACACTATTATTCCTGCTTAAGAATTGTATGTTGTAGATTCATGGACTGATC